>NW_004524821.1:1593260-1660276 GCF_000260255.1 Octodon degus | reverse complement strand
AGACAGACAGACAGACAGACAGACAGACAGACACAGACAGAGAGACAGAGACAGACAGAGAAACAGAAAGAGACAGAGAGACAGAGAAACAGACAGAGACAGAGACAGAAAGAGATACAGAGGGACACAGAGACAGAGATAGTGCAGAGAGATACAGAGATGCAGAAAGGCACAGAGAGTGTGAGAGGAAGGAAGAGAGAAAGAGAGAGAGAGGATTAGATAATTATGACCACTGGTGATCAGGGACTGTCCCGACTGCATACTGAGACAGCCAATTAAGCCATCAGGATGTCAGTAAATGGTAACCAGCCTCTGACCTCAAGAAGTCCCACCACCAAATTCAAAAGTCTCACCACAAGTGCCTGAGACACACTGGACAATTCCATGTCCCTCCCTGGCCTCTGGGCACTTGCTCAGCAGGGGCTCAGGGAGCGCTCTCAGCATGGTGAGGAAGGGGTAGGATTTGTGTGGTCCCACCCAGGAACTGGGAAGTCTTTCCAGCCCCTGTCCCCTCCTAGGTAGGAACTTGAGCCCATAGAGCCAGGCTGGTCCCCTAATTCTTAAAGAGGCTGCCATCTACCTAGAGGAAGGAAAAAGCCTCCCATGTCACAGAAATGACTGTACAAACTCACAGCAGAGCTGCCCTACCTGGGCACCACTTGCCCAGGAGTGGTCAGCATGCCTTAGAGCTCTAACTTAAAAGTGGTTTGTGCCTGTGCATGGAATGTGTGTGTGTGTGTGTGTGTGTGTGTGTGTGTGTGACTAATTTCAGATTTAATCTGACCAAGATGGCCAGGGACAAGGCAAAGTCCCCAAGGCAAATCAAACCAGCACCTTTGAGTGACAGAGCTAATTTTAGATGGTGTAGTGGAGCTGTGGTGACTCCAAGTAAACCCAGCACGCAGGGACTGGCAGAGTTCCCGCCCTGAGAGTGTTTGGATGCAGATTAGCTCCACACATGCTTACGTGCTGGCTTTCTCTTGCTTATGCAATTTGGGAAAAGAAACTCTCTCTCTCTCTCTCTCTCTCTCTCTCTCTCTCTCTCTCTCTCTCCCCCCCCCCCCCAGTTTGAGGTATGCAGAGGCCTGGAGGCAGCACCGGTGCAGGCAGAGCAGACAGCACCTGGCTCCTGCCAGGGCTCAGCTGGGTAACCCAGGGCAGGCTTCTCATCAGTCACTTGGGGACAACCTGCTTCACGGGATGGCTGGGGCCCAGGGGATGATACTGCACAAGCAGCACTTGGCGCAGAGCCTGGCCCAGTGGAGGCATAGGTGCCCTCATTAATCATGCTAGTCTTTCCAGAGGCATTTTGGCCCAGCTGGCGTGTGCCCTGACATCCGTAGACCTGGGATGGAGCCGACCACTTTCCTGTGTGATCTGTCTTGGGGAAGCCGCCTAATTACCCTGAGCCTCAGCACCCTGATCTGGAAAGTGAAGCCAACACTTTCTTACCAGACCACTGTGAATACTGCATTCACAGGAGGCAGCCCTCTGACTGGCAGCTCACATGAGAGCTGAAGAGTGACTGGTCACTATTGCTTGCTAACCCAGTGTTTCTGTCTGCAGGCCCAGGGAATGCTGGATTGGATCAGCGGTTCCCCAGGAAGCTGGTAGCTTTCCACTGCTCCCACCCTTGTAGCTCCCACCTGGGTGCCCATGGATGCTCACCCAGGAGTGTTCACCCAGATGATGTCCAAGTGGCAGAAGTAGACACATTCCTTGTCAAGCCAGGAGCTGCAGGAGCAACGGCGAAACCTCAGGTGCGTGCCTCGGGCCCTGGATGAAAGCCCCTGCTGCTTCAGTGTGGAGGTAGCCTGGCCCTTCCCTGCATGCACAGGAAGGAGAGAGAGGCATAGAGGAGTCAGAGTCCCCAGCTGGTCAGGAGTAGGGGACCTGCCAGGCTCCTCCTCCTGCAAGATCGAGGAAGTTGGCACTCTCACCACTCAGGAGCTCCGCACCAGCTCAGGGAAGCCCTGTAGTCCCATGGGAGGGGTTGGTGGCCCTGAGCCTGTGGCACCCATGCATGTGCACAGTGCCCACTAAGCCACACCAGCTCCTGCTGGTCCTCCTCCCTCAATGGACTCTAGGGGAGATACTGGTGGAAGGACCCAGAGGCTGCAGCAGCAGGTAAGGCCAGGGCAGCTCACCTTCATGCAGGACCACAAGCAGAGCTAGAGTGATGGAGCCCCAGGCTGCGAGTGTGGAGACCATAGCAACGATAGAGTGCAGCACTGGACCGGAGCAGGGAGCGCCTGTTGCCAGCGTCCTGCTGCTAAGCCGAGCTGGTAGCTCATTGCCTCTGCTCCTGCTGCCTCTTATAACACCAGGCACTGTGCCCCGCCCCTGCTGGTCCACCCCACCCGCCTGGCTGCACCTTGGGCCCAGAGCCAGGGACACCGCCTCCTCCTTGGTGCCTGGCCCGCCCTAGACTCTGTGGGGAGGGGGAAGGGGGAAGGCATCTCTCCTCCCTCTGTGCCCAAGTACCTATGGGAGTTCTGAGGCTCCTCTGCAGCCTCCAGGGAACCCCCCCATCCCCACTGGACTTCTTCAAGACACCCTCAAAATACCCTAGGCCCTCTATTGCACTCTCTGGTGCTGCTTCACAGGCCTTGTCAAGAGCTGAGTTGGAGCGGGAGGTCTCACGAGCAAAGCCTTTTCCTCTCCTTCACAGAGATCCCCCTGCCTGCTCAGTGCTACCAGGCCGAAGATGCTGCTCTGCTGTGTGGGTGGTGAAAGGCCATTGAAGGCTGTGTGGCCTTGGGCGAGTCAGAGCCCTCTCTGGGCCTGCTTCCCTCAGTGAAGGACACAGCTCACACCTAACCCCTGACTAGCCTGGGGCTGTCTCATCCCCATTTTTCCTAGGAAGTGCTGCCCACCCCCTCCTCTCCCACCACCTCAGGGCACAGAGCAGGGCATCTGGTCTCTTCTGGAAGCTATTTGGCTGTGTGGCTATGGCCAAGGATATCCATCCTGGGCCTCAGTTACCTTACCTGCAAGACAGGCCAAAAGAGAATGTTTCCTGTCCTGTGTGGCTCAGAACCTCTCTTGAGACCAAAGGAGGCTCCAGAGTCTTTCCAAAAAGATGCCCTGGTGAGCCTCTTAAGTGGGACAGGATGGCTACCTTGGCTTGCCACAGTGGCTGCTTCATGCAAAGGAGGGAGCCAAGGATGAGGCAGGCTGAGGGCACTCGTGGGCTTGGCATGCTGGTCCTGGCTGTTGTGTTAGCTCAGAAGAGACAAGAACAGGGGTGCCCTGGCACTGAGCTGACTACCCTGGGGAACTAGCAGCCACTCTGTGCCTGCCAGTCCTGGCTCGGAGTTGATCTCCAAATCATCTTCTTGGGGATTTCAACTTTAGGCTAACAGAAGAAATCTTCCTTTGCTCAGTCAGGCTGCCTGACTCTTGGTGTGGGGTCTATCTCCAGCACTCTTGAGGCCTTATTGTGGCCCTGCACACAGTAGGTCTTCAGTGCTTCCTGCAGGAGAGGGATGAATCACAACAGGTCTGCTTGAAACTATGGGGCCAGGCACCCAGTTTTTCTTTCCTGTATTCAGCAATTTTAGTTTCCATAGTAGGTATTCATGAAGAATAACAGGAGACTCTAAAGGCTGGGTAGTTGTGCCTCTTCCCAGGGTGCATCTGAGAGCGCATGTGTATGTAGGAGCTGGGTGAAGTGGGGCCAAGCCCCTAGGGGACCAGATTTATCCCCATCCTCCTCCTCCCCACAGGGTAAGGCCAGACACAGTAGGAATGAGAATGAACACTTGTTGAGCACTTACTGTGTGCTCAGCACACCTTGCATCCCTCAGGCCATCCATAAGGCAGCCCTTACCACCTGGTGTCAGAGTCATGGAAGCACGCAGCTGGTACATGGCTGAGTTGCCCTCGGAGCCCCATCCTGGGCTCTCAAGCAAGCCACAAGTGACTCCCCATGTGGGGCACTCTGCCCTCTCCCATGTCATGCCTCTAAGAATTCAGAAGAACATTTCTGGAATGAGGTGAGCAATGCTCCCAGTCATTTCTATTAGCCTGGGGGTTGGGGGCTCAATACAGGCTTGAGCAAGCAGGGCTGGGGGTACAAACTACTGAGGCGGAAGAGAAGAAGGCAGCAAAAGCAGGGCCTGGGAAGGAGGGGGTCAGGGGAGAGGAAAACAAACAGGGAGGCAGATAAAGACAAGTAGGGAGCGAGCTGCAGAACAAGGAAGCAGAGCCAGCTAGTGAGAAAGCAAGACCTCGGAAGACCATAGGGAGTCAGAGGCAAGGTTCTAACGTGTCTAATCTTTACACAAATGCAAAACGCCTGCCTGGGACAATAGGGAACCAGAGGCTGTAAGTCTGGGGAATATAATAGAAGAATTAAATGGACCAGAGACAGGATCCCTCCTTGGCGTAAAAGGGGGTGACGACAGGGCAGAGGCTGTCGCCCAGGCCTCATGGGTCAGAACAGGAGCTGCGACAGGGCTAGGCTCTGGTTTCCACCCTTCCCCACACCAGGCCCCAGGGCAAGGGGGGCTCCTGTGAAATGGGGAGGCCTGCCCCAGGAACTGAGCGAACCTGGTCTCAGGGTGAAGCCTTTCCTGGAATAGTGCTACTCCACTGCTGGCTTCCAGGTAGAGAAAATTAAGCTGCATTAAAAATAGCCAGTGCCAGCCCCCTGGATGTCTTAGCTTGGGCCTGACAGCCATCTCAGCCCTTCTGGTTGGGTGGGTATGCTCTCCTTGCACCTTCTAGGTAGCCACTGCCATCTGGCCTGTCCCTCTGACCCTGCAGCTCCAGCCCCACAACTGGCCCAGCTGCCTGCCCTGCTGCACCCTAACCCTGCCTGTTTTTAAAGGCTGCAGAGAGAGCAGGGAATCACCAAAGGTCACCCTGCCAGAAGCTGTGAGAACTTGAAGGGAACTGCTTCACACACAGAGGAGGATTCCTGTGCTTTGAACCAGCCCAGCTTGAGAAGGAGAGACCTGATGGGAAGGAAGCACCGGCAGAAGAGGCCAGGAGGTGTGTGTTGGGGTAAAGTGCAAGGGATTGTCCTGTAGAAGTCCCCGGTCTTCCCCTGCATAGGGTAGGTAAGATAACTGGGGCCCTAGAGGAAGGGCACTTGCTCAAGATAGACATAGGACTGGGCCCAACTGTGCCTGGGATACTGGAGCCTGGAAGAGATATCAGAGGGATCCCACTGGCGGAAAGGCCAGGGCCTTGTTCTGGGTCTGAGTGGGCTCTCTGTGTACCCCAAAGCTCCCTTCATGATCCCTGCACTAAAGGGAAAGACAGCTCCACCAAGCAGCCACCTACCAGGCTTGAGCACCGCACAGGGGCCTGCAGCTAGCCCAGGCCAGGAGGTAGAGTCACAGGTGTGCTGCTGTCACTGCATGCCTCTGGGCTAGTCTTGGCCTTTCCCTGGCCTCAGTCATCCTGCCTTCCCACTGACAGCAAGAAGTGCTTTCGGCTCTGCCAGTGGCATTCGAACCCAGCTGACCTGGCTTAGAGCTCTGCAGCCGGAGGCCCTGGAGACTGGCTGTACAGCTGCTGCTCTCAGTGTGGGGTCTTCTGCTCTGTCCCGTCTGAAACCAGTCATTTCCCCATTGGTTCCCAGCCCTGCCAGCTTTCAGGAAGTTCTGGTTGTGGCCCTGAAGGAAGGGACACAGTGTCTTGGGTGCAGGCACATACCATGCCTACGACTTAGCCAAGGGAGGAGCTGGGAAGAGAGGCTGGGAGCCGTGGGCAATGATAGACTAGGAAGGTGCTGACCTTAAAGCCAGCCTGGGCTGGGGGCTTGGTGGCCTTGGGTGAGGGTCAGATGTGCTGTCACTACTTGTCCCGACTATAGATTGGGCTGCTCCTCTGTGTGCCCGGGGGCCACTCATCCTCTTTCTTGTGGGTGGTCTGGGCCTCCTGCCATCTGCCACAGCTCACCCTGAGCCCACAAGGCCTGCCACCACCCACACTATCATCCTTATGCTGAGTCTTTGCAAGGGCAGCCTCAGCCCTGTAGGACCAGCTCCCCTGACCCTCGTGGCCTCTTTGAAAGACACCTCTTGTTAGTTCTCCCCCTCCCTCTACCTCAGCCCATTTGGGAAGATTTATGTTTCCCACATAAATTGTACTTTAAAGGAATAATTCATATGCTTTGTTTGTGATTAATCTAAGAATAATCAGAACAGGGTCATCGAGGCCCATAGAAATGTTGGAATTTTAGCTGAAAACAGATGTTGTTAAGTCAAAGCACCCAGGGCAAGTGACCATGTGAGTCTTAGACATTTTGAAATAGGAAAATCATTTTAGGGACTCAGCATTTTGGATGGGCATCTCTGGAATCCAAGTTTTTGACGTCTCTCTTGGTGCTAGGGCCCTGGTTCCCCACTCAGACTTTCAGGAGTACAGGATATATGAGCATTTATTGAGAAATTGCTATATCCCAGAGGCTAAGTGACTCATCCAATGTCAGACAGCTAGGAAGTGGCAGGGCCAGGACTGGAAAACAGGCCTGTGTCTGGTGTGTCCCCAGGGTATTCTCCTGACTCCCCAGCCTTTGATGAGCCCTCCACAGCTGTTCTCCTCCAAAAACACCTCCCTGCTTGAACCAGGAACAGTCCCATAGACCTTCGGAAGGTTTGGGAGCTCAGAAGCAGAGGCAGTCTCTTATCTGTGTCCCTGAAAAAAAAAAAAAACACACATGGTGTAGCCCATGCCCAAGATGCCCTTGGCTGAGGTTTGGCCACAGCTCTTACATAGGCATCAATAGTCTATTATTTCACTGGATCAGCAAAGCAGTCTTGAGGATTCATCTATAATTGAGATGATTCTCATTATAGGTGAACCCCAAAGGCTGCGACTTGCTTGCACAGTGACACACAAGGAAAGACTGGGACTTTCCCTGCTATACCCATGTACTACAGCACCAACAGCCTTACAGCCTGTCTATCCAATCATTCTTCGTCTGTCTACCTTCTCATTCATCCATCCTCTGTTTACCTGTTGTCTAACCTTTCACACATTCTCCTACCCTTATGGCTGCCTACCAGTCTCTGATGTGCCCACACTTTTTCTTAAGAGGTGAGATGAGAGAGAGCAGAAGGGTCAAAGTTTGAAGAGCTTTGCCTAGCAAGTCAGCCTTTCCTAGAGACCTTACCTGATTATTTCTGAGGGAGAGGTCCATCCCTCCAGCAGATGGTGAGCTCACTGATGCACGGTCTTGTCTGGGATCCTCAGCCCAGGGCCTGGGCACATGGTCCATGTCCAAGGCAGGGGAGAAGTAGAACACAACAAGCCTGCGGCACAACACTCCTTCTATTGAGGGGCATAGGGTCCATTTTTCTGTCTGATATCATCCTTAAAGGTAGTGAAGATCTGAGATAATCTTTAACAAAAATATCAGAGGAGAACCCAGAAATATAAAGCTGCTGCCCCTATAACTGGGTGAGGAACTGAGGTTGCAGGAGGAAGACTAGCCACCAGAGGTTCCCTGCTAGGCCTGGATCTTTGAGACCTGGGGATCAGGACAACTCTCTGAGGCCTAGGCCCCTGCACTTGGAGGGGCTGGAACTCTAGTCTTGCCCTCCATCCCATCACCACCACCAGCCAAGACATGCAGTAGTTTTCAGCCACACCTCCTTTGTTGCCTAGAACCCATGTTTTCCAAGGCGCACCCAGAGCCCCACTAGCAGGCCGCCTTTCCCCTCTGGGAAGGAGTGAGGCACGAGGAGGATGGGCCACACAGAAGTACAGTGCTTCATTCTATAATTCTGTGTCAGCTAAAAATAAGTGTTTAGTGCATCACCAGGAGAACTGGATGCCCAGCGGACAGGCAGAGCTAGAGTTCCCATTATGATTTTAGGCATTCCTGAGAAGAGGTGTGCCTGGGATACCTCCTTGCCTAAGGGCTTGGCCTTCCTGCCCATAAGTGACCCAGGAGAGACACAGCTGGACTCTGGCAGGTGGAGCAGGCTCAGGGTGTGGGGGTGAGTCAGCCACCAGCCCACCTCTGGAACCTCTGAGGCTGCTAGTTCAAAGTCCTGTGACTCAGGCTCGGATCCCCCCACATCCCTCAAGCTGGTACAGACAAGGGCCTAGCACTAGGCTAGGTCAGAGGCAAAGCAGAGTGGGTAGGAATCCAAGTTTTTGACATCTCTCATATCCCTGGTGGGGACTGTCTGATTCTACTGTCCACTGGCTGTATGGCCAAGGGCACACCTTAGTTGAATCTTCCTAACTGTCAGAGCCACAGGTGTCAAAGGCATCTAAGGGGAAAAATTCCCACCTGGCAGTTGCTGGGAAGCTTTGGCACAAGAAGGCTCTTCAGTCTGCTCAAGCCCTCCATTCCTTGCTGTGGGCTGTGATGGAATGCATGTGGGCCTCCTGGTGTGGATGCACTCCTGGAAGGGAGTAGAACATGCGCGCGTGCGCGTGTGTGCACATGCGCGTGTGTGTGCATGTGCATGTGTATGTGTGTTAGGTATTATTGGAATTGTACCGTCTTTATATCATGGACCAGAGTCCCATGAGTGGTTTCTACCATTTCCTGGGTTACCCATTTCTTCCAAGACAAGCAGTTTCCCTGGCTGGCTTTGGTCACCTACATTTGCTGTGGCACACCATACTGTGTCACACTACGTAAGAAGAGTGCTGAGATTTGTGAGCCATTTTCTTAGGAAAAGCCTTATCTGGAGCTCTGTGGTCAGAAAGTGTTCCAGCAAGGTCAAGTGCCCATGCTAGCTTTAGGCCTGCCTGGGATCTGTGTGGAGCTGTCTCCTCTCATCCTCTCAGTGCCAGTGTGGTGCCCACACGGCTGGCCATCTTTGGATAGAAGGCTGTCTTCTTTGTCCCCATGCCTCTGTGCACATGACACTTCCCACTCTTTCTGATCCCACTTGATTTATTCTGCTCACCCTTCAGTCACAAATTGTACCTCCCCCAGGAAGCCTTCCTACCTCCAAGCAAGACGTGAAGTGCATTCGCTTCTGCGCACTCACAAGGTCTCATTCATAGCCTCCACTACCAGGCCTTATCTTGGGGTTTGCTGAGGACAAGTTGGTGTCTGAGGGCTCTCATTTTGGTATCCAGCTGAGCTGGGCTTGGATCTAAGGCCTACTTCTCATGGCACACACCCTTTGCTCTTTCTTCAGATCCTGATTTCCCCCTCTATAAAGTGGCTACAATCATGGCAACATATCCCTGGTGGGGACTGCATGGGAAAGATCTTGGTCACTGGTAGCCATGGTCGTTACTGATCACACCTATGACAGAGCACAGTGATCATCTTGTTCTTACAGAATTTTTACAGCAGTAACCCCTGAAGTGTAGCAAGTTATCCCCATCCAGACTGTGAGAGGTCCAGGAGCTTGTCCCAGGATGTTGGGGATTTAACCACGCCAGTATGACTCCAGAACTGGAGCTGCTCCAGTCTCTTACTTGCCCACGAGACCTCCCCTAACCCCTTTTCCTCTTTGCAACCATAAGCTCAGCACATACCAATGAAGAGGTCACCAAAGGTCACCCCACGAGCCTCTCTCCCTCAGCTGTCCCTGTGTAGTCTGCTGGTAGCTTAGTTTGAGGAGCTACCTCTTGAGCACAGTCGGACAACACAAAGGATTCGTGGTGGAAGGCTGGACAGTTCTGCATTCCTGGTCTATGTTCTGAGGAAAACATTGGTAGGAGATGTGACTGTGTTGCCAGTGAGTTTGGGAATGCAAGTGTTTGGGTTTCTTTGAACCTTTAGTGGGCAGAGCAGTGCTGTGAGTTGCCCAGAGAGCCGCCCTTTCTGAGATTGGGGAGTGAGGGTACCCTGCGCCCTGGGAGGCATGGAGCCACAGAGATGGGTTCAACTTACCACGGAGTTCAAGCAAGCCCCTTCTGTCTGAGAGTCTGCTTTGCCCTCCATGGTGCGAGGGGCTCTGTGGGAGCCTTGTAAAGTGCAGCGCTGCAGGAGACCCGGGAAAACCTCCACAGAGCCTTCTGCCTCCACCTGGGGGAGTCTAGCGCTTGGCCTGCAGAGGGTTTCTACACCTATGGAGCCCTTTTCTGACCAGGGTATCATCATTGATTACCAATGGAGGAGCCAGACAGACCACTGAAACCAGCCTGGGTTCACCAAGTACCCAGTGCTTTAAGGTTTAATCATGCTTCCTGCTCACTTCCTGTTCACTATGTGCCAGACACTGTAGAGAACCCTTCATACATGATCACATTTCTTCATCACAGCACAAGTCACTCACTGTTATTCCCACTTTACAGATGAGACCCTGAGGCTCAGAGAGGTGGAGTAGCTCATCACTGAATCCAGGCCTGCCTGCGTCACGGCCTGCCCTCCTAGTCACGTCCCCAGCTCCTAGGATCTCACGAGGAATCCTCCTGGGGTGCAGCATGTTCTTTAATCCTTATTGTCCAGACAAGAAAACAGTGTCTTATTCAAGGTCACCCAGCTGGCCAGGGAGAATCTGGGGTTTGAATCCAGATCAGCCAGAGCTCTTGGTTTGAGCTCTCAAGCTCAGTTTGGATTTTCCTGTCAGGCTAGAGAGACACCAAAAGCAGGTCCAGGGGATTAGCCTTGGGGTCTGCCTCTGAGGTCATCATGGGAACCTCTATCCCTCAGCCTAGCAGTGGGAAGCCCAGGACCCTGGGGTAGAGGAGGAGGCTGTTTATGCACTTTGCCGGGTGGGGAGTTGCATGTGACTCAGGGAGGGAGGACCTAAATGGCAGACGGGCAGGTAGCAGGGCAGCCTAGGCCATTGTCGGGGTCCCCCAGGAAGGGGAGGTTCAGAAATGCAGGTCTGAGTCATGGCGGCAAGATCAGACAGGGAGCTGGCTCAGTCGAGTGACCTCACACTCTCACCGAGGCCTGGCAAGGAGCTACGGGCCCAGGCAGGACATGCGCACACCTTCTTGATTGCTGGAACTGGGGCTGTGTGAGGCCAGAGGGCCTCTCTGGGCACCCTGAGGCCTGACCTCTGTAATCTCAAAAGTCTGTCCAACAGGGGAGGCAGCTGGGTGGGACAGGAGACAGAACAGAGATATGGCCACAAAATCTCACCCCACTCCTATGTTGTGAGACCCGAGGCAGGCAAGCCAACTCTCTGAGCTTTGCTTCCTTTCTGCCCTGGAAATCTATGTGACGACCTTAGAGCTGATGACTGCCATATAAGCCTAGTGCCCAGCTGGTGCTGTGGACAGTGGAGGAAGGCTGCAGCCACGGGCCAGCTGCCTGACGTCACCAGCCAGGGCTCTCTGGAGAATGAAAGGCCTGATTACCCTGGCTGTAGCTACATAGGCCACAGTCCCAGCTATTGGCTGTGTGGCCTTGGGTGAGCCCTTCTGATCTCTGGCTCTAAGTTTCTCAGTGTAGCAAATAAAATTAATAACGTCAGGCTCTCTGGGAGGGAGGCGGTGTTGTGTAGGCTCACTTGGTACTGTCTGGCTCCTGCCACACTATGTGCCAGTTACTGGAAAGAGTGGAGCTCAGAGGTGTGAGTGCCCCCACCACACACTTCTGCCTGGAAGATGAGCCAGGAATCCTTGTAAGGTTGCTGCCCACCCCTGCCCAGCACACCCAGGCTGGTTCGGCGAGGGTGAGGGTGACCAAGGTTATACAGCAGCCAGCTGAGTAGACCCCCCCAAGGGAGGGTTCTTTATCTGGTTGGAGTCTCTGAGTAGGCTGGGAAGGCCTGGTGGCCTCAGTCTGAACAAACTCAGGGGCGGGAAGGAGAAAGCAAAGTTTGACTGCCTCAGGCTTACCATAAAGCAACCACTTTTCCTGGGATCTCCTCAGCCTGACTCAGCCAGGGGCTGTGGCTGCTTCTGAGTTCATCTCTTGCTGTGGCCTGCCGCCTGCTGTCTGCTGCCCAGCCTTGGGGTCCAGGCCTCAGACACGAGAGGTCTGTAATAATGGCCTAGTGATAATGACAGCTGTGTCAGGAGCTGTGCTCACGTGCCAAGCACTCCCGCTGCCTTCTTCATTCATTTGGTCCTCCAAACAGCCCTGGGAAATACACAGGCCAAGGACTGGGAGTAAAGTTCAGAGAGGGTATATCAGCTTCCCATGGTCACACAGCCAAGAATAGAACAGAACACATGAGTCTTAGGCCCAGGGCCATGCTCCTGCCATCATGCAGCAAACACAGAAAGTCCATCATATGTCAGACCTGGGGTTGGAGCTGGTGTTTCTGGCCCAGCAGGGATGTGGGGAAATGGCTCCCAGGAAGCTTCAGTGCTTGCCTGGGACAGGGAGCTAGGAGTTAGGGCCTGAGGATCAAAGTGCTGAGCCTCAGGACTAGGCTGTGCCCTGCACTGAGCTCTGTGATGACCAAAAGAGAAGGCAGCAGGAATCTACAGGTGCCCAGTGGAAGGGGTACTTGAGTGAGCCCACCGAGGCAGAGAGGATGCTCCTGACAGAGAAGTGGCACCAAGTGGCCTAGGAGCTGGGCAGAGCAGCCTGGGCATTCATGAGAGAGGAGACTGGAGGCCAGATCACAGGGGCCAAGCCTTGACTTTTTCCTGAGGTCAGACTGGCGTGAGAAGTAAAGAGGGGAATGGAGGAAAGGGAATTGTGTCTGCAGTGGAGGCCCAGCCCAGGGCGCCTGGATCTACTTCTGGCTGGGGGGGGGGGAGGCACTTCCTTCCAGGGCCCAGTAGGAGACAGTGTGGCTGGGGTAAGAGCTGCCCCCCCACCCCCGCACCTAAGAAGGCCATCCACCAGCCACCTCAGTCTTGCAGCTCACCGTAAGAGGATGAATTGAGACCACAACACTGCAGAGTTCCAGATTCTCTGAAATTAGGCTCCAGTGAGAAAGAGCCCTGGCTGGGGGGGACGACGACGACGACGACGACGACACACACGACACCTTTCTTCTGCCACATTTTCCAGCTCTGACAAGGGCAGACCCCGTGTCCCCTGAGGCTGCCCTTGAGGCCTATCCCAGGATGGTCCTGCGTGGTAGAAGGTTCTGGGCCTGGCTCAGACACTCTCTGTACCTCAGCGCTGCCCGGTGCAACCGCGGGGCCCTGGGGACCAATGGCTGTTGAACCAAATCCTTTTTTCTTTTCCTTCCAACCAGAGAGCAGGACTTGGGCATCATGTCATTTTCCCGACGGCCTGTAGATGGCCGCCTTCTGCTGCGACCACCTACTGGGCGAAGGAATGGAGAGGGCAGTGGACCGAAAAGACAGACTAGGGCAGCGGAGGGCAGAGAGCCTGGAAGACACTGCTGCTTGCCACGCCCCCTATCACTGTAGCGGTACCTGCAGATTGTGAAAATTTACAACCCCGCTCAGGCCCTGCCTCTGAGGCTTAGCAGTGACCTAGAACAAGTCTATGTCCCTGTCTCAGTTTCCTGATCTTGGACTTACTCATGGCTCAGTTTCCCCATCTTTCAGCTAGGGATGACAATAGCATCTTTCTAACAGCACAGATGTGAGGCTTGGGTATCATATCACAAGCTGGGTTCTCACAGAGTTGTCTGCACATTCCCTCTTGGCCAATGGGGTAACAGAGAGCCGGAGGTGGTGCAGAATCCACCCCCAGCCCACCCTGCCCCCAGAGGCCTCTCGCAGTCTCTATCCCCCCCCTGACTCCACTCCCCCCCCCCCCGTTTTGGGGAAACCTCGGCTGGGCGGAGCGTCAGGCTGCCTCGCGAAGGTGGAGCCTGGAGAGGGCGGCAGACCTCGCGGTGACTGCGCTGGGCCCGCCCTTCCCTTGCATCCAATTTTGGGCAAAGCTGCGCTGCGGGCGGCGCTACGTGAGTATAGTGAGTCAGCTCGCAGGAATGCAGAGGACGCTTTGTTCCCCCCCCCCCCTCCCTCTCGTGCGGGGAACGAACGTGCAGGACCTCGGGCGCGGCGGGCCTGACATCACCGAGAGCGAGGTGGCTATGCGACCACGTGCGTCCCTCCCTCTGGGGCAGGAGCCCCCTGCAGGGCCCTGCTGGCCCCTGCCCAGGAGCGGCTAGGCTTGCCTCGAACGAACCCCGCCATGGATTACAGGGAATGAACAGCGGGCAAGAACGGGCTGTCCAGGAGGAGAAAACAGAGGGCTGGGAGAGGAGGGTCTGGGACCCGGAGTGTCCCCACAGTGACCTGAAGCTGCCCTGGAGAGGCTGTATGGGACTGTGGGAGGCCGGTATGGGAGAAGGAAGGCAAGGCATGAGCTGTCCCCCAATTAGTCCCCCAACTTGGTAGGTGTGACTTCCTAGTGACTTACTCCCCTGTCAGGGTCTGAAATGACCCAGCTGGCAGATGGGGTGACACAGGCTGTCTCGTTCTTCCTCAGAGTCCAGTTCTGGGCACGAGGTCTCTAGGCTAGGTAAGAGGCACAGGAGCCTTGCAGACTCTACTCTGCCGCTGGCCACACTGAAGTCCCTTAGTGTACCAGGCTGTGCACTGCTTGTAGCTGAGGCTCAGAGCGCCGGAGCCGTCTGCCCTGGGCCTTATTCGTACTGGCCGAGCAGCTAGGGATCCAGGGCAGTTGGGCTGGGTGTCTTCCTCCTGTTAGCTGCGGACACACGTCTCTGGGCTGGAACATCACAGTGCTCCCAGTGCAGCTGGGTACTTCTGACATTGTTTGCCCTGACAAATAGAACATGAAGTCTGTGAGAAAGAGCAGTGGTCACCACTGTCAGAATCCTGCCAGTGCCCTGTGACCTGGAGTCCTGCTATGACTGTTCCATCTTCACTGGGGAATTCTGTTTTAGCTTCCCCACCTACTGGGGTAGGAACCAAATGGCAAAGCTTGCAGAGGGGCAGGCAGTATGGCCAGGGGGGCTGCAGGGAGGGGGCACAGTCTCGCCTTTTTCTCATTTGCAAGGTCCCTGAAACCATGGCAGGGTGTAAATACTCCACAGGCCCACTCAGCAGACAGGGCAGGTCAGCCTGGAGGCCTTTTGCAAGAGGCCACCTTTTTAGCCTCAGCCTAGAATCTCTGCAATTGAGCAGGCCTTCATTTTGGGCCTGGGTATCCTCTTCTGTGTATTCAGTGTTCTCTGAAACTCTTTGACTTGGGCCATAGATTCTATATGGAGATGAGGATGACCTCTCCTTACCTGGGGTTGACCTTACAGTGGCCTTGTTTCAACTTTCCTGCCCATCCTCTCAGTTTGCTGTCATGGCCTCCACTCAGCCTCAGCTGGTCCCTGTTGATGGGTACTGTCAAGAGAGACTGAAGCCCTGGTTGGCTCTCAGTATGGCCTCTTCCTGAGTAGAGCTCTTATCCATAGGCAGCACAGTTGCCCCTGGAGAAGGTAGATGCTGCAGAGGTACAGGGAGGTCCCACTTCTGTTTGGAGCCATAGGCACTGGCCTTTGGGATACTGCCTTTCCTTCTGTCAGGAGTACTTAGTGCTCACTTGCAAACCCCTTTACCAGGGAGTGAAGTGTGCACAGGGCACAGTGGTTAGACACTAGGCTCCAGAGTCAGCTAGCTCTGGGGCTTTGTTTCTCAGCACTTCTATTCCACATCCACAAATGGGGAGGAGGGCCCTACATGAGTATTCAGGGAGTTTGCAGGTGCAAAGTCCTGAGCTTGCAGTGCCTGTTAGGTTAGCCTTAGCCCTCCCCCTCCCCACCCTGCGCACCTGCAGTGGTGGTCCTTTGACTTGCAATGATGTGACAGTGACAGCAGTCTGGCAGATCTCTGTGGGTATGGATTCTTCTGATTCCCATGTCCTGTGGCCCCTTACAGCTCAGATTCTACCACTATATCCCAGAAGGACAGGGCCTTGCCACAGGGAGCAGCAGGCAGGTACAATCTGCAGTCTTCCTTGGGTGGGGCTAGTGGTCTCTGAGCCCCTTTGACTGCCAGGACCTAGAGGCTCTGAGGACATGGGGTGAAGGGAGACACTGGAGCAAAACACGAGTCTGCACGTGCCCCCTCCCCCTGTACAGTTCCTGGCACTTGTGCCCCGCCTCATCCTGGCATGCTTGCCTGGATTCCTGCCCATGTGGTTTCCCCTTGGCCTCTCTCTCACGTCCTCTGGCAGAGCATCCTCAGCTGTCTACATTCCTGTGCTGTGAAGACGGCCACCTTGGGGTTGGGCCTGGCTAGGACAACCATGTATGCTGGTGAGGATGTGTGGGACACACCTGCCCACACCTGTCTCCCTTGCCCATGTATGGTTGTGCCCCCATGTCCCTGTGTGTGTGGATATGTGTGCACTGACAGGTATGCATGCAAGGCATAGACACCCATGTGAATGTGTATGGCTGCAACTCTGGGTGACTTGTGCAGGAGGGCACAAACAGCTCCTTAAGGTGCATGGGCAGGCTCTGCGCCCCTTCCAGATGTCAGGGGGCATGCACACTACTTGTTACTGTCATCTAAGGGCCCTTGCATGAGTAGCATCGTAACCAGGTGTGACCTCTCTCACGCTGAACTCAGTCACTGAGGAAGCTGGTGGTCTCCAGGGAAAGGGCTCAGGGGCATCTCAGATGTGGAGAACCCACTTGCCCAGCTGGGCTGGATGCTTCCCATATGTCTCCCACTGGATGCTCATACCATTCCCAGGACAGAGAAGGACAGGAGGGATCTTCTGTCCATGTGAGTCTCAGGGCCAGTCACTTGCCCAGTCTCACACAGTCTCTAAGTGGTGGGACTGGGGCTCAATCTTTGTCTGCCTGCCTCTGGAAGCAGTCAGGGCAAGGAGGCTGGGGGCTGCAGAACCATCAGCCAGTGGCGCCCTGTGCACTGTGTGCAGTCCAGGGCCAGGCAGTTCTCTCAGAACACTCTGAGGCACCTGTGCAAGCCACTGGGGCCACAGCCTCCCCTGCCTCCCCTGCATAGTAATAGACATGCAGGCTGCAGTTTATTTTTGCCAAGTCCTGGTCTCAGTACTTTTTGCATGTGGTAACTCATCTAATGCACTCTTATAACCCACGAGGTTATGTTATTATTAGGGTATTATTATTATATATAATACTTATATAATGACATGTAATAATTATATTTAGTATTAATAGGTTACTATTATTCTTATTTTTATTTATTTATTTTGTTTTTTTTGAGACAGGGTCTTGCTGTGTAGTTCAGACTGGCCTTAAACTAATTATGTAGCCCAGGCTGGTCTCCAGTTCATGATGATCTCTTTCCTCGGCCTTCTGAGTGCCAGGACTGCATGCACCACCATGCCTTGCTCTATTATTTTCATTTTTAAGATGAGAAAACCTAGGCACAAGTAGGTCCAGTAACTTTACTGAAGCTAAAATACAGCACAGGTGGAATTTCAGCAACTGCATGCTAGCTTCAGAGGTCCAGGACCCCTCCCTTGTCCCAGCTGTGACCTCTTGGGTGTGAGATCCTGGCCTCACTCTCGTCTTCTCCAGCCCCATCCCCCACTCAGGTCCCAGGAAGCTGAAGTTTGGATGCACAGATGGGAAACTGAGCCTGCACTGTGCCTGCAAAGGCGGCTCCTGGTTCCCAGCCCGGCTCCAGCATTTGCCTGCTCCTCACTTGCAAGTGCCTCCCCTCTCCAGGCTGCACTTTCTGCCTATCCCTGGAGCCTGCAGAAAGGAAGGGTGTCCCCAGGTTTCCAGGTGGGGAGCCTTAAAAGGAGGTGGGGCAGGCCTGGCAGCAGGCTCAGGGTAAGCAGGCAGGTGAAGTCGAGGCTCAGGAGCCGGTTTTCCCAGGCTGTGTCTGAGTAATCCTGTGTCTATATTTATCTCATCTTTTCTTGGGTGAGCAAACAGAGTCTGATGCCAGACAGGCCATCACCTCCCCCAACCTCCTGGGCCGGCACGTTTCCTTCACCTGTTGGTGGCCCTAAAGAGTACTGCAGAGTTGGCCCTGAGCTCAGTCTGGCCCACATAGGACACACGAGGATGCTTCAGTGACATGTCTAATTGCTAGTGATGGCCAGGGAAGCTCCAGACTGAGTGGCCATACACATGGGTAGCTAGGGGCTTGGCATGTTGGTGCACAGCATGGGCCTGCGGAACACTTGTCCCACCTTGGAACTGAGGGTCCTCTTGTCTGGGAGGCATCTTTCATTCTGACATTCACACTTTGGTCTAACTAACCAGGTCCCTTGTCATCCAGGGTCTAGAACTCAGGAGGGAGGAAGGTGGCCTGGCGCAGAGATCTTCACCGCACATTCTGGGTCCTGATCCCTGACCCTAGGAAAAGAACCTCTGTGATTCAGTTCCCTTGCTCGCCCATGGACACCAGAGGTCCCATGAGCCTTATATTAGGGACGCTGTGAGGTGATGGGTGGGTGGGTTTTGCAGCGCAGGGGCTGCTGGTCCCACCTGCTTCCACTGTCCCAGCCCCACAGCAGGGCCAGTGGGTGCACACTGCTCCAGGGAGTGTACCTGGCTCTCATGACAGGAGTGTGCTAGTCAGTAGTACCCCTTTTTCTGAGAGGTGTGTGTGTAGACTTAAACCCAGGATGAATTACATAGTTTGGGCTTGGACCCTGGGAAGACTCCAGAAGATGTGGGGATAATGCACTAAGTTTGCTGAGTCCCCTCAAAGATGGAGGGGGCAGGACAGGTGGTCACTTAGGCAAAAGGGATGAGGGAACTGGGCAATCTTAGCTGGGGATGGTGCAGCCTGGACCAGGCTGAGTTCTAACACCTGGACCCCAGGTGGGATCCCCATGGCTGACTAGGTCCTGCCCTGACTTTGGCCTCTGCCTTGGTAGTGCTACCTCCCTGACCTTGGAGGACCCCACACCTGGTGCACGTGTACTGCAGCCTTGCCTGCTTGCAGGATGGATTAGGCAGAGTGCGAGGACGTGCCGGGCGGGCAGGCTCAGGGGCGGGGCAGGTACCGGTATTGGAGCTGCCCTATGCTGGCTTGGGACTGGGCTGTGCCGAAGCCTTGTATGGCTTTGGCAGAGTAGGTTGGCGGTGCCACCCATTGGCTGGGCTGGCACTCCCAGCCAGCCTGCCTGGGCCCCAAACCACCGGTAACCAGAGCTGCAGGAGCTGCTGGATTAGCATGCCCTCCCACCTGACTGCCTGCCTACCATGAGGGCTGCTCTTTTCCTTTCCTAAAAAGGCAGAGCTGGCAGGAGAGATGGGATGTGGCACTCAGGCCTAGTATAGTAGTGGGGTAGTAGGGTGGTACAAGCGGCTCTGGGGAAGGCTCGGGAACCCTAGCGCTGGCCTTGGTCCATGCTCTTCCTGGCTGTGAACATCAGTCTTCTCAGCTGAAAAGGGGGACATTTGTAGATGGATCTCCCTAAAGTGGATGAGGCCAGGATGGTGTTTGTGGACGTGTACCATGTGGTCCTGCAGTCCCAGCCTGGGTGCCAGGGCTGCGCAGTAGCGCAGCATCCTAGACTTCCTTTCCACAGGGAGCTGCCATTTTCTCAGTGCGGTGACCCTACCACCTCTTCTCATGGCCTTGTGGGGAGGTCATCTCTCTGGGCCCAGGCTTCCTGCTCTGTAAAAAGGATGAGATGAAAAGTGCCCTTGTGCCAGTTTGTTTCCTGCACAATACCTGTGCCCCACTGAGCCCCATGTAGAGAAGTCCTCGGGGCAGCCTCCTCAGGGCTTTGCCACTTCGGGGCTTCCTTCCTCTGCTTCTCACCATGCATTTGCACCTTGGGCTGGGCTGGCCTGGCCTTTGCAGGCTCCCCGGCTTCCAAGACCTGTCCCCAGAGCAGAGCATGTTCTCCAGGTTCAGAGGCCAGGGGTGAGGAAGGCATCCAATTCAAATGGGGGCCTTGCAAGGTTTGGCAAAGGCCTAAGCAGCAGCAGACCATGCATGACCAATACCTTCCTGAGACTTGGGAAGATCTACTGGGCTTGTGGCCAACAGATGTGTGATCTGGTGTGATTGTGGTTCTATCCTTTACCTGCAAAATAGGGCTGTGCAGTCTGTCCTGTCCCGCTCCCAAAAGGAAAGGGCTTCATGACCTGTAGAGGACCGCTGCAGGTGGCCTGGTGACCAGCAGCATGTAGGTGACTGGTAGCCTTTGGGTCAGCAGCAGATAGTGGTGAATAGGTCCTTGATCTTTTAAATAATTCACTCAGCCTCTTCCTGATCTCAAATCCTATAATCCCAGCTCTGACATCTGCTATCCAGGCTTCATGTCTGCAGCTTCAGTCAGTGACCTAATGTGGCCCCAAGGTGGCACTGCTGACAGCCCAGCAGCTGCTAGAGAGAACCCCAGCTGGATCCTGGGCAGTCGCAGCGGAGCCATCTAAAACTCAGCACATTCCCTGGAGCCAAATGGGTTGCGGGTGTGAGACAGGAGTGCCTTTCCCTGAAGGCTGCACTGGAGCCAACTAGGTTCTAGTCTTCTTCCTGCCGCTAACTAGCTATGTAACTTCAGCTGTTGCAAAGTGGAAATGATGTTATGGTTTACATTTAAAATGTGCCCCCCACCCACCCCCAGGCTGGCCAGATAGCTCAGCAGATTAAAGTGCCTGCTTGGGCAGATGCAGGGGTTGGAGGATCGAACCCTGGCCTGCCATGCCTGCCCCACCCCCGGGGCGCACTGAGACAGTGATGGAGATGGCATGGTGGCGCATACTTGTAATCCCAGTGCTTGGGAAGCTGAAAACAGGAGGATCACTATAAGTCTGATCTGTGTAGTGAGACCCTGTAGACCCTGCACTAAAATACTAAATAAATAAATAAAATATCCCCCCCAAGTCTTATGTGTTCAGAGTTGGGGTTTTTGGAAGGTGATCAGATCACAGGACATCAACCTCATCAGTGGGTTAGTCCACTGAGGAGCTCATAGGTGAGTGTGCGCGCAGGAGCTGGGGACTGGCTGGAGGGGTGGCCCCAGGGTGTGCCTTTGGAAGGTTCAGCTCTCCAGCTGGCACCTCTTCCTCTGCCCTCAGCCTCCCTCTGCCATGCCATTTCTGCCTTGGATGCAGCCAACCATGGACAGCCCTCTGAAACCATAAGCAAAATAAGCTGCTCCTCCTGTACATTGTAGGTGCCACATATTTTGTCCCAGCAATGAAAAAATGACAAATTCAACAAAAAAAAATGACAAATTCAACAGAAAAAAATGACAAATTCAACATTTCAGGATGGTTGTAATGAGTACAATTAGGCTTTGTAAAATGCTGGAAGCAGGGCTTGGGTGACACATCTTCTTTCTCTTCTGGGACCTTTTAGGGCACCACTTCTTCACTGGCCTGAACTGAGATTTGGACATGCTCCCTGGTACCACCACTGCTTAATGGCTGGCTCCCTATTCTTCCTTGCTGCCTGGCTCTAACACTGGATACTGCCTGCTTCTCATGGCTACCACCCTCCTACAAAAATCCAGCCTCTCTGCAGCTGGGGCCACCTTCTGGGGCCATCACCCTCCTACAAAAATCCAGCCTCTCTGCAGCTGAAACCACCAGGCTCTACCCTTGTCCCACCCATTGCTAGCATCTGCTCTGGCCTGGTCAAATTCTCAGAAGTTCTAACCTTATAGGAGCATCATCCAGGCAATTGCCACCTAGCCCCATCTCTGCTATAAGGCCCAACTTGCTTCAGCTCTTGGAGCATGGATGGCAGGGACATCTGTTTCCAGTCCAAGGTGCTGAGCATGGTCCTTTCCCTGCTCTGGGTTCATGGGGGTGCAGGGAGAGACCAGCTATCGTTTGGGTCTCCGAATTCTAGAATGAGCATGATGCTGCTGCACACTGAACAGGAACCCAGAAGAGAAAATCTGTGACAGCCACAGAGCGACTGCCACCCAGGATAGTCCATCCTGCCTGATGCTCCCAGACCAGCTCCTAAGCCTGCTGTTGCCACAGATAACCTGACATGCCAGGTATGTGACTCACTCGGCACCCTGGATGCTCATTTCCAGGCCTCTGCCCCTCCAGCTGTCCTCATCCTGCTGAGTCTGCAGGGGCCTGGAGCCCTGTCTGTGGTCAGCAGTCCTTACCCCTGAGGGTCTCACAGTTGCACCATCTCAGAGCCCACTCTCCTCTGCTCCCCACCCCTAACCCCCAAAAGACCACGGGCCTTCCTCCTCGCCAGCCACCCCTGTGCTCCTCACTGGCCTGCAGAGGTGGCACTTATAACCTTGCTTCCTCCTTTGCCAGTATCGTCTCCTCCACCTCCCCGCTCCTGCCCACTCTGGATGAGTCCACCACGGTGCAGCAGGGCTGGTCAGGTCCCTTGGTGTCACATGGGACACTGCCTTATTCCCCGTTGGGTTTCTCTTGCTCCTCAACACTTGCTCATGCCTTCCCCGTCTCTTCAGTCTTTACCCCGTGACTTCTGCAGGTGACTTCACTCCAGGAGAAAGTCACCTTTAGGTGCACCTGGGCTTCCTGTTGCCAGAGAGGCCCTGACTTCTCTGCTCCTCTTCCCTCTGCAGCCCTGGCTGATGGTGGGGGAGGGTTGGGCTCTTCTGTTTGGACTCCTTACCTCCTGATTAGTCTGATCCCTGGACCCTATGCTCCTCCAGCTCCAGCTCAGTGCTCCTGCTGTGCCCTTGGCCCCTGGGAAGGCCTCTCCTTTCCCCCCTGATGCTCACTTCTCAGCCACCGTCATCTGCCTCTGTCATCAGCCCACACTGAGCATCTGTGAGAGGGTGCAGCATCTTGGACCAGCACTGGAAAAAGACCACTCTCCCCAAGTCAGCATGGGTGTCCTCCTCCTCTCTCCAACAGGACCTCTTGGGTCCTTAGTGATGTGCTTCGGGGCATCTCTCCACCCTGAGGGCCATTAGACCATCCCCTGTGCTCCTTCTTGTGCCTTTTCTTCCCATTTCAGCCCATGGGGCTTTTCCAGACAAGCTCTCCAGGAGTGCAGATGCCCTCTGGTCTAGAGCCCTTGCCTTTTCTGCAGCTGCTGCAGGGATGCCCCAGGATGGAGCAACTGTCCACAGCCTGCACTAGAGCTCTAGCCTGTGCAAGACACGTTTGCAGTTTGGGCTGTGTCGGTGTTGCTCCCTGCTGCAGCTAGTGATGGCACTCACTGCTGCTCTGCAAAGCAGTGCTGAATACAAAAGGTGGAGCCCACATCTGGTGAGCCTTCCCCCCTGGTGACCTGCCCAGAGTCCATGCTAGCCTTGCTGGATATACCATCTCACTTAATCCTCATGTCTTTCCTTAGAGGCCTGGAGATGCACTCTTCACTGTACAGATTAGGAAACACTGAGCAGTTAGGGGACCTGCCAAGGTCATACAGGCAGTAAGTGGCCATGCCAGGATCTGAATTCATGTCTCATCCTGTAGTCAGTTGAATGGTGGCCCCCAAAAGTCACATCATATTGCCCAGAATCTCTAGATGTGGCCTTGTTTGGAACCAAGACCTTGAAGATGTAACTAAGGATCCCGAGGTGAGGCCTCCCTGGCTAGGATCAGCCCTCAGTTCAGAGTAGTGTTCTGAGAGGGGACGCAGGGAGACACAGAGATGGAAGATGGAGACATACATGTGATGGCAGATCTAAACCCAGGAAAGCCTAGGCTGCGGCAGTGCCCAGAAGCCAGAACAGAGGCAGGGAAGGGGTCGTTCAGAGTGTCCAAGGCAAAGGAGGAAAGCCTACAGCTGTGGTGACAGGGCTATGACTACCGGCGCTGATCATGTGACAGTGTCTGAGGTTTCCTTGATGGACCTAGAAGTGAGGGCCACAGGAGTCCTGGGCTGTGTGACTGATAGTTACTTCCCTTTTCTGGGCTCAAATGCTATGTAATAAAACATGGTTATGGTTTGTGTGTATCGGCCCCCCAAAGCCTCATGCAGCTATGGGGCCAACTTCTAGACTTTGTGATTCATTCATGATCTACTGGATTATGGGTATGAGTACTACGCCCAGCCTGGGGCAGATAGCTGAATGCAACATAAGGGAGACAGATTTGCTGTGGCCATTTTTGCCGCTTCTTCCATTTGTTCTTGCTGTTTTGCTGTTGTTCACTGCCATGACCAGCTGCCCTCTGCCATGTGCCACTGTGCCTTGGAGCCGGCAGAGTACAGACTGAAAGCTCCACCAAGCTGTGAGCTAAATAAACCTTTCCTTCCTTCATTTTGACAGTCAGGTGTTTGTCCCAGCAATGAGAGAAGAGTAACTTAGACAAACATAACTGTGTCCCTGATTCTGATGTTCTACCACCCTCAAGAAAGACCATGATCTAGACAAAGAGGGCTATGTTGGGACTTTCAAATTTATTCCAACATGCTATTTTTTTTTAAAAAATATCCTCAGGCTGAACACTCAGCCTGAGCTGTAATAAAGGCAATTATTATACTTGTAAAAACTTCATTCACAGTACAGATGTAATTTACAACAAAGATCACACACATCAATACTGAGCAAATTTTTCCTTTTGTACATTAGACGCTGTGCTTTAGACCTGCATGGATTTTTTGTTGAGTTTTTTTTTTTTCTTTTTCTTTTGCACTGATATATACCAACATTGCAAGATGCAAGTGTAGAAACTGGAGTTTAAATAAAATTACAAGCAAAACTACCATCCTAGTATGGCCACTGTACATATCTACAGTAAAATTTTTGGAATGTATTGCCATTTAAGAACATAGAAACATTCTACAGACAAGCTCACATACAGAATACATACACCTTTTAGGAAAGAAAGGCAAATATTTATCTTACAGAGAGAGTGTATCTTACATTTGCCTACATACACATTTTCATTTTCTCTGTGTCTTTTCTTTTTAACACTAGATTTAGTAAAGTGAACATAAGTGCCAATGTGGTCTAATGGGAAGCAGACTGGAATCACAACACGGAAGCAGAATTTGTGGTGTAGGCTTTCGGGAATTTTCTCCCCCTGGGCAACATGGAAGATCGGTCTCCTAGGATGGCTGCTCAGCCAGGACTTTTGCTTCAAGAAAGATTTGTCTGGAGTGAGGACTAGAGAGGAACTCAGCTCAAATATATTGCTTATTCCTGTTTCAAAGAACTAGGTGGGAATGGAGCAGTGCCTAGCGATACTTGCAGGCCAATCTGCCCTCAGTTTGCATGGACTTCTGAGTGTGGGAGGCCGGGCAGCTTGCTGCTGTCGGGACCCAAGCATGAGCTAGGAGTGGATCAGGCTGGCACAGCCCTACCCTCAGAGGGGAAGGGGGTTGCTAACTCCAGAATGACTGTGGGATAGCTCAGGCTAAAGGGCATCATGGAGGGCAGGCCAGGGGATGAGAGGCTTAGAGCCCAGCAGAAGGCAGGGCTTGGCTTGAAAGTTTGGCCTATTACTTCCACTCCCACTTGCCAATACCCTTGGAACAGAGCTAGTCTGAACCAGGGGTGGCCATGAGCACACCTCAACAGTGTGGCATGGGCGTCTGTACTAACCTGTCATCATTGCTTCCTCCTTCCTGGGGCGGAGACTATGGCCGCACAGGCAGATCACAAATTCAGAGTAGCTGGGGGCCAGCTTGGGGCTCAGGGAAGGGCACACATAGGAGAATAGTTTTCCAAATCAGGAAAGTGTGCATGTGGGCAGCAGGCCCTGTACCCTGGGGAGTGAGCCCAGAGGCTAGAGAGAGGATTAAAGCCAGACCTGATAGTCCCTTTGGGCACCTGTGTGGGATAGCAGCCCTTTGGAGCCCAGGGACTGTAGGGACTCACCTGCTGGCTGTATTGTCCATGGCAAAACTACCCAGGAAGAGGACCTTGTGAGTGGGCTGTGGGAGTGATGGACTGGAGAGCTGGGAGTACAGGGTGGGGCAGGGGCATGGCTGCCCCCAAGTTCAGTGGCATGAGGCTGGAAGACCTTGCCCAGGAAGGCTGGAAGCCCGGGGAGGGCTGAGGCAGTACTGTTTGTGCAGCTCCCAGCTCTTAGCCCTCAGAGTCTCCAACCAGAGAGCCCATAGGTTAGGGCGAGAAGGGAAGGGAAAGAAACCCTGGCTTCTGGCATGAACTGAGGCTGGGCTCCTACTCACTTCCTGCCAAGCCCCCATGGTGCCAGTATGGTGCAGGGTGTGCTGGCTGGTTTCTCCTAGTACAGGCAAGAGTCCTACACTGAGGCAAGCAGCCAGAAGCTACTGGTCAGTCCCACTACACAGTACCTGGGAGTCCAGGGGAACTCGGGGGAAGTCCTGCAACAGTGTCACCTCTTGTCTTAGCTCTGAGCAAGCAAAGGAGAACAAAGGAGGTGGTCTGACTGGAGGATGGACCTGCGGCTGATTTGTTCCTGCAGCAGGGCTCATGCAGGGACTGAATGATCTGGAGAGAGAAGGACCATCACGTACAACCTGCTCACAGAGGCGACTCAACAGCCTGGGAGCTGAGGATGGGCCCTCCTCTCACACAGCTTGGCCGGGGCCTGGGACCAAGCAGATAGGTGCCTCCTCTGTGTTCGGTGGCATCAGCACCCAGCCTGGCACTTTCTCCTCCTTTGGAGAAAGTAAATCATTCTGGAGGGTTGGGAAAAACTCATCTCTCCCAGGTGGAAATGGGAACCACAGCCGTCGGTATAGCGCCATGCTTGCTTTCCACTTAACTACATGGGGTAACCATGCTCGAGGCCCAGTTCCATATGGGGGTTTAAATCTCTGGTCACGTGATTTGTTTTTCACACAGCAGGTTTTTGCCCTAGAAAGGGGAGAGAAATTCAAATAACTTGGGACAATTCACAAATCCTTTAGGTGGAGAGAAGAGAATCTGAGGAGGCTAGCGAAAGTGCTACACACCATCCCCTTGTTCACATTTAGATAATTTGCTGTTAAAGAGATGTAAGCCAGCAAACAGGCCCAGGCATGGGTTACATGGGTTCCACCAGCCATGACTTGGGGCGTTTCATGGGGCAGTGGAAACCTGACCTTGGTGTGCAGGGACAGGAAACTCGTCTCTGGAGATGGGTCCCCCGAGCCTCCAGTGCTGAGCACTGAAGATGCACAGCCATAGAAGAAGGAAGGTGCCTTGGACCACAGGGGCTATGTTGGAGCAGGGCCCAAGGCCAGGCTCAGGAACGGCTTGAAGCAGGAGCTTGGCCTCGCACCCTGAGGGTAGCTCTGAGAATGGTGGAGAACACCAGGAGGGCCAGGGCCAGGGTGCTTTGCCCACCTGTGCAGCATGACAATGGGCCCAAAACTCAGGCTGCCTGGGCATCTGGGAGTCCTGGAGACCAGCCCCCACTTCTACTTGCTCCTATTACTTTGTGTTGAAATCCTACCAAAGTTTCTTTAAAAATTTTTTTTCTTGCAAAGAATAAAAGAAAAAGATGATTTGGGGGCCTCCCTGCCTGTGTTTGTGTTCCTCTGCCTCAGGTCACAGGCCCTTCTGCTTGCAGAGAGAAGTGGGCACTCACTGGGGTGGGCTAGAGCAGCAACAACTGGAACCATGAACATCTGTACAGAGGATTGCTCACATCTACACTTAATGGTGGTGCTTTTGTTTTCTTTCTTTCTTTCTTTCTTTCTTTCTTTCTTTCTTTCTTTCTTTCTTCTTTCTTTCTTTCTTTCTTCCTTCTTTCTTTCTTTCTTTCTTTCTTTCTTTCTTTCTTTCTTTCTTCTTTTTTTAATTTCTGATGTTCTTTTCCTTCAGTGTGTCTTCTTTTCCACAGCAAACAACTGACTGGCCTTGGGGCTGGCATAGCTGCCAACTGCCTGCCTGGTGGAGGTTAGGAGGCCCTTATTTTACAGCCTTTCCCTCAAAGCACAAACTATTCACAGCCTCAAGCTCTTCGCAGGTTTTGTTGTTATGTATGTGTGTGATTATTTCTTCTCTTTTCAAGCAACAAAAGGTATAGAAAAAGGCACAGGAACTGCATACATGGGAAGCTAGAACAGATGGGGCTGAGCAGAGCTGCACGGGCAGGTGGACAACGAGAGAGGGCCCTGGGAGCAAGGTGACTCGAGGAGGCTGGCTGGAAACGTCTGTTGCTGAACACTGGAAGCCAGATGCTGAGTCAGCTGGAGAGCAGCTAAGTGCTCACGGAGTCCCTGTCCTTGGGCTGGGGTGGAGGTGCCTGGGCTCCCCACTACCTGCGGGCTCAGGGGAGCCCTGCTTTGTCCTGGGTTCCCCTGACAGGTTCCTCCTCCGGGCTGGAAAGTGAACACAAGCCTCGGTCAGGCAGCCCATGGAGCTGCTGCGGTCCCGTGCAGGGGTGGCAGAGGCCTCAGTGTTGGCCAGTGCGTGCGAGGACTCCAGGTGGGGACTCCAGGACTGAGTGGCCTGGTGGCCATGGGGTGGCCTCGGAAAGCAGGGGCCACGTGAGGGAGCAGGCTCTGCGGGCTCCCAGTCGGGAGGTCTGCCCAGGCCTCCGCCTGTCCTTTCCCTCTCCTTGGGGTAGTCCCTGCCCTCCAGCTCCGAGGACAGCGTGAACTTGGAGACCTTAGCCACAGGGGACACAGAGGCTGATGAGCTTTCAGTGGGACTCCAGCGGCCTCGCTCCTGGGCCTCTCTGGCCCCTGTCAGGTCGCTGCCACCCCCTGAGAAGCCACTGACCCAGGCTGCACAAGGCCCTGGCAGCAGGGTAGGGTGGGCCCCAGGTCGGGCCTGCACCATCTGGATCCCACCGATGGGAATCATGGGGCACGGGCTTCGGGCCAGGTGCTGAGAGTGCAGAGGCAGGTGGCTGAAGATGTTCTCCTCCGTCCGGCCCGGGACGTGGCCGTGGAAGTCGGAAAGGGTAGAGAAGGGTCGGGAGGAGCAAGGATGCGCGGGGCCAGGTGAGCAGGACGGACTTCGGGGCTCAGCTTTCTGTAGGATGAGAAAGACAAGAAGGTGAGGGTCATGCGCACATTGAGTACTAAGGGCTGGAGGCCCCAGGGGAGGTGGGGCACTCTGCCTTGGCACTGCCCAGTGGGCCAGAATTGGCCTTTGAGGACCATGTACACTGGCCCCAAGGTCTTCATGCCTTCAGCTCCAGCCAGTGTACCTGGAGGAGGGCTTCTCAGTTAGGGAGGCCTTTGTGTCCCCTGGGCCTGGGCCTCTGTCTTGGTTCTGCTCTTCCTCATGGTCATAAAATGGCCTCAACCCATAGGATCTTGACCTTCTTCCACCACCAGGAATGTTAAGGTGACCCAAAAATTAAAAATCAAGGAAAGATTTCCCAATCAATACTACTGTAGGAGTGCCAGTGTTGGGTCATAACACAGTGACAGAAAAGGTGCTGGAAGTGGAAGATGGCAAGGATGGCACTGTCAGCGGTGGGGTTGTGGCAGCCATGGTGACAGCACGTGCAGAGATAGCATGACAACAGCATAGGGCTGTGTGGGTGATGGGACAACAGCATTAAGCTGACAGGTGGCAGTAGGAGGGCGCTTGGTGTACTGATGATGGAGGGCTGCTGGCCATGGGACCCATGCTCAGGGTTGGAGGGATGGTGCTGGCCATGGTGTGCCTGAAAGAGTTGTGACAGTGATGTTGGGAACATGGATTTTGGTTAAGCTGTTGCATTTGCTCAAAGAACATAAGGGGAACAGGGATGGGATAGGTGGGTGATTGCTTAAGTATTTATGCCCACATCCAACATCACACAGCCCATTAGTGGTAGAAACTGAATCCAGAAGCCTACTGCTTCTGAGTTACAAAATGGGCAATAAACCAACTGGCGTAAGGTGTCCAAGAAATATGTGCTGAGTTACCTGTAACCACTTAATTGGTGGAGTTGCTTAGCTGCAGGTGTGATGCTCAGAAAGGGTGACCCTACAACCTCCCAGCCCACTGGAGGGACATGGCTGGAACTCACCCACATGGAGGTGCAGGGCTCAGGGCTTCTGCTGAGAAGCTTGTGAGGTAGAGGCGCAGATGAGAAGAGAACCTGTGGAGCTGGTCCCAAGCCTGGGCCATGCTCGCCTGCAGAGGTGCTGCCTGGCCCAGCCAGGGCCCACTTCCCTGGTAGCACTGACCACGGCGGTGACCCGGCCTGACATAGAGACCATCTCTTGGTAGGTGAGTGTTTGGAGGGGCTTGGGTCTGTGGTGTCAAGTTTGGTGGGTAGATGCCCCCGAGGGGGTAGTTCTCTTCCAAGGGGGTGGGAAGTGGGAGGAGACAGCTCAAGTCTTGGAGACCCACAAGGAGGAGGGCCTACATCCCTTCCTGGGCCCATCTGGGGGCCAGGTGTGCTTGCGACTGAGGCCTGTGGTTCTCGGGCGGGGGAACATCGCTGGGGAGACAAGTCATTTTTGGTTATTGAGTGTTTGTGGATGAGTGGTGGGCAGCCTCCTCCTTCTTTGCTTGGAGACCATGGTCTTCTAGGGGACACAGCCATGGAGCTCAGGGCTGAAACTGTGTCCTTCTCCACAGGGCCCAAAGGGGCCAGTCTCAGTTGGGGAAGGCCCAGGATGTTCTCAGTGGACATGGAGCAGCTGCCAGCTGTCAAGTGCTCAGCTTCTGAGGCTGTGTGGCCTCTTGCGGCCTCATGGTCAGAGGTGGCATCTGGGGGCTGAGGGCTCTGAACAGGTGAGGGATCTGTCTGCAGCGCAGCCAGTGGGCCGGGCGGGGGTGCCTCCGAGGATGGCCGCGACAGCTCATCTTGGCTGTCCTCCTCGTCCTCATCCTCATCTTCATCCACATCTGAGTCTGAGTCCGTGTCCTCCAGGTCTGAAAACTGGTGCTCCTCCACAGCCTCGGAGCCCTCTCGCCCTTCAGAGTCCTGGAACAGGTCGTCACTGGTTCCTGGAGGGAGGTGCAGGAGACCAAAGGTCACATTCAGGCCCCAAAGCTGCTCCCCCTAAACCCGTTTCCTTATCTGCTAACCAGGCAAGGCTGTTATGGCAGTGGTGTGGGACTGTGAGTTGTGTGGGTGGCCAAGGACATACCTTTGGGAACACTTTGCAAAGAACAGTGGACAACTATCTCCAATCTGCCACATGCAAGTTCAGTTGTAAGGGTTTTAAGTATATTAATTAGTGTAGCTCTCAGAGAATCCTGGGAAGCTGGCTCTATTTTTGTCCTTGTGCTACCATGAGGAAACTGAGGGAAGAAAGATTAAGTAACCTGGCCAAGAAAGGGAGTAGTGGGGCGGGGCTGGGCTAGGGCAAGGCTGCTTCTCTTGTGAGCGTCCCGGTGCTGGACTCACTCGCAGCCTGTTATGCTGCTATGCTGTGTTCCAGTCTCCCCTTTCAGGCATGACAGTTGCCTCTTACAGGTTGGCTAGTAGGAGAAATGGCACAGAGCAAGGGCCTACATAATTACAGTCGCTATGAGTCCACTAATGATGGATCTATCATTATGGGGCACAGCACGGTGGCTGGGACAGCAGACAGAGTTGAGACCACTCTAAACACCCATCTGCCACTGTGACCAGGCTGCTGCCGATGGGCACAACAACATCTGCCAAGTGGCAGAGCCTGGCCTCTGTGGCTGGCTTGGCTAAGCTGGCTTTAAGCTATAGGGCTGGGCCCATCCATGCCATGTGTTACCCCCCGAGGAGCAGCTGCCCTTTTGAAGTTCATGCAGCTCCCAGTCGGGGAGAGCAACTCTAAAGTGGCAGTTTCCTGATCTGGCTCATTATGGGGCAGCTCCGATCAGCTGGGTCAAAGCTGAAATGGGCAGTGCTCTGGATGCTGGGGGGAGCTCTGCTAATGTGTGGTCCACCAGGCAGGCTCCTGAGAGTTAGGGGCTGGGTGAGCCACAGCTAGATTCCCATGACCTTATGTCTCTGGCTTGCAGAGGGAGGGCCAGTGGCAGGTGGGCTGTCATCAGCCAGCAGCCCCCTTGTTTGCTTATGCTAGAAGAACACCCACTGCCGACTAGGAAAGCCTGCCCAGCACCTGTCTCAGGCCTCAGGGCATCTAGACTTTGGGTCTCTATCATGCCCAGCTGCCCTGAGGCCACAAAGCCCACCATTACTGCTTCCCAACATGCAGCAGGAAGGTGCCCAGTGAGGACCAAAGTGGACATGCAGTAGAATGGAGGTGAGCTTCTGGGGGGTACAACTGGGGCTGGTAAGGCCACAAAGCCACAGTCAGGTTTCCTGGCAGCTGGGAGCACAGTGATAAGAGACTTACGGGAATGGGAGGTGAGGAGCAATGGGGAAGGGTGGCAACACTGTGCACTCTGCCTCCAGGTATTTCTTCCCTTTGTAGAACACTGGCGGGCATCTACGGCAGCCCCACCGCTCATTCACATAGGCATAGAGAAGGCAAAGGCATTCCCAGCGTCATCCAGCAAGCTCCTGGCTGGGTCAGAACTGAGGTTCACAGCTGGTGCATTAGGACACTGGCTGTTTAGAAATGACTTTGGCTTGTGAAGACACAGTAAGCAGTCTGGCTCTAAATCCGAGCTCCATTACTACCTCACTGTGTGACACTGGCCTACTACTCCCTCTGCTTCCTCATCTATAAAATGGGGACAGCAGTAAGCACATGCACCCTGTGAAGCTTTGCAAGGGTTGTAAGTGCGCAGCTATCATCAGCTCCAGCTTCGCCTCTCCCAGCTCCCAGGCAGGTCCCAGATGAAGGTCATAGGGCAGTGGGAGGGCAGGGGAAAGGAGGGCCAGCCCCTGCTGGACAGCGCCTCTTAGCCCTCCACATGGAGGTTCCTGCGGGCTTCTGAAGGATGGCCATGCCTGGCCAGCCCTTCCCGGCGCCCTCATGGGGCTACTACGCAGCTAGGCCGGGAGCGAGACCAATGTTCAGTAAGCCCCACCGGCTGCCAGCTCAGGGGCCTGGACCTGGCAGAGCAAGGACCACACACCCACATAAGCGCAGGGAGCCGCTAGGTGCAGTTGCCGAGATGTGCCACATGGTGGCGGTAGCGTTCAAACTCATCGCGGGGCGGGGCTCCCGCAGGACTAGGAAAGGGCAGTGTCCCGAACACACCAAGGCGCGAGGCTCCGCCCCAGGCTGGCTCTTGGCGGGAAGTGGCAACGCCATCCTTGCAGCGTCTGTCTATAGACCGCAGCGTCATATTAGCTCGTTTCTCGTTCCTCTCCGTTCTCTTCTACGTGACAACAAGAACTATGGGTCCTACCACAGAATGTACCTGGAATCTGATCGCTTCGCTTTTTTAGTGTTTTTAGTACATGTTTGCAGTTCACAGTGTTTACATTCCCAGTGTGGAGCTGGTGCAAGTGCGCAACAAGTCTCAATTCCTTTTCCCATCCCCTCTCCCCCTTCTCCACCTCTTAATCCCCTTCTTAAGGGAAAGGCCTATTTCCTACTTCCTGTTATCAATCTTTTATTTAGTTCCTGTCTATCATTCAGATTTCTCGTATAAGAGAAGTCATGGGATGTTGCAGTCCCCGCCCGCAGGCCAAGTCTGGTGGGCACTGCCTCCTCACCCTAGTATGGCCAAGCTTGCCCCTTGGCACTGCTACCTGGCTCCCCTGGCCTGGGTATCAGAGGGAGCCCTGTGGCCTGTGGGATGGGCAGCTGTTGGGCCCCTGGAGAAGAGCACTCTCCAGGCTCTAGGCCTGGCCTCTGGCTTCCTCTGGCTTCTGCTTCCTCCACCCTCACTCGGCCCCCTCACTCATCTCTAGCATCTGTTCCCTAGCATGGGCTCTACCCATGGCCTGTCTCCCCTTCTCGGAGGCAGGCTTTCCTTGGCCATTGGTGTCCGGGCAGGTACCCAGCCCAGCCCAGCACAGAGCTGCGCTGTAGACTGTGTTGGCACAAAAGTGGGTGCGGGAGCTTTGTTCAGCTGGCCCAGAAAGTGAAGCCAGAGGGAGGCAGGAGTCACTGCAGGAGGAAGCTCTAGCTGGGCTGCCTCTTGGCTTTGCCTGTCCCCAGGCTAGCGGGCATTTCTGTGTGACCATGGGCCACTATCTTTACACGTCTGAGCTTCTCTTTCCTCAACTTGAAATGGAGTAACACAAGTTTCTACCACTTGTTATGGGGACCCACGAGACAAGCTCTGTAAGCACCCTGGGGCTATGCCCTGCATTTATTGTGGGGAGGAGCTACCCCACTTGCTGCACTCTGTTCCCTAAAAGTTATTTACTCCATCTAAAACAAAACATGATTTAACTCCTTTGTAAGACCCCACAAAGGAGTAAGCCTTGGTCTGGTCTCCGAGCATCTGTACACAAAGGTTTGCGTCTGCAGGAGAGACTGACTGTCCACGTCTACCTCTGTCCCCCTGCCACATTCCCGCTGGACTCCTGCTTGGGTGCTGCCAGCTGGACCCACTGCTTTTACCTGTCCCCCGTCTTCCACAAAACCCACTTTAACATACCTCTTGTTGCTGGAGGAAGAGGGCCGGGGTGAGGGTTGGATGGCTGGGGGGTTGCAGGCTGGGGTGAGGGGTAGATGTGTGGGGGGTCACAGGCTGCTGGATCTGGCTTTGACTTTCTTGAAGCCTCCCGGTGCCAGGGGGCCCATGAGGTAGGCCCCTGGGAGAGCGGGCATGAGTGGGTGTGGAGATTTTAGTAAGAACCCTCCGAGAGTCAAGGGAGTGTCTGCTGGCCGTCAGGGCAGGAACTGTGAATGTGCCTGGCACGGTCTGGGTGTGCAGTGTTGTCTGTAATTACTCATGCTCACTTATTCAGCAAGCGCTCCCTGAGTACCTGCAGGTGCCAGGACTCCACCTGCACAGGCAGAGCTGTCCCCTCAGCTCTGGCTGCCAGACAGTGGGGGAGGTGGGGTGGTCCTTCTGTGACTTCAAACTTTGTGTCCAGTGGTTGGAGCCACTGGAGGGGAGGGCGTGGGACACAGGGAGGGGAACAGAGCCAGGAGCACAGGGGATGGCAAGGCAGGGGGCAGGTTAGGGCAAAGGGGGGAGGACGATGGAGGCAGCAGGAGGCTACAGTTCCTTACCTTCCTCGGCTTCCAGCTCCTCCAGCACCCCTGTCTCTTGGCACTTTTTGCTGTGGGCTTTCGACTTCATGTGCTTAGTCAGATTCCCTAGAAAGGAACAAGAACAGACTCAGGTGCTGCTATCAGGCAGGGGCCAGGGAAGGCCTGCGGCTCTTGGAGGCAGCTTCTGGCTGATAGTCCATAGCTTCTTAGAGTCACCGAGGCCCTGCCAGATGGAGGGGCTTGGCAGGCACCAAGGCAGCCCCCTGCCCTAGGACTCAGGCCAAGATGTGCAGTGGAGCTGGGGGTGGGGGAGGTATGGGGCTGTGAGGGTCAGGGAGCACAATGAAGAAGTGAGATGCTGGTTAAAACCAAACAAAAGAGAAATTAAAAGACTACCCAAGTACAATTGGTTCTGCCTGTTTGTGATTTAAGTCAGGCCCCAAGGTGGTGACATGCCTCAAAGGTTATTGGCTATCTCAAAGGTGGGGTGACAGTGGGACTGCCCAGACTGACAGGGCAGAAGGGATTGAACATCTCCCTCTGGCTGAAGGTCTCTATGGAGCCCACAGGGCAGAGCCTGAGGATCTGGGAAGAAGAATCAGGAAGGACAAAGCTATTCTTGGGACTGGCTAAAGGACAGGAGGTGAGAGTGGGGAAGTCGTCTGGCCAGAAACCTGGGACTTGTAAGACTGAGGCCTACGCCTAGTTTCCTTAGAAAAGTCCTGTTCCATGGCCTCAGTTTCCCCAGCTAACAGGAAGTGCAGACTCAGACTGCATAATTTGGAAGGTCAGGTGAGGCTCTACCCTGTCCTGTGCCTACAAAGCCCTGAGGAGAGGCTGGCTGTGCTGAGTTAGGTCCAGCCCCTGGGCTGGAAGCAGGGGCTGCCATGAGCTCTGGGATTAGGCCATGGGAACAACTACTTCCATTTCCCTACTTGCATAGCATTTCACAAGCCACAGAGCTCTGTAAACAGCAGTATTGCAAACACAGAGACCGAGAGCCCCCAGCCTGCCCTGGGAAGACAGAGGCCAGAGGCCTTTGGATGCTCCTCTGGGCTCACCTCCCAAACTATGTTCTGAGGGCTGTTATGTTTCCTTGTGGTTGATTGCACAGAAAATCCTATGCTCCCTGGAGTGCTCGGTCTCACACATTTCATTAATCAGTATGTTTGAATGAATGAAAAGAGGTAAGGCTCTGGAACAAAAGCACAGGCAGAACAGACAGAAAAGTGGAGAGAAAAAACATGGACAGAAAGAATGGGAAGTGAACAGACTGGCAGACGGGTCACTGGGTGAGTGGATAAGAGATGACTGAGAGTATATGGGGAAAATAGATGGAAGGGTGGATGGAAAAATGAACCAGTAGATGCGGGAGGAGAGTGAGTTGGATGCATGTGAGTGTGGACAGCTCTGTGGTCGGATACACAAATGGCTACGTGGGAGACCAGAGCAGAGGATAAAGAACAGGAAGGTGCGGGCAGGATGGATGAGAGGGAGGACACGTGGCGGAGGAGAAAGCCAGAGGTCCAGGGAATTAACAGGTCGGTGTGCGCACACAGTGGGAGGAGAGATGGGTAGATGAGTAAACAGAAGTGCCTGGGAGTGAACCAAAGCATGCTTGTTCATCTTTCAGAGAAGCTGGGGGTCTTGTGGAAAAGTTGAAGGGGGCCATTAAGCTAGGATGGCCTGGGCTGCGTGAATTCAGGGTAGTGGGAGAGGACAGGAGCCATCTCCTTTCCTGCTTCCCACTCCCACCCCACCCCCTCCTGGTCCACACTTTGTACTTCCCAGCTTGGTTCTCCTATGTAACTAGACACAAACCCAGCCGTCCTCACCCTGGCCATAGAGGGAGCAAAGGTGGAGTCATCTGGTGGCCAGACAGTCCCCAAAGGCCAGCATTGTAGATCCACCCTCACTGTCATGAGCAGGCAGAGCCTGAGCAGGATGGCTGGGAGGTAGGAAGCAGTGAGGGTTTTCCACAGGTCAGGGAGAACAACCTGAGGGTCTGCGGCCGACCTTCCTCCCTGCTTCCCTGAGGCCATGAGACCAAGGACTCTGTTCATTCTGGTGGTCACATCCTTTAGGCACAAATGCATCCCATGCTAGGTATAGGCTGCCAACAACACAGCGCACACCATGAGTGTGGGGCAGCCTGTGGGGACTCACCATCACAGACGCAGGGTGCTGGGAGGGGCCCCACAGGCCCCGTGATGCTGTTCCCACCAGGCTGGGACTGGTCCCCATGCTGTTGATCTAACTCTGGGCCCAAGTGCTGACAGGGCCAGTAGACAAGACCACTGGCTGTCCTACTGGCTGGATTCCTGGTAACCAACAGTGAGCCAAATGGCCAGAGTCACAGTGCTAGCTGTGCAGAGCCCAGCCAACCCTGTCTTAGCATGCTGGGGCCTCGTTTGCCCCACACAGGGAGAACATGGAACCAGGAGGGCTTGGGAGCCTGGAAGGCTTGGACTCTGAACCGCTAGCTGTGCTACCTCCTGGGGATGCTGGCAGAATAACAGTCATAGTGCATGGGGCAGCAGCACATGCCAGAGCAGAGCCCTAGCCCCGGCTATAACACTCAGTGTACCGAGCACCCGGGGACCCAGCCACTCACTGTGCTGGATATGGAGGAGAGACATGCTCATGATGAAATGTTACCATCTTTCAGTTGGAGCCCCGGGAGCTTTGAGAAGGCCAGGGAGTCCCAACCCCAAAGGCTGGCCTCTCCTCTGCCACCATCCCCAGGCGTGGCTGGGAGGAGGCATGAGTCTGTGGGGGTCTTGCAGATTACAGGAGCAGACCCTGGATGAGCAGCCCCGAGTGTCCTCCCATTTCCCCCGTGACTGCCCTTCTCTGGGCCTGGCTGTGAACAAGGAGAGTTTTAAAACTGCTGCAGGCACACCCTGGGTATCATTTCTGCTGAGGGGCAGGCCCTTGTTGCAGAGGACTCTGTCAAGAAGCGGAGTCCACAGCGTCTCACAGTCAACCCAATCCACCCAAAGCCTGGTAGCCCGGGTAGAGAGAAGGCCAACAGACTGAAAGAGGGGAGTGTCTGACAAAGGGATGAAATGCCACTGGGGTCAACAGCCAGTGACCCTGTTTGCCTCCTGCAGCTTTGAGCTACAGCTCTGGCCCCTCCAGTGGGCCTGATAGACACTCGCCCATAGCTGCCATCTCTGTCCCCTGAAGCAATCGGCGCAAGGGCCTGTATATGGCACAGCCACCCCGCAGACCTCTGGGAATCATCTGAGAAGAGGAAATAAGGTCCCAACCTCCACAGGATCAGCCCACAGGCCTCTCCTGGCTCCACCTACCGAGACACCCCTCAGTTGGCACCCAGAGGCCTGAGCTGCCACCCTGACATCTGACACAGAGACAAGACACAGACAGGCAGACAGAGACAGACAGGAAGGGCTCGTTGGCCCAGGCGCTGCCAGGCAGTGGTGGCAGGGGCCCCAAGGCCTGCCTGGCACAGCTCTTCCCTCATGCTGCCTGATGTGGGCTGTAGCTCAGAGGTCAGGGGGCAGAGAGGGGAATGTGGCCAGACAGTCCTGGGGAAAGGGTGGCCTGTGTTGTCAGAGAGGTGGCACCTCAGAGACAGGGCCCTGGGGAGGGCCTGGAGCCCCAGCATTCTTCCCAGGAGGCACTGCTTTCTGCATCCACTGGCCACCCTCATAGCTCCCAGGTGCCCCCTCTCCGCCCCATGCAGTTTCACTCTAGCTTTGGCCAGGATGGAGGAAGAGCTCTGCATATGCCTAGCTACTGGCAGAGAGCAGAGGCTGGTCTGGGGCACCATGCACCAGGATAGGCCACCTCCCTGCGGATACCAAAGGTCTGCAGGCCTCTGCTTAGATTCTGCACTCTGGTCTCCCCCCAGATCTGTGGTAGCTCAGAGAGGCTTGGAAGGGATTATGGCTGGGTGGGGCATGGCTTCTGTGAAGGCATCTCCTGGGAACTGGGGGTCCGAAGAGGACCTCAGACATCTTTTAGATTTGGCAGAATTTTCAAGGCACAAGGATTGAGTAAGGCCTGTGGGACCTCAGTGGGAATGGGTCTCTCCTATCTCAGTGGCAGAGGTAGCAGCTCCCTGGGGACGGTACGCTGGCTGCAGAATGCTGTGTACAAGGTTCCCTCAGGGACCCTCAGCCTAAGGTAGGACGGCATCCCTGGACACATGCTGGGAATGGGGCAGTACCTGGACCCGTCGCAGGGGCACCTGAGTACAGCTCTTGCCACCTCCTCCAGGGAAGGGAGGACTGCTCACAGCGAGGAGGGTGAGGGTGTGGCAGCCTGTGTCAGGGGCTCTGGGAGGCACACTCACTTCTGGTTCGTAAGACACACTTTATTCACCTTCAAGGGCATCTGGACAAGAAGTTCCACCTTAGAGTTGAAGACTGCTATTGAAGTTACCATCCAGTTATTACCATCTCTGTCTTCCACAGAACCCTCACTGGCTGCTTAAGGCCAGAGGAAGTAGAACTGGGCAGGGGGATGCCTAGGGGACAGAGCCAAAGCTGCTGAGCTGAGCTGTTGTGGGCTCAGCCAGTCACCAGGGACAGATGCCTTTGACGCACTGTGCGGCAATGTGGGGCTTCAAGCCTCTCTGTCTAATCTCGGCGCCCTTTGGGACATGTCTCTGAGACCCTAAGAGAGAAGAGGATCAGGGAGAGGAAAAGAAAGGGTGTGGCATCTCCACCCAACTTGAACCCTTGGTGCAAACATTGGAGTTTGGTTCAAAGATGATGGGGAGAAGGCAGAGGAGGGCAGGAGCCAGCTAATAGGCTCAGCGGACCAGAAACAGGAACTTGGCCGGAGAAGAGGTCACTGAACCAGGCGATGCGATCAACTAGTCCCTGACCTACCCCAGAAAGAACAGAAGTGAGAAGACTGAGGAAGGAAGGGGGTCGGAGCTCTACTTAACAGTGGCTGCTGAGATTCTGACTGGGAGGATCTTTACCAACAGAAGAAATGACAAGTGCAAAGCCCAAGTATCCCCTCGAGTCTTTTCACAAAGAAATCATGTGTTTCCTTTGGGGCCATCATAGAGGCCTCAGCTTGCTCAGAAAAAGGCAGGAAGGATGATGGTGTCAAGCCCTGAGCCAGGAATCCACAGAGCACAAGAGGCTGATACTGCCAGGGGGTGGGGTCTTGGCTTTCTTCCAAGTCTCCCTCCTCTCCTCAGCTCCCACACACTGGAAGCAAGCCGGGGAGGTGGTGGTCGGGGGGTGCCCCTGCAGGGACACAGCTCCATCGGAGGAGCCCGTAGGCCTGGCTCAGCAGACCAGCCCCATCCCGCTAGGAACTGCAGCAGGCCACTGCATTGCCCATCTCAGCCTTCTGGGACACATGCCATCAATAGCCAGTCCTTTCTCTTATAGGTAAACACCAGCGCCTGCCCTGATTCTGATGTGGGGCATGGCTGGAGGCAAGAATGACCCGCAGCTGCTGCAGGGGCTCAGTGGAGTGGTGAAGAGGGGTGGAGTAGGAGTGAGCTCTGGCACAGGACAGGAGCATGCAAGTGTGCTGAGTGGCTCAGGGTGGAATGGATTCCAAATGCGAGAGTGCAGTGACTGTGTGGATCTTGGAAGCTGTCAGATCAGTGGATAAAAGGCTAAGCAGACATGGGAAAGGAAGGGTGATGAGGTAGATAGAAACCAGGAACTGTGGGTGAGACATAGCCTGGCAGGGGTGAGGCAGGGAAGTGCGGGTGGGGAGGGCTGTGCGCAGGCTCCGGGAGCACCAGCGGGGGCCAACATGTGTCTCCACTTGGCCTGGAACTGGCTGCTCTGCCATGGCACCAAGTGGGACGGGAACGCAGGAAGTGGGGTGCTCCGGGCCCAGACAGAGAGGTCTGTGCTGGGTTCCTAGTGGGGCACTCCCTGCAGTGGACAGGGCAGTGCTGTGCCCCAGCTGACTGTCTCTTACCTTTGGTTTTAAAAGCAAAGTGACAGTGCTTGCACACATAGGGCCGGACGTCAGTGTGGGTGCGGATGTGTTTCTTCAGCATGCTGGGCTTCTTGCAGCGAATTCCACACTCCTCACAAACATATTTCCCTCGGCCGCGGCCTCGCACATATACATACTCTTCGTTTGATTTGTACCTGTGAGCAACAGGTGTCATGTAAAGGAAAAACAAGGAGAAGAGGTAGCTTCCCACCTCAGAAGATGCACGCGCTTCCTAGCTGTGCCAGCCAGGCCGAACGCGGAACCAGAGGACCCTGGGCTAATGGGGAGCCAGCTGCCTTGGGGATCCATGTGGACCCCTGCACTCCTGCCTCTCACAAGGACAGGGAGGCTGCACCTTCCATTCTACCCCAAGCCCGAGGCACTAGTGCTTCCTGCAAGGGGAAGCGAGGCCACAGGCTCCCAGACTGCCTTTGCTCAACCAGCCTCAGGAACGGCTCTGCCATGAGGAACAGCTGCTGTCAGCCTCCAGAGTAACAGTTTGGAAAAACTTTATGAAATAACAGTAGCCACAGCTCTCGCAGCTGCTAAGCACTCCGTCTGCTAGGCACATCACTTAATAAATCACTATCACCTCGCGAAGAAGATCCTGAGGCCCCAAGGGCTAGAGCGGGGAGAAAAGCACCCAAGATTGTACAGTCAGAAAGGTACAGAACCTGATCTGAACTTGCCACCTCCAGCCTGTCCAGCATCCATGGGGGCCAATAACAGTCAGATAGAAAGCCACGGACCCTGACGCAAGGAAGGCGCTGGGGACCACAGCTGCTCCTCTGGCCTCCAGCCTGGGATCAGACACCCTGCACTCTCCCTCACCCCATCTCAGTCATACTAAAGCTCTGCAGGACCCAGGTTCCTGGTTAGATCAGGAAGCCCACAGGTTCTCAGGAGCCTCCTGTGTGGCCAGGCCCCGCAGATCTCAGGCCATTAACGCCAGGCCCCCAAATCATAACACTCTTATTTCTACAGAGAAGGAAGCCCTGAGCCCCTCCGCACGCATGGAGGGTCAGCTGCCACCACCTTGCTGATCTAATGCTATGGTGTGGGAGTCCACAGGAGGGTGGGTGAGTCTGGTGGGCCTCCAGGGAGGGAGCATGGCAGATGCTGTGAGAAAGCCTTCTGACCCTCAAGTCCTGGGGCAGTGTGGTGCTCTGGAGAGGATGTGGGCCTTTCCACAGCCCCTGCCCAGCAGGAGCTGCCCTGTTCCCAGCATCCTGGAGAGGGTCGGGCAGTGGCCCAGAGGAGGAGACAACCATGAGGACTCCATTCTGGTCCATGGGTCCTTCCTGTCAGGGCTGTAGGCTGTCACAAGGACGGGCTTGAAAGAGGGGCTGGGGGGCACAGGCAGCACCAGAGGGATCACCCATCCCTGTTCTCACTCCTCAATCACACACGGCACACACGCATAGTCCCCTGCAATCATAGCCTCACACCCCGCATCCCAGACTGTGTGCCTTCATGTGCACTCAACACCACTTCCCACGCTCTGGCTCACATGTCACCCGCTCCACCCCCATATCACACTCACATGCCCACACCCCTGCTCATGCCCACACACTCTTACAGTGTGCCCATGCTCCTGCCTCACACGATCTCACAGACACCCATATGTGAATCCTTGTCCATGAGCATGCACAGACCCCGCTTTTGGGGCATCTCAACATTGGCCAACTAATATCTCCAAGAGGTGAAACAGCCCTTTCTACCCCTCCACAGACGCTGACCTCCCATCAGCCAGGCCTCAGTTGTGGGGTCAACTTTTCACTGCTCTCGGCAAGCACCATCTTGTTCAAGGGTGGAAGCTATGGGCCTTGGGAGGGTGTGGGGAGATGATTCCCTTTTGCTCCTAGGAAGAGCATTTTCTGGCCCAGCACCAGAAGCCAGCTGCTAACCGGCAGAGGCTCAAGTTTATGCAGGAGGCCTCTTGGCACAAAGCAGCTGCCTGCACCTGATTAACTCCCAGTACTCTGTATTGCGGGACTCAGTTTTCAGAGGAAGCAACTGAGGTGGGGCTCCTTTTCCCAGCTAGAGGAAGACAGCATGACCTCAGCTGGCCCTGGAGGCCCATGTGGTACCAGTCTCCACTTGGTCCTGCTTAGTGGTCCACAGCACTGGCTCTTCCCCACACCAGGCGCAAGGTGTCCCTTGTCATCAGCTTCCCCCTCCCCCTGCTGCTCCCCCAGCTCCACAGCATTCAAAGTATTTTGTCATTGTAACTGAAAGCTGATTAGCACACCACAGATCCCAAGGCCCACAAGGTCCGCGTGAGAGCATGCGGGTCTGTACAGATGCTTTCTGACAGCACTGATCAAGACCTTCCCTCTCTGGGCTGGCCAGATAGCTCAGCAGATTAAAGTGACTGCTTAGGCAGACGTGGTGCCAGATGTTCGATCCCCAGTGAGGGTCCCCACCCCTGGGCCACACTGAGATGGTGACTGAGACTGGGCATAGTGCCTGCAATCCCATGGCTTGGGAGGTTGAAAAACAGGAGGATTCCATGAGTCTGATCCGTGTAGTGAGACCCTGTACTAAATACATTAAAAAAAGAAAAAAAAAAAAAAAAAAAGAAAGACATTTCCTCTCTGACACTCCAAGGCCAGCAAGAGTGGCATTGCTTTCCATGCAGCCACCCCTGGAGGGCCAGCTAAGGTTGACTGGAAGCCTTGGTGTGGACAGAGGCACAGAAATACTCTAGAAAGGTCCAGGGCAGGAAAACCTGCATGTGGGGCCTCGGGGGACACAGCTGCCTCCTGAGCTTGTGGGCTGCTCCCTGATGCTCCGCCCCAGGCTGTGTCTTACAGGCCTGAGTCAGAGGCTGGCTGCCCTCCACTCCCGGGAGACACGTTGCTGACACATGCCTCTTCCACAGCTCTGAAACAGTCCATCGTTGACAGGTCTGGTGTGGCCATCTGGCTGCTCCCAGGATAAGGAGCAGCCTTCCTTCCTGCCTGTCTTCTGTGGCCCTGACAAGCCAGCAATACTTGTATATGGCCTTGATATTTATTTTATTTATTAACTTATTTATTTAGTACAGGTCTTGATATGCAGCTGGGACTCATAGTGATTCTCTTGTTTTTCGTCTTCCCAGTGCTGTGATTACAGGCATGCGCCACCATGCCCTGTTTCAGTGGTCAGCATATGGGGGTCTGTCCATGAGCTCAGCTGTTTCAGTGCCTGCTTAAACAAAGCAGTCAGGCTCAAGATGCTCTGGTTTGAGCCCAGTTTCTCACAGAAAACCAGAAATGCCCTCAAGGCATCTTCAGGCCGTCAAAAAAATAATAATAATTCAGTGGCCAGCATGGCGCACCCGATGTTCCGGGGCCACAGGGTACGCGGGACCGGGGATCAAACCTGAACCCTTGCACTTGCCAGGCAGGTGCTTATGGCCTTGGTCTTAAAGAACTGATTCTGTGGCTTTTGGATGCCTTTGTGGGAGGGACCTGGGGGTACCTTGAGATGGGAGGTTCAGAGCTGGGGGTTACCTAGGGCCCTGTAGCAGGGGCTCCCATGGCAGGGCTCGGGCCTCCTGCCCCAACTGACAGTGCTGCGAGTCCCGGCACTCTACTTGGAAGCAGCTTTCTGCCCTGCTGCCTGGAATTCCAAGAGCATGGGATGGCCAGGAGGGGTGCGGAGCTGCCAGCTCCTCGTGGATGCCTCCGTGCCTATCCTCCTGAGGCAGAGCCAAGACCCACAGACTCCAGCGAGACAAAAAGCTTCCCTAACAGCCTTGGAAAGGAGGCTCTGTCACCTGCATGTAATCAAGACGGAGAGAGGCCGAGGCTGAGCGCCTTGCCTAAAGTGCGGGGCAGTGAGACCTGTGAAGCAGCAAGAAGGGCTGTAACATGTGACGGGGGTCATCTCCTGCTCGAGGCGCTGGCAGCGAGCTGTTTGCCTGGACAATAGCCGTGGCACTGCAGGCTGTGGAGTCAGGGTCTTTGGAGGCATTTCTAAGGCCCACAGCTTCCAGGGAGCGGATGGAAGCTTGGCACAGAGCCAGACGGCGGTGGCATGTCCTCCTGCGCCCGCTTCCAGGAGAGGGGCTGTGGTGAGCACGAAAGCATTCCAGGGAAGGCGGCGTGAAGCGGCGGCGGCTGGGCTCCAAAGAGGTCAGAGACTCAGCAGCAAAGCTGCTCTGTCAGGCCCTGGGTCTCACGAAACGTTCTCAGAGCAGCCTGCGACCACATGGAGGGCAGGGCACCAGAGGGGGCGGGGCTGGCGCATGACCGGGCGGGGCGTAGCAGGGCGACGCAGGGAGGCTGGGTGGTGGTGACCCACAGGCAGGCCTGTTCCTGCCCCAAGGGTTCAGGGCTCGCTCCTGGTGTACTCCTGGTATAGCATGAGGTTATCACATCTTCCAGGTTTTTCGAGAAAACCACAAGCCCAGATTTAAAACAAAACAAAACAAAACAAAACAAAAAACCCTAAAAATCTGAGTACTGATTAGCAAATTCTTTTATAGTTCTTCCTGGGTGCCAAGCACTATTTTCAGGGCTTGCTACATTACTGCATCTAAATCACACGACAGCCCTACGAGATAGGGACGCTACTCATTCCATTTACACAGGAGAAGAGTCTCAGAGAGGTTAAGTACCCTCCCTGAAGTCATGCAGCCATTTAACCAGTGGTACCAGACCCCAGTCCCAGGTTATGGTGCTACAAGTTCAAATGCTTAACTGCTGTGCAATTCTATTAAAAAACAAAGCAAAACAAAACAAAAAATAGTTTAAAATACCTAGAGAGGTACAGCCAGTCTGAAGCTAAGCTTCTGGCTCAAAGTAATGTCTTCAAGGTCATATGGCTAATAGATAAAGGTATGTCTGACCTTCAAAGCTATGACTTTTCTCTGCATTAAGCTGCATTTCCTCTTAAATGAGGGAATGAACTCCATGGCCTCCACATTACCTTCCTACCCCGAGAGTCCACGAGGCTGCTCTGTTTCTATTACTGACTTTTCCATTTATTATTAACATTTAATCATAAAACACTCATTTCTCCTCCAAATTTAGATATTTTAAAGGCTGCCAATTCCTGATTTTATTATATTCTTGTTGCTAAATACCTCCCCCCCAATCAGGGATGTGGAATGTGGGTATAATCACGCAATATGAGAGAAAGACAGGCTAGAAATGGACATACTGTCACTGAGTGCCGCTCCCAGGGGCAGCTTCATCCTGTGAAGTGAGATTGAGGGCTGGTTCCCTGGGGCCACTGTGCTGAAAGGCCCAGGCACAGTGAGAGGGTCAGTCGGTCTGCAGTGGTAGGCTGATCCCCAGCGACACTTCAAGAGGAAGGGATGTTTGTGGGGAGAGGAATAGGTTCCAGGTGGCACAGCCCACTGAGCTGTGTATTTGCTAAAAATATGCAACTGCCACAAGGAGCAAACACACCCCTCTGTGAGAAATGAACCAGGGATGCTGAGCTGTGGGGCACAGGGGAAGTTCACACTGGGCTCTGGGCACACCTCAGATTTTCCTTTTGTCAGGGTTCTACAGAATTTATATCATGTCACAAGAGCTGGGATGGGAGACACATAATGCCACAGCATTCGGGCCTGGCCTGCTGTGCTGTGCGGGAGGTCCATGGCCACAAGTCCAAGGAGCGCAGGTGCAGAGCCTAGGGCACAGGCTGGTCTACACAGTCACCTGAGCCTAGAGCTGTGATCTGTGCATTCTCTCATCGACTCCTATGCAGGCCTGGTCTGAGCCCAGCCTGGGCCAGGGCCTGAAATCTGGAACTACTCAAGATGGGCCTTGGTCTCAAGAATGACTAAAGATACCTGAAAGGTCATAAACAAAGAGAAATGGCACTAGGACCCTATGAGTGGGGCCTTGGGGGGCTTTGGTACAGGGAAAGGCCTTCACATCAGGCTACATGGATGAGCTGGGGCCGACCCTCGAGGCTCCAGTGTGGACAGCATATGCGAGAGGCTTGGAGGCTAAGGGGGGCTGGGGGCAGGAGGAAAGAGAACCAAATCTAGAGTCCAGCAGCAGCCAACAGAGACTGGAGAGGAGAACAGGCCCAGAGCTGGCTTTTCTACACCTTGCAGAAGATCCACCACCAAGCCAAGACTTGTTGATTCTGCCAGTTTGCTACCCCAAAGTGCCATTTGTACCATTTTTTAAAATCACTTTTAATACCCAGTGTTACAATTTGGATCCAAGATGTCCCCCAGAGTCTCCTCTGTTCAGAGGTAGGGTTCATGAGGGCCTGAAGTTCACCATAGGAGGCATCCATGGAGGTACTGCTGGGAGGTGGTGAAGAGGCAGGATGTGGGGCCTAGTTGAAGGGAGTGGGTTATGAGGTCTTGGCTCGGGGACTACATCTTGTCCCTGGCTCTCCCTTCTCTGTCTGCTGCCCAACTGCTGTGAGGTAAGGAACTTGGCCTTGCCACACCCTTCTGCTTGGTGTTGTCCCACCTCAGGGCCATAGCAACTGAAGCAGCTGGCCATGGGCCAGAACCTCTGTAGACGAGGGAAGTAAATCTTTCCTCCTCTAGGTTGACTATTCTGCCACAACATCAGAAAGCTGACATTCTAGGAAAACACCCGCTCTGCACCAGCTGCTGGGAGGAGAGAGGCAGCTAAGGGCTCTGACAACCAGCCCACCCGGAAGCACAGGCAGAGCTCTAACAGACCTGGGTCCCCTGGTGGCCATGCCACATTTCCCAGTGACTAAGGACAACGCCCAGGAATCACTGAGCCCACACGGAGCCTGGGCTGAAGGCAGCCTGGGTCAGCAGCTGATGCTTTGTGTGCTGCCACAGTGAGGGTGAAGAGGCAGGCAGCAGGCAAGGACTGGGCCCCAGACCACAGAAGGGAAACACTGCCAAAGAGAAGCAGACTCCCCACTCTATCATGGACATAGTGTGGAGATGGGATAGTTTCCAGCAGCCTGGCCCTTCAGGGTTCGAGAACAGTGCCTTCCAACTGCTCAGATCCGGAAGACTGAGGGGTGGCTGAGCATGAGCTGCTAGGGTCCCCCTCAACCACAGGAGCTCTTTTCAGAGTGGCTGCCTATGCAAATTGAACTGGGGGGATTCCCATGAACTGAAAAGCAATTTGAAAATGACTACAAGAGGGCACTCATGCTCACAAGACCCCCTGGCACATGAATTAAGCAAGAAGCCATGGGCATCTCCAGTCTGGCCATTCACAGGTGGATCCTGCCATGGCACGTGCATCGCCAGCACCCGGTACCACAGGTTCCTCGGTAGCTCCTGCACCTCTGGCAGCCCACTTGCTATGGAGCTAGTTTCAGCTTCTGCTCTGGCTCAGTCTGGCTCTGATGAGTTCAGTGCCTCTTTCATATGAATCTCCAAAAGCTGGGACTGTATCTGAGACTCCCTCCCCCCAGCCCTGGTATTTCACATTTTCAAACAATTTCTAGGTGAGGTGAGTTCTTTCCCAGATTGTTCCCCTTCTCCTGGACCCTCCAGGCTGTCCTTAATGTGGATGTCCAGAACAGACGGAGGCCTGCAGGTGGGACTGGGAGCAGCCCAGCCCGAAGCAGGCTCATGGTCTTCACTCTCCTGTGTTCCGCTGGCCTCACTCCCTGGGTCCAATACAGGACACAGAGCTAGTGTCAGAAGTGACCAGACCTTCCTCCTGCCTGGTGAGAAGTGAGCAGCCAGTGTCGAGTGACACACAGAGGCCAGAGCTTAGAGGGCCGATGCCTCCCTGACACCTGACCTAACAGGCATTGGCACCTGCCACCTGCTTCACGCCCAGATCTTGCCACATGATAGCGCTTTTTCTCCTTGTTCACATTGACAAAACCACATTGTATTCAGTAAAAAGCACTAGGAAATGCGACAGGGTCAGAAGTGCAATCTTCTATCACACAAAAAGAAACAGTCCTAATTTGTAGAGCACACGCTCTGTGGTGGGCGCCTTTCATAGGAATTATATTGTAGGTGTGCCACACAATCCAATATGGCAGCCCTGGCTTATTACAAACAACTACAGACAGTGGGGTCTGAGCCTGGCAGGTTGGCTGAACTGACCCAGAGAAGCCCCAGGGACTCACTGGCTCCGCCGCATTACTGTCTTGCAGGCAGCAGGGAATGGGGAGGTTTGTGGTCAGAGAAGGAAGCCACGGAGCTGTGATGGGAAGCTCCTTCTGGGGCTGGGTGGAGCAGCAGGCAGAGGGAAAGCTGACGGGTAGAAGAAGGCCAACTACAGCAGCAGCTACCAAAGTGTGTGGACACGCTAGGTGCTGGATGAACATCCATGGGCCGATGGCTATGACGATGCTGGTCGTCATCGCTGAGACCAGCGGCCCCGAGACTCACACACACTGAGATACGAACATGCCGAGAAAGGCTGTGCATGGGCTTTTAACACTCCGCTGGGTGCCAGGCACTGTCCCTGAAGAAGGAGGGCAGCTGTGATCGAGCCCCTGCCAGCACGGGTAACTAGCTGTCCCCGGCATGTCAGACCCTGCAGCAGGATGCTCACCAGGGTCCTCAAATGGAGCTTCGAGGACACACAGGGGCGTGGTCAGACTCTGTGCAGTGAGGCCATTCCACTGTCTCGCCCCACCATGCAGTGCTCTTCTAGCTCTGTGCTCTGCGCAGATCTGCTCCATACTAGCTGGGAGCAGAGGAGGAACCTGGCTCATGGAGCACCTGCCTTCAGGCAGCTCCAGTCATCTGTGTCACCACTGCTAACATCCTGCAGGTGAGTCAGCTGGCAGGCAGCACCAGGACAGGGAGGAGACTGAGTTCCACCTAAGGAAAGAACTTTCTGAATCCCAACTTGGGACAAGCTGAGCTCATGGGTGGTGAGCTCCCTGGCACAGATTATATTCAGGTACACATTACATGGTCTCACAAATTTGGGGCAAAATAGATTCCTACAGTGAGAAGGAGGCTGGACCCAAAGTCTGAGGGTCCAGCTGGAATCTCAGTGGGCACTGCATCCACACTGGTTCTCCATGCATGGGCAGCTGCAGGTGAGGGGGTAGGATGGAGGGAAGGAATGGTGTGGCCATGGCTCACAGGGGTGAGGCGACCTGGCAACTGGGCAGCTTCGCAGCGCAGGGGAGGTGCAGATGGGGGCTGCTGGGGAGTTGGCTTTCAGAGCCCAACCCCTGCCTTGCCCTGACAAGCTGTGTGGCCAGGAGCAAGCATCAGCCCACCCCCCAGAGGTTGCAGCTGTGGGCTAGCCTCGTCACACTCCCCACCACTCTAGGCTGAGCCACCGCTGCCAGCTAAAGCCCTGTTCTTTTCACCTTGCATGGAAATGTAGCCTGCTTGAAGGCAGTCTTCCGCTGTGGCAGGCCACATGGGGTCCTCCCATGGGGAGGTGGCTCTTGTCACCACTCTGGGTGGGTAAGTGTCTGTCTTGGGTCCTGATAGGTATTTGCCCACAACCCCTTCCTGAATGCTTGTTTTAGATATATGTCTCTGAGCAGTTTGCCCTGCCTGGATCTTCCCTCTTGCTTTAACTCCCAGTCCTCTCCCAGAGCTATGATCCAACCCCAGGTGCCTGGAAGCTTTCCCTGACTTAGACATGGGTCACACCCCCAGGTATAGCTTTCCTAGGACAGCAAAGACAGTAGAAACCAGAGTTAGGTTCAGGAGCCAGGATTCTAAGGCTGAATCAAGACCTACTCTCACTAGCTTTGTGTCGTCTTTTTATTTGATTAATTAATTTATTTGGTACAGGGTCTCACTACACAGCTCAGACTCGTAGTGACCCTCCTATCTCAGCCTTCCCAGCACTGAAATTTCAGGCATGTGCCACACCCAGTTTCAGTAGCTGGCATGGAGTGCCCAGGGTTCTGGGCCGGCACAGCATGCCATACCCAGAATCAAACCTGGGTCCTTGTGCTTGCCAGGTAGGCTCTCGGACTGCCAAGCTATCTCCACAGCCCAGCTATGTGTCTTTGGGCAGATTAATTAATCTCTCTCTGCCTCAGTATCTCTGCTTGCAAAATGGGGATAATGTCTTACGTCTTAGCCTACAGGCCATAGTTACATGGATATGTTCATTCTACGATAGTTCATCACTATAGTGGTATCTTTCAGTTAAACTGCTCAATAATTTTTTTAATTAATTAATTAATTAATTATTTCATTTATTTTGTGTGTGTGGCCAGCTCAGCCCACCACAGGGCGGGGCTGGCTGGCATGTGGTGCTGGGGGATTGAACCACAGTCCATGTGCTTTGCTTAGTTTAGCTTGTTCTAAGTAGGTACTTTAGACCACTGAGCCATCTCACCAGCCCCTGCTCAATAATTAATGGCATATACATAAAGTATTCTTAAGTGTTCAGCTTAGTTAATATGGGCTGTGTGCTTAGAAGACTCAGAAATTACGAGGGGCCCAGTTAACTTTTCTCTACCTATGCTTTATTTTGATCACACTCATCACAGTCAGATTTAGTGGCCAACAGAAGGGAAACGAGACACCCCAGCTGTTGAGGCCCAGAGATGTTCCCTTGCCCAACTCTAAGGGAAGCCATGGTTTGGCACTATAAGGTAGGCACAGGTATCTCATCCTGGAGTCACGGTGGCCAGCTGGTGGGGTGAAAAGCCAAGATGGGGGACCTGCCGTTCCCTTCTGCACTGTTGAGGAACAAGGAACGCAGGGAGGCTGGTGAGCACAGGAAGCCCTTGGGAGTCCCATATGGCCCGGCTGGTGGGCGGAGTCAGGACTCCTCAACACCGTTCCTGCACACTCCCATATAAGTGTTGGTAGTCAGTCCAGGGTGAGGAAGTGTGTCACAGGGCAGACAGGACCCTGTCTTGGGCAGGACTGTATTCTGATGAAGAAAGAAGAGGAAGAAGGGAGAGGTGACAAAGATGCCTTGGGTGCAAAGGAGGGGAGGACGAGGCTGAGAACCTGGACCAGCAGCCACAGCCCAGGAGCAGTAGCTGGCATGGGGCTGGGGGTGATGGTGAGGAACAGACTGCAGAGGAGAACAGCATCAGCAGTGTACATTAGCATCCAAACCTTGGCCCTGAACAGTGTGCTGAAGATTTTGTGCCAGGCCCCCATAGGACCCCTGACCCATGGGATACAAGCATGTATCACTGTCACATTTGTGAAATACAAATCAGTGGGATAAAAGGATCAAGCCCCAGAAAGAAATATGTAGGGATCATAAAACCTCCATGAAATTCCCTAACTGCTAGATTTGCCTCAGGATGGCAGAAGTACATATGGGTAACAGGTGTAGCAGAAAGTCCAGATGAAAGAATAAAAATACGTGGCTATCCACATTTGAAAAACAGGAAACAAGATTTCTCTATTGAGCTGGGACACTGGAGTAGGCAGCCTTTAAATCTACACACAGCCCTGCACTAACCCCTTGTGTTGAACACCCGACCACTTGAGGCTGCAGCAGACCTAGGTCCTCCACTAGCCAAACGCGGGGGTCTCACGTCCCAGCGCAGCTCCACACCTCGGCCATCCTGCTCACCCGAGCTCCTGCTCACCCGCCTCCATCAACAGTGTTCTGCGGTTTGGACAGCTCCTGACAGGCCAGGAAGGACGGGCAGGGTAAGAAGCTCCGCTGTTGGACGCTTCTACAGCTCACGCATCCGGGTCATGCTGGAGAGCTGCTGCTGGCTCAGCTAGCCTTCAGCAGTGCCGCTTCCAGGACATATTCTCAGACTGCAATATATCGTGACCATTGCCAGAGAACTTTATTTGTTCCCAGTCATTGTTCAGGACACAAGAGGGAGGTGGATGCGCCAGGGATGGGTCGTCACCCCACGTGGATGGAGATGCTTCCTTACTGCACATCCAAAACGCGAGGGCTTTCCACTGGCTGAGAACAGCACTTCCCGGCCTGTCTCTGTCAGGCTCTGTCGCCTCGGGCACCTTCCAGGTCTTTATCTGGGGAAGCGTGAGCCGCACAGACTTCCAAGCGTTGGGTACAGAGCCACGGGGCTCCTTGTCTGCTGGAGTCAGAAGCCACACCTGGGCTGAGCCCTATTTCATATCATACGTGTGATCAGGATGGAGAGGAAGCCTCGCCAGGCAGGACTGGACCCCACAGAGCGCCCTGGCTGAACTAGGGCAGCAGCGTGAGTGCACAGCGTGCCCCGCGGTCCTACGCACGCGCAAGGCACCCTCCTGAGTACACAGCCCTTCAGACGCCTTCCCAGGATCTCACCCCTGCCCTTTACATCACACCCGCTCTGGCTCTCATGGTCAGAGAAGAGCTGTTAGGGGCGGAATGTTTTCTGGAGCAGGAGTGGTAGAGGAGAGTAGTGGGGATGTCTCCGTGCTGGGGGTGCCCCGCCCCCACCCCCACCGTCTTCATTTCCACCCACAGCACCTGCCGGGCCACTCTGGGCCTGACTATGGGGGCAAGTAGGGCAGGAACACGGTCTCACCCAAGGTCTCATGCAGGTGGCTGAGAGTCTCAGGATCACCAAGTGCAGACCACAGGTGGTAGAGGAAAGTGCACGGGCTCTCAGGGCCAACAGGACTGAGCAGGGTCCAGCCCAGGCCCTCAGGGCCCCAGCGGCCACAGACCTATCTCTGAGTTTATGTTCTCTAGCCGCCTGCTGTCCTCCCACAGTTCTGTGAGGTACAGATCATTCTCCTACTCCATAGATGGGGAGTGGAGCCCACAGAGGCACAGGGACCTGCCCGGGGCCACACAGCTAGGAAGTGGCACCATACTGGGGCAGAGATCACTCTGATCACACAGGAGATGGGGATACATGGGAGGCAGAGAGGGACAGGATGTAGGTGCGAGCTGTTTCTCCAGAACGGGAGGCTGGTGGGCTCCTCCCAGTCACCAGAGCCTGAGGATCAGGAAGTGGGAGGTGGAGGAGGGACAGGGAGGAGCAGAAGAGAGGCCAACGGGAAGGGAAAGCCAAATCCTCCCTCTGGCCAGCAAGGCTCTCTGTGAACCAGGTCACACTTTCCCAGCACACCTGACCTCCCCACTTGCTGCTGTAGGGACATGAGCCCGCTGCCCTTCACAGGTGCCAGACACACCCCCTTCTTTCCCTGCCCGTGCCATCTGGCCCTTGCTCTTTTCCCATGCCAGCTGCATGGCTCGCCCCTCTTGCTGCTGGGCTTTCCACAAGTGCCCCCCCTCAGGGTGACCCTTCTTGCCCCAAACACCAGCACCCTGCCCCCAAATTTCGTATCTCCCTTCCTTGCCTTATTTTTTCCTTAGCACATATCGCCAAATACCACAGGTTTATTGATTGACGTTGCTCATTTTCTTTTTACTTTGTGGAATCTAAATTTCAAGAAGGTAAAACTTTTCTTACATCCTTTTTTTAAAAAAAAGTTCTTCAAAACTGTGGTAAAATATATGGAACCTAGTCTTTAACATTCGGTCCATTTTTAAGGCACAGTGCTTGGCATTAAGTCTGTCATGCTGTTGTGCAGACCTCCCCACCATCCATTCCGGGGAACTCTCCTTCTTCCCAAACTGAAACTCTGTCCCTCAAACACTGCTCGCTGTTCCCTCCATCCCTCAGCCCTGGGAGCCACCATTCTGCCTTCTGCCCCTGTGCATTCCACTGCTCGAGAGCCTCACGTAAGTGGCGGCGCAGCATTGGTCCTCCGACAGCTGGCCTGTCTCCCTTAGCATGACTTCATGGCCCATCCACCCTGTAGCATGGGGCAGACACTTTAAAAGACCAAATAATATTGCACAATATGACTAGATTTCCTTGTGTGTCTCTCTTTAACTGTTGATGGACACATGGGTTGTTTCCACGTTCTGGCTACAGTGAGTGACGCTGCTATGAATATAAATGTACACATATCTGTTTAAGCTCTTGACTTCAACTCTTTTGACTTCTACATATAGAAGTAGAATTGCCCGGTCATGTGATTGATTGATTGATTGATTGATTGATTGATTGATTGATTTGGTACAGGGTCTTGCTACACAGTTTGGACTCGTAGTGATCCTCCTGTCTCAGCCTAGGCAGTGCTAGGATTACAGACATGTGCCACCAGGCCCAGTTTTGGTGGCCGGCATGGTGCACCTGGAATTCCAGGGCCATCACTGCATGTGCTACTAGGGATGAAATCCAGATTTTTGCACTTGCTAGGCAGGTGCTTAGACCATGGAGCTATCTCCTGGGCCCCCTGACTTGCTTTTTGATATAGGATCTTGCTTTGTAGTTCAGAATGACCTTGCACTCACTGTGTTGCCCAAGCTGGCCTCAAACTTGGGGCAATCACCCTACCTCAGCCTCTCGAGTGCTGGGATTACAGGTGTGCGCCCCCATGCCTGATGCATGTTTATTTATGTTTATGTTTTTGAAGAAATCCCTGCTGTTTTCCATCATTGTCTGATTTACATTCCCACTGGCAGTACTCAGGGATCCAACTGCTCTGTAATCTTCATCAAAATTTGCTCTTTTTCAATATTTTGGTAACAGCCACCCTAAATGGTGTGAAGTTCTGATTTATATGTCTCCCATGAGTAGTCGTGCACATTTTCTTCAAGTGGTCATTTGGGTATCTTGCTTGGAGAAGTGTCAGATATCTTTTGTGAATATCTTGAGGGTTTTTCTTCTTTTCTGTTGCTGAGTTGTAGGAGTTCGGCATATGTATTATCTTACCAAAGACACAAATTGCAAATATTTTCTCCCATTCTTTGGGTTGCTTTTGCATTCACTTGATAGTGTCCTTTGATGAATGAAAGTTTTACATTTCAATGAAATCCAATTTTTTTTCTTTTTTTCCCTTTATTTCTAGTGTTACTGAGAGCAGAACCCAGGAACATTCTGAAGTGTGCTGCCACTGAGCTACTACATCTGGGGCCGTTTTCAGTTTTTACTTTGAGAAAAGATCACTGCTTAATCTTACCATTTATTCTTTATTTATTTATTTATTTATTTATTTATTTATTTATTTGGTACAGGGTCTTGCTATGCAGCTTGGACTCATTAAGCCATTTAGTTTAGTCAAGCCATTTAGTTTTTACTTTGAGATTCCCCAGGCTGGCCTTGAACTTGGAATCCTCCTCACTCTCTGAAGTCACTGGGATTGCAGGAGTGCACCACCAGGCCCAGATCAAATTTCTTTATATTCTGTTGTCTGTGCTTCAGTGTTGTCTAAGAAACTGCCACCAAATCAAATGTCATGAAGTTTTTCATCTATATTTTCTTCTAAGAGTTTTGTAGTTTTAGCTCTTGATTAATTTTGATTCAATTTTTTCTTTTATGTGGGAAGTAAGGGCCTGTTCACATGGCTATTCACAAATATCATTTGTTGCAAAGACTTCTTTTCCCCATTGAAGGGCCTCGGTGCCCTCACTGCCCACCATCTGACCACTAGATGGTGACCACTCTGAAGGCTAGCTTCTGGGCTGTCTGCTCTAGTCCCTTGGTCTCTATGGTTTTTCTTTATGTCAAGAACTCAACATTTGATGGCTGCACTTTGTGGTAAGCTTGCCATGAGAAAGTGTGAGCCCTGCCAGCGCGCTCTTCAGCAACGCTGCGTGGATCGCTCAGGTCCATTTCTTTTCATCTGGGTCTGTTTTCATGCCCTTGGCACCTACAACAGTTGGCACCCAATAAATATTTGCTGAATGAAAAATAAGCTCCCTGTTATGTGCTAGATGCTTGGGATCAAAACCAATCAGTTTAGGCCTTGGAAGACAGCTCAGGGGTCTGAATGTCTGCCTGGCGGGCACAAAGACCCAGGTTCGATCATCAGTACCACATGCTATGCTGGCCCCAAAACTGGGCACAGTGGTGCATGCATATAATCCCAGTGCTGGGGAGGCTGAGACAGGAGAATCACTATAAGTCTGAGCTGTTGTAGTGAGACCCTGTACCAAATAAATAAATAAATAAATCATTTAAAAATTTAAAAACCCAATCAGTTCAGGCCCTTGCATTTGTGGGACAGCATGAAACAAACAGTCTGGTTGCTTGGTGGGGCAAGAACAGAATGGGCCTACAAGTGGGCCAAGGGGCTCTGGTACAGCAGCTTCCCAGGGACTGAAGGTTTGCCAGGTAGACAATGGGACATGGCACACAACTGGGCTAGGACTGGCAGGGCAGGTGGTGCAAATGTGGGGCCTAAATCCCTTGTATGGGGAGTAGTCAGAGGGACTCCAAGGAGTGGCTTAGGTTCCCATTTCTCCTGGGGCCTAGTCAGCTCAGAGAGCCTGGCTCCTCCATTATGGAGGTGTGCGGGGCTTCTGGGCAAGCTATCTCTGGAGTTTGGGACAGGCAGAGAATAAAGAGCCAAAAATAAACCTCTTGTGTAAATGGGAGCCCAAGGGTTTGCTGAGGCACAAGGGGATGATCTGGAGCAAGGGCTTGGTGAGGCAGGTTGACAGCCAGCCCCAGTGAGGGCTTACCATGCTCCATGAGGAAGCAACCTGCAGTCTTCATAATAACTGGTACTGCAGTCTCATAGTAGTAGGTAGGTCCTGTTCAGTGCTCCTCAATTTACTGAAGAAGAAATGAGCTCTACAAGGCAGAGAAATTTGCCCCAGAAGCATCTGCAGCAGAGCTGGTGCTGAATCCAGGTGGTCTGGCTGCCAAGACCCCAAGATTTGCTTTTCTATGTCTCCTTTCTCTTTAAAGGAAGCACGGATCCCCCCATCTCCAGTCCATAATTCCTCAGGAGAAAAGGGACAGTGGCCCCAGGCCCAGGCAGTGGCAAGGTGCTGCGAGCGTGTCTGGGGCTGATGCTAGGTGCCAGTCCAGCCAGCAGAGTTGCTGGAACCTGATACCCACTACTGCCTGAAGGGGCAGAGAGCTTGGCTCCCATCGTCCTACTAGGGACAAGTGGGGAGGCCAGGTTGGGCTTTTCCTGGCAGCTTGGCTCACTCCCTGGGAACCTGGGGAGTCCTCACTGCTTTCAGTGCAGGGACCATGGTGAAGGGTCCCTCTGGGGAGGACTCGCCTCATTTGTGGACCCAGATAAGAACCCCATATATGCACAACAGCCTTCCACTTCTCACCCCAAGTAGGGTCCTGTGCTCAGGAGTTCATTAAGAGAGGCTGTAGAAGCAGAAGGAAGAGAGCCTAGGCTGGCGCAGAGTGTGGGGTGCAGGCATCCATTAGGGAGACCCTGCCAGTGTTGGCTAGGCGAGGGGAGCGTGGCTGCCCACATGCAGGCTGCTGCTGCCTCCTCCCTGCCCTGGAGCTCTTGCCCAGGCGGTGGTTGGCTCCCCAGAGGAAATTCTGTCCTTCTGGGCCAGATCCCTTAAGCAGCCATCTCTTCCTTCTCCAGCACTGACCATGGAGGAAGACACAGCGTCCAGCTTCCTTTCTGGGGCCATCTCCCTCTTTGGAAGGATTTCACCACTTGGCGCATCAAGTGAACAGGCTGGAGTGCACACAGTGCCACCACCATGAGTTATAGCCTCAAAACCCACAGGTCTTAGAGTCTGGTCCTGCACTTGCCAGTACTTCTTCTGTAAATAGCCCCCACAACTTCTCAGAGGAATCCCAGGGAGATAAAGCTTAGGGGGAGCCTGCTGCTGGATGGGCTAGCATCCTGGAAGTATACAGGAGCCCAGCTCCTCCCTGCTTCCAGGGGGTGCCTGGCTCCTCAGCCCCCAAGCTGGCCGCGACCCCCTGGCCTCCGCCAGATGTACAGGAGCACTGCAGGCATGTGTACTTTGCTCTCAGGCCCCTGCCTCCTCTCTCCCTGCCTCCCCTGGGAAGAGTGTGTCTGCCCTTGGCTCAGGCTCTGAAAAGTCTGCTCAGTCCACTGGCTGGCCGCCTGCTGGCTCCACTCAGCCGGCCACACTAGCCAGCGGGGCCTAAGGCCTTGCTTGCAGGGTGGCTTTTCTCTGGCTCCCCGAGACTCTTTTTGGCTCTTGGGTCTGTCCTTGTTAGCATACCCCTGGTACCTGCTGGCTTGGCACACCTGTCTAAGCCCGCCTGTCCTCTGCCAGCTGCCATGCCCTGATATTCCTCCCTTAGTTGGCAAGGCCTGCTTGTTCTCAGACCACCTGCCACCCATGGTGACAGATAAAATCTATCCACAGCACAGATTCAAAATGCTGTGTGGTGAGCAGGTCCTTGTCGTCCTTTGCTCTGGTGCCTCTGACTCCCTTGCTTGGCCTTGGCTGACTCTGCTTGTCAGGAATCTGCCTGGAGGCTCCAACAGCTTCGGTCCCTTTCACATGTTTTTCTTGATTCCTGGTTTCCTGCTCTTTCTTTTGAGCCATACTGTTAGCTCTCTTTTTACATTTTATTTGGAAACAATCTAATATACAGAAGTGTTGAAAGCACAGGGATATGGATCTCTTTCCCCTAAGCTCTTCAAGAGCAAGCCATCCCTGGATTCTTTAGTGGTTTTCGGACAGCCTTAACCACACCGCCTCCCCACGGACCCTTCCACGTTGCTCAGGCTCTGGTTCCCTGGACATGGTCTCTTTCCCAGAGGGTGCTGGCTTCAACCTGCTTGGCTTGTGACCTCCAACCAGGCCACCTTATTTTATCTCTTGGAATCCTATCATCCAGTCATCCCTTCCTTCCTGCTACCCATAGGGATGCTGGGGCATGGAGGAGAGGCTGACTTCCATCACTTGCAGGCTGTGTTAATGCCTCCTTGGACCCTCCTTGGATGGTTTGATTACTGGCAACCAGGGAATCCAGATCAAATATTTTAAGGGAAAATTCCAAAATAATAGCTATAGCCCCATTTTATGAGTAGTTACTATGTGCCAAGCACTATGAATACTTTCAGAAAGAAGTTTGGTCAATTATCTCACAAACCTACAATTACAGTTACCATCTCCGTTTTACAGATGGGGAAACTGAGGCACCCAGCAGCTACTTAACTTACTCAGCATCAGCTGGCCCCTCAGGGATCCAGGATACCCACAAGGTCTGGTTCAGAGTTCCTTACTCTACTACAAAGCCGCTAGAGTGGGGTATAGATACCAGGGGTTTGCCTGCTCTTGAAAACACAATCATAAATAAATACGGTAACTCACACAACATGACAAATCAATTCACTACACACCAGGCACTGTGCCAGGCACACACAGACATCACTTCACTTAATCCTTGACCACTTGGAGAAGCAGATGCTATCATTTTTGTTTTCCTGATAGAAGACTGCACTGTCAAGAGGTGAGAAGATTTTCTTAGCAATGGCAGAAGCAGGATTTAAACCCAGGTCTGGCAGATGCCAAAGCTGTGCTCCCTCACCTGCTGCTGAGCTGACAAATGTGCTGCATACCTGCAGGAAGGCAGGATGGCTGCTGCTGACAGGCTCTGGGGCTGGGCCCTGGGGCTGGGCTGATGCACAGGCTCCAGGTGGAGGTTCCGTGGATCTGCTTCTATTGACGTTCACAACATCCCTGAGAGGCGCCTTTGCCTCCAGTGGAACAAGGTTCCCTGAAACACCAGGGAAATGCTGGCTGCAGCCAGTGGCAGGCAAGAATAGGGCTGCAGGCTGCAGCCAGAGACCCCTGCACCTGAAGGACAGGGCTGGAGACAGGCCAGAAAGCTGTGTGGAGGGCACTGGCACCCCAACTCCCTTTCCTCTAGACCCACACCATGGTCAGGCAGCATGGCCATTTTGTCTCATTCATTTTGCTGTTCATTTCAGCCTGTGGGGTGTAGAACCTCCTGAGGACTGGTATCTCTTAGATCTCTTGTCTCGCAGCTAGTTGTGATTAGGTGAACTAGGTCTAGCTCTTGGCGCCCTGCAGCTACCTCACTCCAGGTGAGGCGCTCAACCCAGGAGCTCCAACCTTCAGCCTCACAGAAGGCCAGCTACTTCTCAGTGAAGGACAAGGCATTCGATAGCCATTCTACCAGCAGTCTAAGGATGGTAGGGAAAAATTTTTCTCTGTCTCTCTATATAAAAAACCCACCAGGAAGCAAAGTATGAGAGAGCATCCTGACAATAACATGTGGAGAGTTGGAAAGAGATGCATGCGTGGAAGGCGTGGCAGATCTGAGGAAGTGAAACCCTCAGGCAGTGGGAGGAAAGCTGAGAATGAACCTGACTTACCCCACAGGATCCCTTACCAAGCCTGGAGGTGGAACAAAAGAGAACCTAGATCAGGATTCCTGGTGGCAAGATGCCATCCCCTCCTCAACTCCAGCAGCCCAGGAGCTGGCCCTCCCCAACCCAAGGAAGTCTCAAAGTCTATTCTTTGCAAAGTATGAAAGTCTGAGGGCCTCAGGTGGGGGATCAGGCAGCTAAGGGAAGGGCAAATTACTAGAAAGACAGGACCAGATTGGAGCTTCCTCTCCTTTCCTCACTATCTTTTTCCTTTCTGTGGGGAATCTGAGAGAAACAGAAGCCAAGGAGAAGGAAAAACTAAAAAGAAACAACAACAAAACAGCTAATGATAACAACTTACATTACGGGCCTTGGAGAGCTAACATACTGGATTTTATCAAATGAGGATGAGAAACTTAAAAGAAATATTCAGAAATAAAAAAAGGTCTTGAAGGCTGAACTGTGAGAGCATAAATGCAAAGCCCAGTAGAATGGCTGAGCAACGAAGAGGCAGGCTTTCCTGCAGACTACGGCAGGACTGCAAACCTGAGCAAAAGCTCAGAGAGGAGCAGAACTTGGAGGAAAAAGCAGAACCAACCTCTCCAGATGGGGCACGGGAGAAAGAGGGAGACTGCTCTGCTGTGCTCTGCTGACCACACCTTCTTTCCAAAGCTTGCATCCCAGTCCCTAGGAGGGAGGGAGTGCCAGGGTTTGGGGGTGTTGAGACACAAGAGAACAAAACCCCACTAAGACCCAGAAATTGGACAATTCAATTCATGTCTCAGCCCCTGGCACCACACCCAGAACCGCACACCTTACTGCAAGAAAAGCAGAGTGTGATCAGAGGGCCAGGCACAGGGCTCCAGAAGATGCTGCTGATGACCTGGGCTCAGCAAGGAGAAAAGCAGCCACCTCCCTGCCCCCAGCTGGACACCCAGGACCAGTGCCCACCCCAGCCTCGAGTGCACACAGCGCTCTGCTCGGAGCAGGCCGGGAGCCAGCCCAAGGGTAACCCCTTTGTGCATTAACTTTTCATTTTCATCTCTCACATGGACAGAGCAGAATTGCTAGCAAGCCAGCAACCTCGGCTCCTGCTCCAGGAGTCTGCTCCTTGGCGAGCCTTCCTGGGGACCCTCCCAGGCCATGTCTGATCTCAGGTGGGTCCCAGCCTCCCGGGCACAGCGCTGACTGTCCTAGCTTCTCCCTGAGACCCAGAGCCTTGGTTCTGCTCTCAGCTCCCAGGAGCTCCTGGCTCAGGGCCCTATCCCTCGCCTGAGTCTATCCCAGTCCACCCTGGCCACGTTGGAGGAAGTGTCCCTCCAGTGACAAACACTGCCTAGCACTGCCTGTGTGCCAGGCACTGTGGACACAGCAGTGAGTGGACAGTTTCTGCCTTATCCCAGGGAGGAGATGGAAACACACTAATAAATACTTGGAGAGAAATTAGGGAATGGGCTAAGAAATGCCAGAGGAAGGTAAGCTTCACAGTGGGCAGTCTGAGATGATGTTGAGGGTGACTGATGGCAGCAATAGGAGTCTTGGCACACTCTAGGAACAGTGCTCCAGACAAAAGGCATAGAATGTGCAGAGCCCTGAGGCAGGGCATGTTTCAGGGCACCGTCTGAGAGCACCAATAGGAGGCAAAGGCCAGGGAAGGAGGTGCCACATGCACAGAAGTGATGAGATGCTGGCTGTCATGCAGCGGGAGCAGGTAGCAGGTCACACAAGGACACTCAGAGCATCCAGCAGGGCTGGTCGAGGGGACCATGGGCTGATTCTGGCTATGGTTCCAAGGCCAGGCTCATGGAGCTTGCTAATGGACATGAGACAGAGGGGCTGGGGCTGGGCATCTGGAAGCACAGCGCTGCCTTTGCAGCACACGCGTCTCCCTGCTCTCCCTCTAAGGGGCCTCTGCTGCCCTCTTGCCATAGCGGTGGTGCTCAAGGGCGCGCGGCAAGTGCGGTGGCGGGATGCATGGCTGTTTTCGATACTTTCCGACCTTTCCATCCCCACCCTCAGGTAAGCAGGAGGAGTCCTGATTTGGGCTTAAGCGTGGGTCACCTGAAGAGTTTCTTCTTCATGCCGACATGAAAGGCTTTAACTTATCACCACCCATTAAATTAAAAGCTTAATCAATTTGCTCCCAACTATGATGCAGTGGCAATAAATATTTCTGAAAGTATAATTCAGCACCCTTTTAGCCCTGAAGTTCACAGTGAGGGAGAGTGAGGCAGAGCAGGTGTTTAGGCTGACAAACACACGATATTTGTAGACTAAGAAGGAATAGATTTGCGAAAGAGTATCAGGGAAGAAAATAATCTTTATATTTTTAAAAATTAAAATTATTCTCATGAAGCTATAATTTCATGAAACACACACACACAAAGATGCCCCGTGAAATAACCTGAGTTGGGTCACACAACAGGCCTCTTAAGACTTGAATAGATATATTCAGCTATTAGAAATAAAAATACATGAGATGGAAAAGTACAGCTGCTAAAATATAATCTCTGCGAGTTGAGCAATCCAGAGCTAAGTGAACTTTTAAAATAATTTCTGTGATGGATGTCGGAGACCAGTCACAGTCGTCCTCGGCATCCGCCGTGCCGGGTCCAAGGGGGAGTCCACCAGATACTCAGGTGGGTTGGGCTACTGGCACAGTGCTCGGGGCATGGCCTGGTCACACAAGTGGGGATAGGAAGGTCCCCAGGAGGGAGCTGGTGGAGAAGGGGTCTCAGGGCTGAGGAACGAAAGCTCTGCAGACTATGAGCCAAATAAACCTGTCCTGTAACTAGCTGGTGTGGGGTGTCGTGTCCCAGCCAGAGATGAGGAAGGAAACTAAGATGCATGGGGAAGGTGCTTGAAGCCAAGGAGGAGGAAGATGGCAGCAAGGGAGAACACCAGGACAGGAAGCAGTCCCCTTCTGGCAAAGGCGCTGCCATCACACCGAACCCGCGGCCCACCCTGCCTCAGCTCAACAGCTGTCTGAGCCTTCTGGGCCTGGCCACAACCCTGGGAAGCTCTTCAGCTATTCCAGTCTCAGACATCTGCTTTCCCCTGTCTCAGCAGTCAGCTTTGTGGTGCCATCCTGGGAGGCCCCAGAAGGGAAGGATGGCAGTTTGGCCCTCTCAGGCCCTGGCGTCTTCTAATTCAGAGCACTCAGGGGGACAAACCAAATGGATCTGTGATGGGAGGGCTTCAGTAAGCCAGTTCTATCACTGGCACTGGAGTGGAGATCAAGGAAATAACAAGGAGCCTGACTAGAGATGGGATGTTGTCTGTGAGGATGCTGGACCCACCCAGCATCTATTCCTTCATCTTGGCTTAGTGACTTATTGTGGCTAACTGGGTCTCAACATGGACACATCTAGAAGACACTGGAGTAAAATTAGCAAGATGCAGGTGCATATTGAACAGACTGGAGTTCCTCGGCATGGCCTATGGAATATTTCAGGTCCTCCCAAGCACAGGTAGGCTTGTACCTCCAGGAAAGACCTCGCAGAGGCCCTACGGCTCATGCCAGTAGAGGACAGCAGCAGAAGCCCCCAGGCAGGAGCTTTAGGACCAGCCCACAATGGACCAATCTTCCCTTCTCTCTTTCTTGGCTCATGCTGCCTGGGTCCCTCATGGAACCCAGTGAAGTCCCTTCTCCAACATGTACAGGAGTAAAAAATAGATATTCACAGTGTTTCCAAAGAAAAAGAACAAAGTCTGAGGCGAAGCTTGACCTGACTGCGGATGGTGGGCCTGTGAAGTGCATTTAGTGTTCTGGGACAGGTGACAACATGGTTGGTTGACTGGATGGTCATTACCCTGGCTCCATCCATGAAATGCCAGAAGGGTTCCCAGGATGTAACAGCTAAACACACGTTCCTTTCTCCCTGATGTTTGTACATATTTCTAGGGGTGAAATCAGCCCCAAGAGAGCCAAGAAGGAAATGGAATCACCAGAAGTGGGGGAGGAAGGAAGTGAAGCAGGCACCTGAGTGAGACAGCTACCTGGAGGTGAGAGGGCTTCATGGGCAACACCACATCTACCCCTCAGGGCCCAAGTCAGGCGTAACAAGCCAAAAGAGTGAGCCTCCTAATTCCCACGGCGGTGGAGCAGAGACAAGGGTACCAACATCTCCTCGCTGAGTTCCTGTGAATCCCCACAGGCCTCACAGGCCCTCTGACCATCCCACAGGCATTTCACTAACCCTTCATGGGTGGGACACTGAGTGGTGAGGGGTGGGTTGAGGTTGGACAAAGGCAGGTGGGCCCTTCCAACAAGAGGGCGATTCTGAGGCAACACAGGGGGCAAAGTGACACCTACACGGGACATGGAGGATGGGGCCTCCTGCACAAAGAGAAGGGACTCAGGTATGAAAGCAGAGCTGTCCCAGCATCTGGGCAGGCAAAGGCTCCTGCAGCTGCCTGTTCTGGGCCTCAACCTTCCCCAGTGTCACAGGCAGCAGCAGGAGGTCTCTGGGAACCAAGTTTCCACGCTGGAGGTGACTACCTCTTCATGTAGTCACAGAATGCCTCGAGAGGCCAGCTCTGGGTCACCAGCCAACACCATGCAGCCCCTCAGGGTCCCAGAGACTGTCACTGATGCAAGAGGGAAGTGGCACATTACTGGGACCAGACATCAATTTTAGGATCTTGCCTCCACAGCCTTTTAGGGTCCAATGGCATGAGAACACAGAGACACAAGAGGGCGCTCTAACCAAACAGCAGGAATAGAAAACAGCCGTCCCCCATTGGAGGCCAGGCTGGCATGCTGAAACATCTTGGTTCCTGTGTTCCCCTATGGAGCTACTCCTGGTACTTTGGCAGCATATGTCAGTGGTATTTGCTTTCTCTGACTTCATGCCCAACTGATAACTGACCCCCATTCCAGCCCCTCTGCTTAGAATCACCCAAAGATGCCAACTTGTGGCCTTGAGGGGTTGTCTATGCTCTCTTCCAACCTTGCAGAGGACTCTGGTACTTCTTCCTTTGACCTGTGAGTTAGATACCTGCAGGTGCTGGAGAAGCAGAGGGACAGAGCTTGCACCTGGGCTGGCTGAGTTCATGGCCTCCAGGAGGTCAGTTTTCCTCCACGTCATTATTCCTCAGGACTGGGTGGGACCAGGGACCACCTTGATCACACCAGGGACACAGACACAGAACCCTGAGACAGACAGCATGGCACCTGCCACAGACACCCAGATCCTGGGAGCAAACACAGAACACAGCGGGCACAGAACAGGCCTATAAAATACATCTGAAGCAAGGCACTCTTCTCCAGCCCTAGGGCTCCCAAAGTGGTGAGTTCCAAGATGTGCAGATCGTGAGGTTTCCAAAGAGAAGCACCAAAGACAAATGACCAGGGATGATGTTCAAAGTTCTCTCCAGTTGTGAGCCATGGGCCTGGCCAGTCAACACAGGGAGCCACCTAAACCAGTGGCGTGTGCCACAAGCTCTTGTCTCCACCAATGTCTCAGGCAAAGCCTAAGCCCCTGTAGGAAACTGGGCATGATGTCAGGGGACTGCCTGGACAGGGGAGAAGTGATGCCTGTGGAACACACACCAAAGGAAGTGGCAGTGTAGACAGAGCTAGGGGAAGGGGCAAAGAACCTGGCCCAGGGGCTGAGCAAGTGCGGTGCTGGGGAAGACCACAGCCCTCCAGGTCTTCCAAGAATACCCAGCATCACACATCCCCATCAGGCACTCTCAAACAGAGGTAGCCTCCAAGTGTCAAGAGGGTGGTGTACCAGGGCACCTGTGGGCACAGCCCTGGCAAGAGATGCTCACAGCACCTGTCCACAAACTCTCATCCACAGGAGGTGGACTGTAAGCCAAGTGCGAGTCTTACCCTCCTTCGAAGATTTTGATCCTCGCCGGCTCCACTCTCTTGGAGGCGGGAGCATCTTCCTCTGGCTTCCCTTGCTTCTCTTCTTCCTTCTCCACGCTAGCACCCTCTTTCTGGCCTTCTGGGAGAACCAGTGACGGGAGGTGCACCTGGCCCACCACAGGGATGAGAAAATCATTGCTGGTTAAATTTGCATTCTCAGCTCGGGTGTCCTAATGGTGACAGTCTATTGCAGCCTTGCTCCTCAGATCTCTCCCCTTGAGAAGTTGCTCTCAGCTGTACTTGACAGATGAAGGAACAGAACCCAGAGAGGTGCTGTTTCCTCCATGCTCAGACTCTGACCTAATCTTTCAGGATCACCTTCCATGAGGAGCTGGGTTTAGTCTTGGTCTTTTGCACTAGTCTGAGAACTCCTGGGAACCAGTCCTTATCTTGCGCTCCTTGGCTAGCTAGGTACCCGAAACAGGGCCTGCTTTAGTGAAGGTGCTTAAAGATGTTGAACAGATAACTGGTACATGGTGGCATACACCTGTAATTTCAGCACTCTGGAAGGCTGAGGCAGGAGGAGCACAAGTCTGAGCCCAACCTGGGCAAATTAGTGAGACTGTCTTGAAAATAAAAATTTTTTAAAAAGGGCTAGGAATACAGATGCAATGGAAAGACCTTAGATTCAATTCCGATACAAACAAACTTTTTTTGAACAAATAAAGTCTCTACTTTTTCTTTCTTTCTTTCTTTCTTTCTTTCTTTCTTTCTTTCTTT
>NW_004524821.1:1563550-1593160 GCF_000260255.1 Octodon degus | reverse complement strand
TTTTTTTTTTTTTTTGAGATGAACTTGTATAATTCTCATTGACAGATTAAAATGCTGAAGTCAGCCAGCATGGTAAAAGGCAAAGCTGGGAGCAGAATGCAGGCCTCCTGGAGAGAAAGACCATAGTCCTCCCATGCTTGCACAATGGCCTAGAGCCCCAAGGACCCTCCACCCCCACCCCAAGCCAGGCCTGGAGAGGCTAGGAAGGCTCTGGGCTGTTGTTCATTCTACTTCCAGAGTTCTGAATCCCAAAGAGGTATGGTTCCATGCTGAAGACTGGCACTGGTCTTGGCATCCTGGTATCTTCTACTATCCCAAGAACACGTTCCCTACTCCTTTATGGCTGGAAGTGGTGGGCACAGCTCATCGAGGATGCAGTGCTACTATGCTAGGGGCTGTGGCCAGTGGGGCTGAGGCAAAAAGCACCTGGCTGGGAGCCAAGCAGTCTCAGTTCCAGCACCAGGTAGGCCACCGTGTTCTGAGCTACCCTTGGGTGGATCGCTCTACCTCTTCAGGCTTTGGAGCATGATGGTTTAGACTGTCTTAAAGGTTCATTTTAGGGCCAACCTCTGTGACCAAGTTACCTCCATGTGATTTCCTCAGAATGGGAGGTGGACAAAGAACAACAAACAAGAATCTAGACAGCTGCTGTGGCAAGACAGGGGGCAAAGCCTGAGTTTCTGGAGCATGCCATTTCTGCTCCCACCCTGCCTGCAATATAGTCAGTCCATGGAGTAATGAGGGCTGTCACAAGCCAAAGAGTAGCTTTTCCTTTGTAACTTGCTGTGACATCTGGACCAAGCTGAGGAGGTCTAGCTTGGCTTGTCCAGCTTGGCCCATTGCTTGGCTGGCAAAGGGCCCTTCTGCCAAGAAACAGAGTCAGAATTGAGTGGAGGGCCTGAGATCCACTTTGGCTTTTAGTGATAACAGTAAGAATGATCGGAAGTAAAAATGATTACCAAGAGTTAAAGTGTCAACCACTATTCTGTGTTCACTGTGACTATCTTATGTCATTTAATTGTCTCCACTGTCTTATGAACTAAGTATTATTACTATTCCTGTTTTACAGGTGAAGAAAGCAAGGTACAGAAAGGTTGAGTAACTGACCCAATATCATACAGCTAGTAGACAGGGTAGTGGGATTCAGATGTGGGCAATGTGGACCTAGATTCTCACTCTAAATCTTTTTTTTTGATGGTGATATGAGTGTTAAAATGATCCCCAAGGAAAAGTGAAATGAGAAACTGAAGGAAAAGAATGTAACTGTAAAAGGGAATCTTACACAAGCTTGGGTTTCTCCAGAGCTCATACACAGAAAAAATACCAAATTCAGACATGAGAAGGTCATCCAGACCTGAAAAAGATGGCTAGGAAAAGCTTCAAAATGCTAAGATAAACTAAAGGACATTTTCAGAACTGACAGAAAATGGAAGCCACAAGTGACAACCATCAGCTCAGTGGAACAAGAAACTTCTTCAAGCATGATCTAAAATCAGATTGTGTTGCACAGAAAGTTGTGGGCTCCCCTTTCTCTCCACTAGAGATATGCATGCAGAGGCCAGAGAAGGAGGTGCAGTTGTATAAAGGCCTCATCTTGTAGACTGTGCAGTTACACTAATGCCCTGGAGGGGTGCACTGTTGGTAGGAAACAGACCTCTGGACCAAACTGAATATTCTAAGAGTTCATTTTAGGAAAACAGCCTTATAAGCAAATGTTGGCCAAACCTAATGAAGCTAAATAAACACTCTTTTTTTCTTTAAATGTGCCATGCAATTTTCATAGGGAATAGAGGGAGTCTAGATCACGCAAAAGGGCTTTGAAGTGTGATGCAGCTTTGAATCCAATCTCCGTCATTGACTTTGTGGCCTTGTGCAAGTTACACATCACTTCTGAGCATTAGTTTCCTCACTATAGAATGGTGATACTGCATCGTCACTTTCAAGATGACTGTGAAAACAAAAGTAAGGTTTTGCATCACACCTTGCACACAGTAGATGCCACCCCCAATTTAGGTAGAAATATAACTACAACAGCAACTTAGCAGTGGCCACAGCTAGGAAGAGACAAGAGAGAGCAAGCCAATCAGTAGGATGGTATTGCAAAACTGGAAATCTTGTTCAGAGGTGTCTGCTGATTGACAAAGACACCTCAAAAATAAAACTGGGAAACCGTTCATGAAGAATCTCCAGCTGAGCTAAGGATAACCCCAAGGTGCAACATTCACTCTGGTGACAGAGGAGAGACATGTAGGAAGTTACAGATCCCAGTCTTGTTCACTGACCCTCAATGTGAATTTAGTTTAGGGGATTTATGCTTGATTTAGTCAAAGCCTCTGGTTGGGAGGCACACTAGTGAACCCCTTTAAATTTGCAATCATCTTTTAAGGTTTTCTTTCTTCAAATAATTAGATAGGAGTCAGATAGGTCTGGGTTCAAATTATTCCAGGTGTGAAAATATTTGCCATTGTCCTTGACCTCTCTTATTCTCTGGCCCTTACTTCCCCACCTATAGAATGTAGAATGTGATGCTGCCTCACAATTGGAAGTGAGCATGGACTGGATGTGAGGCCTCGTGCGGCGCCTGGCTCAGGAAGGCTGGTAACCAATAAGACCCATTGCTACTCTGCAGATGCCAGGTCAGCACAGCCCATCATGGTCCAAACCTCAGATTATGGAGGTATCTCATGTGCAGTATAAATCTAGAACAACTGAATTTCAAGCTTATTGAACTTACAAGGGACTAGTTCTTTAATAACTCCTGATATAGTCAGGAATAAGTATAAGCCCCTGGTGAGAGCCTAATACTACTACAGAGCACAGATGGGCCCAGCAGGGAGTGATGTCATCCCTTATAGTAAAGAAAGACACTGAAGATTAAACTCTATTTATCATTCTACTCATAGAAAAGAAAGGAGGAGCATTTCTGGAGTGACTATGTCAAATGCTAGAATGTCTGGAAATGGGAAGATATTAAATGGCACTACAGAATGGAAACCACATATATAAGAGGATTTTAAAAAGCAGGAAAAGACTAGTAAGACAAGGGAGCACTATACAATAAAGGATAGGTAGAAAGTTCTACAGCTTCTATAGGCAGTCCCATCAACCACATTTTTCAACTGTCTTTTAGAGAATCATTTTTTTCTTTGCTGAGATTGTATCTTTGATTTTATATGGAAGCTCATGAAAAAGCAGGATCACTTTATAGCTAACTTTATAGAGATATATCTATTCTAATAATGTGGGGGGCATTCTGATAAAGAAACCCAATAAATATATTTCTTTGTGAAGTAACCAGTCATGGGAGCAAGAGAGAAAATATACCCTCTCCCTTGAAGATAGTGTGGCTTTAAAAGCTCACCAAGAACTTCTGACAACTGATAGCGAGAAGACAAAGAAGGTTGAACTTACCTCTGTCATGCGGGGCTTACGGGAACTCGATGGCACAAGCCTTCCTGTCTCAGGATGTGGAGATGTAGCCATGGTGTATGTCTCTTTGCTCACCTTCTGCTTAGACCTCAGGAGGGACAAAGCAGCTTTAGTGGAAACCCCTGGAAGGTTGGGGTTGTACAAACTTATGCACCAACCAGCGTAAACAGAGGACCTCCTATCTGCATGCTGGATGTGATTTGGCTTAATGTAGTTTAAATAGCACCAACTGACATTAGTGGTCGTGTGAAGGCTGGGGAACTGCAGTACCTTCTTTGAGTCCGTACCTTCTTGTAACTTGGTTGGTCTGGGGGACAGAGGCAGAGAGCTTGGAGGTGCCAGAGGAGGGAGGTCCAGTTGTTCCTTGGAGTCTTCTTTTTTCACACTCAGTAGGGGGACCCCTCTTCGGTGAGGTTTGCCAGATGACTGAGCATATTCCTTTGAAGCTTCTGCACCTGGGGATGTCCCATGGGGCAACGTGGGTTGAGGGAGGGAAGGAATCTCCTTTGGGTCAGTTTGATCTGAGGACTGGCTGGACAGTGTTTCTGGGTCCCTCCTGCCTTGGCCCTGGGTTCCCAGGTGGGATTTCTCTGTCCTCTTCCCATCCTCCATGCTGGTCAGCACTACACTGCAAGGTTTCACCAGTTCAAGTTTGTCATCTGCCTTAGAGGCCTCTTCTTCCTTTACCCTTTTCTGCTGTTGGGTTTCCATGGTAAGTTCAAGGCTGCCAGCTGGTGAAAGGACTCGCTTGCTTCCCCCTGCTGTCGATGAGCTTCCCTCTAGGCTTGAGACAATCTCTGATGACAGGGACATACCTTTCCTTTCAGGCAATGTCATAGGCACTCTCAGGTATGGAGTCTGGAAGCCTCTGCTTTGCTCTTCACTTAATCCAGATGGTCCAGGCCCAGATTCATACATATCTGCTCCACACACAGTCAACCCCTTAGCTGGGGGCTCCTCACCCTTGGGAAGAGATGCACTGGACGAACTGCCTTGGGATTGTGTGACCAAGATCTGAGAAAGGGTGGTGTACATTGCGCTGCCATAGGATGGCATATTGGTCTGAATGCGGACTGGAACAACTAGGGACTCCACTGTGTCTGGACATGCAGGCAGAGCCAGCAGAGGGGCTGAGGTTGGTGCCGAGGAGCTGGCTGGAGGAGCTGTGGGGGACAGCTGTATGTTGGTGCTGTGCCCTATACTGCAGGAGGGGCCAGGAGATCCTGTTGCCAGTGGGGCCAAGCTGGTTTTGACTGGGGGCAGATGGCTTTCCACATCACTAGGGAGCTGCAGTGCAAATTGGGATTGTATCGGCAAGAAGAAGCCAGAGGAGAGTGCTGAAGAGGCAGGGTATGGCACAGGGAGAAAGGAAGGGGGCTGTCGGAAGGGGATGTTGGCGGGGTGAGGCAGCAGCTGGGGAAGAGGAAGCTGGCCTGGGTGCAGAACAGTGGGTTGGAGAGGAAGTGGTGGGGCCTGGAATAAGGAGGGAGGGAGCGGGGGCATAGAGTATGGGGAGGAGAGGAGCCCACACATGGACTGTGTAGAGAAGAACTCTGAAGATTGTCCTGGCTCATGCTGCAAGAGGTGCTGGAAAGAGAAGAGAGAAACAGGTGGGGGCAGATACGGCTTGTCCTGCAGTGGCAGCTGGGTGACAGGGTGGTGGAGCACTTGCAGAGCTTCCGTGTAGGGCGGAGTGGACCCCAGTGGGGGCCTGTCTTGCACCTGGCTCTTGCCTCCTGCGTGCCCACTGTGCAAGGTGGCTGCTGAAGAGATCCTGGGCAACAAGCTTTTGGTGGAAGTTCTGCTGGATGAGGGCTGTAGTTCCTCAGTGTCCTGTCTTCCCTCTGGCTCGGATTCTGGTGGCCTGCTCAGAGAGGCCTGTCTCACCAAAAAGCATTTTCTTCTCTCTGGCAGGGCCACTGGGGCTGGGGGTGCTGCTGGGGCTGGGACAGAAGGGCCTGCCAGAGACAAGCTGCCATAGTCAAAGGATTTGCTGCGTGTCTCAGTCATGTAGGCTGAATGGGAAATGTTGGGGCTCTGCTCTGAGGCTGACCTCCGCATCTCCCGAGCATGTGGATGATGGCTGGGGACAGTCAGCATGTGGGTGCCCAAGGGTTTGGAGCGCATGTCTGATGAGGGCCCAATGGCCTCCACTTTTCCATGCTCATCCCTGTCGAATGAGGCTGAGCGGCTGGACCCACTTAGAGAGACACTGCTTTCCTGGCTGGGGCTACGAGACAGAGGCATGGATGACTCAAAGCTGGACTCCCCTGAGGACTGGGCCATCTCTGCCAGGCGCAGCCTCTTCTTCTTGGGTGGCAGCTTCTCAGCAGGGAGTTGGGCAAGTGTCTGGCTGCGTTGAGGCCACTGGAACTCCTCTGTCTTCTCTGGTTCCTTCGGGGGTGGCTCAGGCTCCGTGTCAGGACGATCAGGCTCCTCGGTCACCAGGATCTCAGGGACCTGGATGTTGGGCTGGCGGACCAACCTGGGCTGCAGGGAGTGAGCTGAGCGTCCTTGCGGGGCAGGCGGTGCAGGTGAAAACTGGGCCAGAGTCTGGTCTTCGCCTTCCAGGCCACCAGGCCGCTCGGGTGGGTCAGGTTTCTCAAAGGAGCTGGTGTGCTGGATGACAGAGATTTCCTTGGATGTTGTTCTCTTCTCCTGTCCTGACTCTGCCCCAGGTCCTGGCTTGGGAGTCCTTGGCTGGAAACCTGTGGGTCCCTCCAGGGAGGGCACTGATTTACCTGGTTCTGCTGGTGACTTGGATTCCAGGAGAAGGTTCCGAGCAGCGTCAGATGGCCCGGGGCTGCCAAACTGACTTTTTGTTGACTCAAAAGCAGGTGGCTCCTCCTCATCCCCCAGGCTCTTCTCTTTCCTTCTTTTCCTCAGTGGAGTGAGCTCCAGGGTGGTCCCCAGTTTGTAATGCATCATGTGGGACCATGGTTCCTGCTCCGCCTGGCTCTTATCAGCTTCAGGAGTTGCCTGGGCACCTGCAGAGAGGGGCTTTGCGATCTGGAGCTCTGAGCAGTAGTACTTTTTATGGGCTTCATAATTATCCCTTTTCTTGTACCGAGCACCACAGATGGTACATTCATAGATCGCCCCTTTTGTTTTCAGCCCTTTCTTGGTCTTTTTGGTGAGCTCGCTTTCCTTGGACTCTGCCTCATCGGAGGGTTTGGGGGCTGTATCTTTACTACTTGGTCCAGGTTCCTCGGCACTGTACTCGCCTCCCAAAGGCAGTTCGATGGCTGGCTGGCGCTTCAGCATCCGGGGGTGGGAGGTAAACACTGGACTGCTGCGGCTGGGGGCCTCGGAGTCAGTGATGTGGTCATCGAAAGAGTAGCTACCGCGGAAGGTGTGGTGTGGGGTGCTGATGGTGCAGGGGGCAGAAGGCATTGAGTGGCTTCTGAGGAGAGGCACAGGGGGGGTGGTGCTGGGGGGATGCTGGAGACTCAGCAGTGATTGTTCTGGCTTCGTCTTCTCACCATGGGATGACAAGGGCTCCCGGTAGAGGCTGGATTTGGGGGACTCCATGCTGCTGCGCCTGGTCAGGGAGCTCCTCCTTGGCTTCACACTGTCAATTTCGCTGGTGTCCACCACAGCCTCATTGATGGTGATGAGCTTTGTGATGTGCTCGATCACCTGTGTCCGGGGCACAGACAAAGGCACCAGGCTGGGCTTGTCTTCAGTTGTCAGGGGCAGGAGCGGCTGGGTGGAGGTGGCCGTCAGCATGGTGGTCCGCTGCCCGATCCGCCCGCACTTGCCAAAGATGATCTCTGCGTAGGACTTAGCGTTGGTGTTCGGGGGGCTGACTTGCTGCTCAGCGCTCTCAGAGCGTGAGAAATACCCAGACTCAGTGCTGCCTTTGCTGCCTGGGCTCAGAAATGCCTGCTCATCGATCACCTTCTTTCGTTCACTTAGACGGAGGGCCAGCTTCTGCTTAATGGTGTGGGTGTCTTCGGGTTTATGGCTCAGAGGATGCTCAGACGAGGGTTCTGCAAATGGAGTGGGGTCCTCAAGTGAGGGCGCTGCGCTGGACTGGGACAGGGAACACTGTTCGTGGCTGGAGCTGTGGCTCCCCGAACTGTACAAACCACTGGAAAGAAGGGGGTGTTTAGGTCTTGGAGAGAGCTCTGCAGCGGGACCGGATGTGGAGCTGGTTTCCTCTTCAGAGTCTGTGCTTTCTCCCTCAGTGGGCTCCTCAAACTCCTCCCCAGGGATCCTCTCCATTTCTAGCCCTGGGGGATACATCTCACTGCCCACTCCTGAGGCCAGGCCAGCTTTGATACGGTGGGCATGGGACTTCCTGTGCTTGTAGAGGTTGCTCTTGGTCTTGAAGGAGAAGCCACAGGGGCCACAGGGGTAGGGCCTCTCGCCAGTGTGGGAGCGGATGTGCTTCTGGAGCACACTGGGCTTGGCACAGGGCCGGCTGCAATACTGGCAGATGTACTTGCCCGGCTTCTGGGGTTTCCGTTCCTTCTTGTGTGTCTCTTCTGTAGGCTTTAGGGAGACTTGCGAGGGGCGGGGCATAAAGACCTTGGGAATGCCAGGCATGTCCTCAGGAGGAAGGATGGAGGTGTGGGAAGGGAGGAGCTGGCTCTGTGGGTGGAGCCCAGGGGCCACAAAGGAGGCTGAGGGTCCAGGTCTCATGGGGTCAACCAGCTGCCACGTGGATCCCTCCAGGAGATGCTCAGGTTTGCCAGGTGACATGAATGCTGGTGTCAGAGGGTGCTGTGGAAGCTGCGAGATGTGGACGGAGGCTTCAATGGGAGGCCTCTTGGGGGGCTTCTGCTGCTGGCCTGTTTTCTCCTGAGAGCCTTCCCTAAGAACTGATGAGGGGCCTGGGAAAGGCTGTGAGGCTAGGAGCTCTTGGGGGGCACTCTCCTGGGTGGCAGCTGTGCCACTGCCTGGGTAGGGGACGTTGGAAGAAACACTGGTCTGAATGGCCTCGCCTTTGGTCAGCCGCTTCCGGGGACTTCCCTCTGCCTTCTTGATGCCCTTGACACTTTGTTCAGGATCCATGACCTTTGCAGAGACTTCAGATGCTACTCAGGGAGCTTTGGGGAAGGCTGCATCTACAAATGATCCTCGCGTCCCAGGGATGTGTCCAGCTTTGGCCACATTGGTCAGGAACTGTGGAAGCCAAGGCCAAGACGGCTTTGGGAGTTTTTTGCAAGTGTCACTGGCTGCAAGTAGACTCAGAGCAGGTCGTCAGAGCTTGAGCTATTCATATTGGTGAGGCACGGCCCACTACTGTGCAGACAGAATGCACACCAGCATTTCCTGCTGGGATGTCTGCCGTGTAAATGTCATAGAGGATGTCAGTATTGCCATTGTACTGTTTCGGTTGGCAGTGGCAAGTGGCCTCCACGAGTCCCCTGTGTGCTATGCGAAAGGCTGAAAGTTGAGGACCTCTGTGTCCATGGCCCAGTCATCCCTGGTCCTTGCCCAAGAGATATTACGCTGTTTCCAGGGCCGGCTTGGTCCCAGCCTAGTCTTCTCCGTGGTCCTGCGTTGGAGATCAATGGCCTCAGAGGAGAAATCACGCTCTTCTATGGGGCAAGAGGTGCACACACAGAAATACACACGGATAAGAGAGAGTTACTGTGACACATCCAGAACCTGGGCAGCTCCTACTCAATGTTAAAGCCAGCTGAGACCTCTAAAGTTTACCCAGAGAAACTCAATCAGACCCACTTTCCCTAGCTGCACTGACCAAGTGCTGCCCATCCCTCCCTCACCAGCTCTGCAGCAAAAGTCCATGTGTTTCTGACACTTGGCTGAGTTGGGAGTTGGTGGTAGCAGGCAGGGCTCTGAGAACTGCAGGGCTGTAAGGTGGAGGCTTGGGTTCCCACCCTCACCGTGTGATCCATTCCAAGTGAGCTGAGCACTGCAAGCCTCTGCTGCCCAAAGTATAACAAACCTGGTCATGGCAATTCACGCACATGGGGCGGGGATGGGGTCCAGTGAGAGAGCACTGCAGGATGGACAGCAGATGTGCTGGGCTGATGCCAGGAAGTGCTAGCGGGTCAGTCAGGGGGGCTTGCCCAAGCATATACTCTTTTCCGTGGCCCTGGATCTGAAAGCATCCACTGGGGAACCTCACTTACCACTTTTTACCTGCTACAAGCTCACTCCCCACCCTACCCTTTTGCTTTCAAGGTGAAGTTGTAAGCTCCTGTCATAGCCCATGGGAACTCACACTCTAAGGTAGGCAGGTCTATCTGATTGATTCTAACAAGCTTCAGGAAGAATTCTGCAAGGTTCCTCAGCTTCGTAACATTTTTTTTGTTTTTTGGGGGGAGGGGGAGTCTAGCTCGTGCCCAAGGGAGGCCTGGGAAGTAGCTTATAATGAAGTCCATGCCAAATGGAGGGATATAAGGACAATGCTGTTCTAGTGGAGCCCCAAATATGTATACTCTCCCAGGGCCAGCCTGAAGTCAGAGTCTAGCCTTCCTGGGTTCCACGGGCATCCTCAGGAACTTTACATCAGGGTGTGATTGGAATTTCAAAGCTGGAGGTCACTGTGACACCATCTCTCCCATCCACCTCAGTTGCCAACATCAAGGACACAGGACAGCGGCCTGCCTAAGACCCCAAGTCTTAAGGAGGTAGTGCCAGCCTCTGAACCCTGGCCTCCACAGCAGGGTTTGTTCTCCAGCCCCTACTCTAGTGGCTGCTTCCTGGGCAAGCTCTGGTGAGTGGCCAGTGCTGCTGTTCTCCCTCTGTACCCATGTCCTGCCCTGGCCCCCTGGTCCCAGGCTCCCTGGGTGCCCTCACCTCACTTTCCATCAGGAATTTGCTGACACAGGCTTGCTGGGTTTGCTCACTGCACTTCAGAGCATGCTCAGAAGGCAAGCAAGCCTGCAAGACTCAAATCATTGTCTCATAGAGGACCTCAGACCCCGTGATGTGCAGTGGGCAGCAGAGGATCCAGTCTAGCTGAAAACTATGTATTTTGACTCCTGTGTCTTTTTTGTTTCTATCTTTTTTTTTTTTTTCTGTATTTAGGGAAGGGTCTACAGGGTGTTCAGGGTTTCACTACCAGATTGGACTCATAGTGACTCTCCTGTTTACAGCCTCCCAAGTGCTAGGACTACCATGCCCAGTCTCAATTGCCATCTCAGTGCATCCTGGGGGTGGTGCTGGCACAGCAGGCCTGGGGATCACCCCCCTCGCCCCTGCGCCTGCTTGAAGGTGCTTTAATCTGCTGAGCTATCTGGCCGGCCCCTTGTTTCTATCTTGTTTCTACCAAAAGTTAAAACTGTAACAACATCACATTTATGGAAAAATGACAACTTATAAATATCAGAAAATTATAAATAAGAGTAAGAAGTCATAACAAAGCAAATATAAATTTGACAAGAAGTTAAGATACAAATAACACTACAATACCAAGGTGCCTAAACACTTCCATAGTTCAGTCACACATTTATGTAGGCGTTCTCTGGTAGCCAAGAAGAGAAAGGAGATGTGGTCCATTGTAGAGTAGTATAGCCAGAAAGGAATGAAGGTCCTCGAAGGGTGGGAATGATGCAGAGGGGACTCTATGTCTTCAGCGGCATCCCATTAGCAAATGTGCTCATTGATTTTTATCAACGGAGGACCACAACTCAGAAAAAGCTATTCTTTAAGCAATCAAGTCCCTCTTTTGTCTCAGACAGAGAAGGCACCAGCCCAACCCAAGTCAAGAGTGGAGAAGGCAGGGAAGCTTCATGGCACCATGTCATAGCCACCAGTGTAGCTGCACACTGTATCAACCAAAGCAGGACACTTCGGAGGTGAAAGAGGACCTACCAATAATTCTGGAGGCAGCACGGGAATCAACTAAATGTGTCTCAGGCAAACCAGGTCAGATGCTTTGCCCAGACACCTTGTGACAGAAACCAGACAGAGGAGCTAACTGCTTCTGGGCATCTGGTAGCAAATTTGAACCTTTGCTATGGGGACGGAAATTGCACTGTGGATTCCTAGAGGTGACTGCCCAGTCCCCATCCCGAGGACCATCTAAATGCAGGCCAGGTGAGCACTGAGTATATGGCAAGCAGAGAGCTGACCTCTGGGCTGGGCTGGGCCTCTGGGCCTGGCTGACCTGCATGTAGAAGGTGCAGAGAGACTTTTGGGTGCTGTGTGTGGGTAACAAAGGGTGACTAAACTTACTGTTTGTAATGACTTTCTCAGGAAAGCCTCTCAAATCACCCCCAAACACTCGCTCATGGTAAGTGTGGAATCTCTGGATGGAGGGATGACCCCTGTAGCATAACTTGGTGGTGAGATGGTCAGAGTGGAGCTAGCTGGCCAAGGAAGACTCTGCATCATATAGTCTTGAGGTTCTCCCTTTGCAGAGCCACAAGTACCCCAGGGCCAGGTGGGAAATGCCTAGAGGCAGGGACTCAGAGCAATTCCCAGAACCAGGCAGGAGGGGTAGGGTACAAGAAGGAGATACTCAGTGATTGTTGTGTCACCAGGTCCCGAATTGCCTTCCTGGGGTTGGTGTCCATCCTGCACCTCTGAGCTGGGCCTGGCATTCCTCTAGGGAGAGCCACAGGACCCATCAGCAATGTCAGCCACTGAAGCATAGAGGTCTGTGGTCCTGAGGCCAGTTCTTTTGTGCAGACACATGGATGCTGATGGCCAGCTGACTCCTGGGACCAGTGCTTTGTATGACCCTGCTCTGACATGGTAGCCTGATAGGAGGTGGGAGGTGTTTGATACAAAAGACCCCAGGAGGGGACAGCTGGTCCCATGGAGGTGGATGATAAAGAGCCAGGGGAATCTAAGACCTCAGTCTTGAACAACATCAGGATTTTGATGCAACACAAATAGGTTTGATTAGTTTCAAGTCTTCCAGAAGACTATACTAGCTAATAGAACCACACCACTAAGAATATGGCTCTTTCCTACTTTCCATGGTTCTAAGGTTATATGTTTTAATGTAAGCCCAAAGTGACAGAAAAATTTATCCTCCAGGGAATTAGTGAGGGCACCTATAACAATCACCAGAGAAATGAAATCAAAGCTTCAGGATTTCCCTTTTAAGCCAAAGGGACCTTAAACGCAAACCTTTAGGGAAAGGACAAATGTCCTTTGCTGGTGGTTATAGAATGGCCACCGGGACCTTAGTGCCTATCACTGAGGCCAGAGCCCAGTGCCTGACAACTCTAGTTAGCAACCAGCTTACAAGGAGAATTTGAGCTTTACCACCCACTAGTTAATATATCAGGCTATGTAGCTTTTCTTTCTAGAACCTTCCATAGGTCTAGTCATTGAAACAGCCCAACAAAGAAGAGAGCAGGGATTGCTGGGGCTGGAGGCACAAAAGCCTGGGCATTCTGGCAAATGATGGAGGAGCCAACAGGCTCAAGGCGAGGCAGCCTGAAGCCAAAGGCTTGAAGCACCTTCACATCCATGGGTTGCAGCACATGGTCAGTGTCCATGGTAGATATTCTTTCCCTGGGGAGACAGGAGTTGGACCCTATCAGGTGGTCAGTGCCACCAGTCCTGCCAGGAGGCCAGCTGCAATGTGTCTCAGCCTCTGGCTGGAGCAAGGGCCATGAGCCAAGTGAGTCAAGGGTGAGGCTAGATGGAAACAAAGGCTTATGGGCGAGAGGTACCACACATGCAGGGCACAGAAGCCTGAATGAGATGATGGGATTCTGGTTCCCAGGGCCCAGGTGGGAGCCCCATGCTGTTTGTGATTTTATGCCCTGAGAGGTGCTTCCACACCTTCCTTCCTATCCCCAAAACTGCAAAGGATCAACTATGCCAAGCAGAGCTTCTAACAGAACTGTGGTCATGACCAACCCTCAGGAAGCAGGGAGAAGCACAACTCTGTCCTGTGGGGTGGTCAGGGACAGGTTGCTGGGCTGGGCCAGGCTTTTGGGGCTACTAGCCTTGCTCACATGTTGGCGTGGATTTATTCATGGAAAACAGATTCAACCCAGGCTCCTAGGGTCTAGGCTGGAAGGAAAAGAATTCCCTCTGATGACAGTAAGCCAAATAGTATTGCTTTCCTGAGAGGCATGGATGTCTTAGTTCGGTTGAGCCTGGGTGGTACCCTAGGGAGTTCATCAGCATCTTCCTGGTGAACTTCTCCTCCACACACAGCAGTGACCAGAGCTTATTCATTTTTTCATTCCCACAAAGATGCCTGATACAGTAAAATATAAAAATAGTTTTAAAACCCTAAACTGAGAATCTACTGTATACCCACGTTAGCATACTGATTCTCACATTTGCCCTTGTTTTATAAACATGGCCCTGAAGTTTATTGCTGCAGATCGGACAGGAAGGGCAAAGGAAAACTTGAACTGAAGTGCAGACCGTGCCTAGGAAACCCAGTGCTCATGGTCAGGGCAGTCCAGGTGGAGTCTGTATTCCTCCCTGGTCTCCCAGGTCCTCCAGGAAATCCTCGCTGGTTATTGTCACCTGCACTTGCACTCAGCATGCTTCCTGTGTGCGACCTCGCATCCTGTGGGATCAGGTCAACAGCTGTTGCTTGGATCAGGAATATTCCCAAAGGCCCACGTGTCAAAGGCCTGGTCTCTGCTTGGAGCCACGGGAAGGTAGTGGAGACTTAAGGAGGTGGGCTAGTGGGAGAGCTTCATCTTTGGGTGTGCCCTCATATCGTGGGGCTTTGGTCTCTCCTATTCTCCTTTTTTTTTTTTTCGGTACTGGGGATCAAACTTGGGACCTTATGCTTGCCAGGCAGGCACTTATGCTGCTGAGCTGCATCCTCAGCCATATTCTCTTTTTCTTTTTTTCCTGGCCACCACAAGGTGAGTGCTTTGCTCCATTACCCACGTTTGCCATGATCTACTATCTCACAATAGACCCAATATTATTATTATCTCCACAAACCATACACCAAAAGAAACTTCTTCTTTTCAAAATTGGTTGTCTTATTGTAGCGACATAAATCTGACTTATACATTAACCTTAGGGCTGAGCTTTGTGAAAAACAATGAACAGTGGGTTACATACTATCTGTGGGGGGTGGTCTTAGGCAATTTCCCTTGGACGACTGATTCTTGTGTGCTACCTCTCCCTTGCTCTTCCCACCCAACCCTAAGGGTTTAGGACTTCTTCACATTGGTTTAAAAGTACTTTCTCCATGAAACAGCAGCATTGGCAATCCTGAGTAAGTTATACCTGGCTGGTGTTTGTCTTGTTAGGGTGACCAAGCATCAATGTGAAACTTATGTCACTAGAGAGTACACTATCTCTGGTGACATCCCCTTGCAAAGCAGGGACACATTTCAGGTGGAGACAAAGCAAAGGCACAGTTGGAATTCTGCTCTGCCAGACTTACAAGGGCCTGGGCTTATCCCTGTTTACTCGTGGCTGTGATAACTCAGGTGAGGGCAGTGTCAGCCAAGGCTCTGTATCTGGACTCGACAACTGGATGCTCACTGTGTGTCAGAGCCTTTCCTAGTGATTTGCACAGGCCAGCTTATGTGTTCCTCACAACAATCCTGCCAGGCAGGGACCATTATCATTCTTACCATATAGATGAGAAAACTGAGGTACGAAATCACAGCAATGCTAGTAGCAGAGCCAGAACCTGAACCTGGGCCATCCACTGACATATGCAGGGGAGGCCTGCAAGCACCTGAGGCCCTGCGAGGCTCACAGACAGAAGACTGACGCAAAGCCCTAGCACGTGGGTAACAGAACGCTGTTCCAAGTTCAGCAGCGGCCATCTCACCTCAACCAGGGCCTAGTGTGAAGCCCAAGCACTTGTGACCAATTTGTCTACTAAGTTATCTACCACCACATATCTGGTTATCTATCTATTTACACAGCTTTTCATTTTTTTTTTTTATCTATTTCTGATCACAATGATTAAAAAAGTCTTCTAGACAGTTAGAACGCAGTGGGCATCTGTGAACTCAACTCAGCCCATTTATCTTCAGTGGTCCAGGAAGTTCTCATGGGTAAAAAAGCCTGAGGAAGAACAAAGCCGAACAGGAGAGCTGGGCAGGTCAGGTACCTGGCTTCGGGCCATCTGTGTTCTGCCTGTACCTCATCAATGCTGCCCAAGAAAGATGCGGATTCCACAGTGGACCCCTTGCTTGCTGTCTTCCTGCAGGTGGCTGGCTGTTCCTTTGATCCCATTTTGTTTTTATTCAAGAGATGGTGATACAAAAGGCCAACCAGCCTACAGCCTTCCTAAGTAATGAAGGCTCTCTTGTCTACTATGAAGGACAATTTAAGGACACATTATGATACTGCTCTGCTCACAAACATTAGGATGGCTACCATCAAAGTAGAACTCCTTTGGTGCATTGTCAACACCAAGGTAAATAGATCCAATTATTTGTAGAATGATCCAAACTAATGTAACATTAAATGCTAAATACATGTCCACCCCTTGACCCAGAAATTCTGCTCCTAACAATATATGCTACGGAAATACATGTTTGTCTGCCAAAAAAACACTAACAAGAATGTTGATTGTAGCTTTATCCATAATAGCAAAAAAGTGGAATCCACCCAAGTGCCAACAAAAAATATGATGGATAAACGAATTGCAGTATGAACATTTAAGAATTATTACACAGTAGTAAAAAACAAAGTGCTGCTATAGACAAAAAATATGAGTGTTATGATAATAGGCAAGGAATCCAAACACAACAGACACCATGTTGCATGATGCTATTTAGTTTAAGCACAGGTACAATTTATTTTATGATCTTAGAAACCAGAATAGCTGGTAACTTGGGTGGGACAGATGGTTGTTTACTAGGAAATAACTCTCCTAGGTGACAGAAATGTTCTACATCTTCATATAGCTACATATATATTACATATGCATATATAATATGTACAGTAATACACTGGTTCATGAATGCTTCTGTTCACAAATCAGTTCTCAACCAGAAGCAGTTGAAAAAAATTTTGCTTCTGTTCACAAACTCCACACTGGGTGACAAACACAGTCATGGCCATCTTCCCCACATCAACACAAATGCAGCTATCTCCCTCAAAATCATAGAACAAGTCTGTGAACTGAGGTTCACATGTGTGCATGTGTGTATATGTACACAGAACATGCACATATGTGTATACATACATACGAATACACAGTCCTAGGTATACACTTGTGCTTTATTACATCACTGCATGTAGTTATACCTCAATCTTTCAAAAGTCATGGACTTTTCTCTTGAAAACTACAAATCTTGTCCGAAGAAAGACAAAACCCCAATCAGACATCAGGATGTGGTAGCTGCCACGACAGAAGTAGGTTGACAGGGGCTGCTTCGGTGGGCTGATGGCAGCTGCTCCGGGGAGCTTTACGGACAGGTACCCTGGGCTCTGAAATGGGGAGAAGGGACTAGTATGAAGAAGGCAGGAAGATGGCGGCGGCACGGAGAGATGAGAGAAGGCTCAGTGAGGTCAGAGGGTCAGGCTCAGCAGGGGGCGGTGAGGCTGAGGGCAGGAATCAAATGGGCCTTCAGATCTCTGTATTTCCACGAGATCCCCACAAACGTTTGCCGAGGGAGTCACGAGTCTTCTCGTTGTCGAGACACACCCACTACCCAGGCGTGACTGACTGGATGGCAGCAAGGAAGTGACGAGATGCTGGGCTTCCCTGAAAATAAGGCCACGCTGGAAAGCAGTCAGGCTGGAAGAGTGGGGATCACCCTCGCCAGCCATGGCCCACTTGCCTGGGCCTTACCTGCCTTAAGGAGGAGCTACTCAGCAAGGGAACAGCAAAGGAGGGCGAGGCAAGGACAGGCTATCTGGGGCTGGCATTTTTGATCTCCATTTTTCAAACCTGATTATTTTCCAGCTAGGTATTTATGTATTTCCATTTATGTATTGGGTACAGGGTCTCACTAGGCAGCTCAGACTCACAGTGATCCTCCTGTTTTCAGCCGCCCCAGTGCTGGGATTACAGGCATGCGCCACATGCCTGCACTCAGTCACTGGCTCAGCACACCCTGGAAGGGGGTCAGCATGGCACGAGGGACTGGGGATCGAATAGGTTTCATTTTTGAGGAAAGAGGAGTATGGTACTCATGTGGTCATGAAGTCTCTTTCTTCTACAATTGTTAGTTTTCCAAAGACCTGGTGTCTCCCAAGGCCCGAATCCCCAAACATCCTTAGTGGGTGCTGAGGCTCTGCTGTACTCAGGGAGGGGCTACATTTACCTTTCCCCAGTTTGCATTCGCTCCAGCCCACAAGTATGTATGCGTACATATTTGCTGGTTGTAGAAACTGCACAGTCATCAAGTAATACATACAATTTGCTACTTTCAGGTCTGTAAGCTGGAGATATTGTCTAGTCATACCCTACAATGAATAATAAAACCTGTGTATTTTCCTCCTCATCTCTTGTTCACCCTTCAGACTTTTGTTAGCTATATATCACTACTTCTCTACCACCGAGTATTATAACATTCACACTTTTAAAAAACTTTATGCATTTGGTACAGGGTCTTGCTACCCAGCTCAGACTTATCATGACCCAACTGTTTCAGCCTTCCTGGTGCTGGGATTACAGGTGTGCACCACCATTGTGTATTCCACTGTAGCTGCTAGATCTTTCTCAGAAATCATGTATTAAATTTTCTATAATTACTCCCTGTTCTCTGATTGTTTGATCTTCCTAAAAACCACCAGGGTTGGGGAGATAGCTCCATGGCATAAGCACCTGCCTGGAAAGCACAAGGTCCCAAGTGTGATCCCTGGTACCACAATAAATAAATAAATAAATAAACAAATAAATAAACAAACAAATAAATAAAGTAATCTATCAATTATTTTTAAATCTTATTTATTTATTTGGTACAGGGTCTCACTATGCAGCTTGGACTGATAGTGATCCTCCTGTCTCAGCACCCCCTGCACTGGGATTACAGGTGTGCACCACCACACCCAGTTTCAGTGACTGGCACAGCATGGCTGGGATTCCCCCAGCATGGCATGTGGTACTGGGGATCGAACCCCAGTCCTTGTCCTTGCCAGGTAGGCGCTTAGACCACTGAGCTATCTCCCCAGCCCTCTATCAATTATTGATGATAATTTATTTCACAGTTTTCTAAGATTTGTTCCCTGTTTCCATTGGAATGAGTTCTTTCCTTTCTTCCACTTTGACTTCCTCTTTCCCATTATTGGCTTTCCTCTGCTGGTTCTGATTCTGGTTTTCTGCATATAGATATGACTGAGGGATTATATTGTTAATTAGTGTTTGTGTGAAGTGATAGGTCTAAGCTCCTATAAGAAATAGACTTAGACAAGTCAGGAGTTTATTATTGTCTCATGTAATAGTCTGGGTGTAAGTGGCTGAGGTTGATGTGGTAACATCCCAGGGTGGGCATCTTTGATCCTGCTCTTGTCACTGCAGCACATGGCTCCCATTTTCCACTGTCATGCCCACAAAGAACAGTAGCACACGACTAGGAATCCTGTCACTTTAGCTCACACAGCACGTGACTGCACCTGGCTGCTAGGGAGGCTGAGAGACATGGCCTCTCGCTGGGTGGCCATAAGCTCTGCTAGCATTTTCCATCAGCACCGAAGAACATAAAAGGATAGCAGTGAAGCAGCCAGCTCTGTAAGGAATCCTGTGAGAAGTCTGTTCTGTTTCCCTGACAGGCTCTGCCCAGAATGGGATGGGGTTCTTCGTAAAGGTGATGCACGGGATGCAAGGTCTCCCAGTATGTGTGGGAAGTCAGCACAGGAGCCCTCTCCATTGCGGAAAGTTGTTCTGCACAGTGGGCTGGATGGTGTTGCTTGCACGGCCCAGAGCTGTTCTCTCCCTGCCCCACACGGAGCCTATGGGAGATGGATGGAATCCCCTCAGCCTCTCAGCCCTGGCCCTGTGACGTTGTTTAGAAAACATTTTCTGGGTTTGGGCTGTCCCTGGCTGTCTGCCTCTTCCTGTAGAAATCAAGGAGAGGGTCAGATTGTACTTGTTCTTCTGAAGAAGTCGGAAAAGCCTTGGCAGCTGGTCCTGCTCTTCACTTTGTTATTGTGTGAACTATGCTTGGATTTTCTGGGATAAAAATCACGCAGACTCCTGGGGCCTGGCTGTAGTTGTCTGAGCTGATCTTGTCTGTCCAACCTCATGTGCTTCCTAGCTTCCCAAGATTTATGAGCATTGCTGGTCCATGGATGGCTTCCTATCTTGTTTTGCAGACTATTATAATGTCATTTTTCTATGAATACTTTCCTCTGTCATCATAATGACTCCTGGAAATGAGATGGAGGCAGACACTTGTGCTCCAGCTGTGCAGGAATCACACTTCTGACTGAGAGGCTGATGCCCTTTCCCGAATTCTGCACCAGAAGGGAGGATAGTTTCTCCCAACTGAGGGCAGAATCTCTGGGCTCTGTAGTGTCTGCCCCAAGGAGAGTGCTTCTGCTAGCCTGAAGCAGGCCCAGTGGATGCTGATCAGCCAACCCGCAGTACCTCACCAGCCCTAGGAGCTGAGAGCCAGCACACTGTGTACACTGAGTGTGGAGGAGTGTGCAGGGACAAAGTGGTCCCCTCTACCAAGGGAGGGAGAGAGAGAGTGAAAGCGAGCTATTTGTTTTCTTTCCCTGAGAGCCCTAATACCCCCAGACAGACATCAAGTACTGCAGTTGGCCCAGGATCCCTCTGTTCTGCCCCTGGGCACACTGTTCCCCCTACAGGCCTTACACAGTGTTGTAACTTTTTGGTGAAAGGTTTTTCTTCCCCTAAGGGGACAGAGTTCTTTTATGACTAGGTGCCTGTCTGTTACCTCACAGCAGCTGTCATACCAGTAATAATTAGTGTCTGATTGATTCTATGACAATGGAGGACTAAGCTGGTGGCTAAGAAGAGTCATTCTGGGTAGAGGGAGGAGGGCTCCACCCACTTCTTGAAATGGGTCTCAAGAGAAGGAAGAGGGAGACAGAACACCCAGGTCCTGAAAACCAGACTCAGGAACCTCCCTAATAGAGGTCATCTATGACGGCAACAATGGCCTCAGGCCTCATGTCCTGCACTCCCACTGGCATCACTCAGAGCAGTAGAGGAGAAAACCCCTGGCCAGGGCCAGTCAGCCCAGTTCCTAAGCCCCTCTAGGGAACTTGGGTGACATTCAACAAATTCCATCCCCATTTTCTGGTCAGGAGTTCTCACTTCAGATTTTGACCTCTGCCTTACTTTTGCGATGTCCTCTGAGCTCGCAGAGCCCTCAAGGGAAGCCACTGTCCACATCCTCTGGAGGAGCAGTTCCCAGGCTGCTTAGACTCACCTTTATCCCCCATATACCTTCTGTCCTCACTGAGAAAGAAGAAAATGTCCAGTAGGATTTCCCAAGACTGTGTTACAAGAAAATATGTTCTTGCAATTCACACATCATTTTTCCATCCCAACTAGGCGATTTTGAAAATTCAGTCCTGGCTGATGGCCATGGGTGGAGGACATGGAGCAGAGAGGGGTCCTCTAAGAATTACTTTGTGGTTTTGCCCAAAGTTCACAGCACAGATTGCTGATTGCCCACAGCATTATGAACAGGTGGATGAGCCACGAGTGAAGAGATACAGGCTAAGCTGAACTGATCACAGCGTATCACAGTTCTAGAACAAGTTCAGATCAAGTGCATTTAATTCAGGAAAAAAGCAAAGAGCAAGAAAAGCAACACACTGGCAAAGGGCTGGTGATGTAAGAGAGGAAGCACGTCTTTGACAAGAGACAAACTGCAGAGTGACTGGGACAATAAGGAGACACTGCCATTACTGAGCAATGACGAGGTGACAGGACACTGCTAAGCGCCAAGGCCCATGGATCCCCAAAACAACTCTAGGACATAGGGAATGTTTTTATTTTTAGGGGCTTTTCTGGTACTAGGAATCAAACTCAGGACCTTGTGCTTGCCAGGCATGTGCTTATGCCACAGAGCTATCTCCCCAGCCCACAGGTAATGTTTTTAATGTCTGTTTTATAGATGACAACATTAAGGCTCACAAACTCATGGGACTTGCCCCAGGACACACCTTCACTTCTGTGTGGAGTGGGAGTCCAGGCAGGCAGGGGGCTCTGAGCCTGTGCTATAACTACGGCCTGGCCTGCGTAACGCCAAAAAACCCTGAGTTTTATTCAAGCCTGGGGACCCAGAGACCTGGCTTGGCCCCCAGCTCACTAGGTATCTGGTTAAGCCCTCTCCCAGCTGGTGCTGGAAACTAGGCTACTAACTGAGGCAGGGTCCTGGGGGCTTTCTCCACCCTGACATTCTGGGTGTTCGTTTCTTCTCCACAGCTTAGGTTGAACAGCCACCTGAGGCACTGCTCATGCCAGCATGCCTGATGGGCTCTGAAGGAGCTTCCTGTCTAGGTCTGTGGCTATGGAACCCCTTCTTGATATTCCAGGCCAACTACAGGATGAGCCCTCACCTCACCTTCCTGCCAAGTGGCCTAGATGTCCTCCCCCACCTCGCCAGCCTCCAGCCTCCTCCTCCCACTCCTCCACTGTGCCCTGTCCCCTCCCACCCTTTCTGTCTCCTGCCCTTGGTTCAAGTCCAACCTTTAGCCCTGCTGTCCAGTCTCCTTTTTCCCATCTTTCTCCAATCAAATTCTTCTGTTGCCACTGCCAATATCTCCCTGGGATCTCTGCTGTCCCACACAAAACAAATTCCCCTACCTCTGGCATAGGCTTACCCCTCCATCCCAGATAGTACAAATGACACCAAGAATGAATGTCACCTTATTCTCTCACAGCAGCTACAGCTTATCCAATGATTCCAGAGATCTTATCTCTTTTCACAACACCCAGGGTCATCCTGCAGGGAGCCTCTTAGTATTTATGGCTCCATTTGCTCCGTTGACTCTAAGCACACTGGCTGGGCAGCACTTCCCAAATGAGGCTCCTAGAAGGGAACGGTGGTGAGGCAGGGTGGACAAGGCAGGCTGAGCTGACAGCCAGCCCTCTTCCGTTTTGGCTTCTCCAGGGCGCCCTGCGTTCCCTGGGTCCTGCTCAGGATCTGATTTGGCTCTGAATTTTTGACCCATTCTTAGCCTGGACGAGTAGGGTATTGTGAACTCAGGGACTCAGTGAATTTCATTCACTAAGACTTAGAGCCCTCGGCTACTGAGGTCTCCTCCGGGCCTCCCCTCAGTTTCCTCACAGCCAGGCCCTTCCACTCTCACCTACCATGGGGTGAGCAGAGCTGGGCCCACAAAAGCCTGAAATCTTAGTGATTTTCTCCTCCACCCAGAACCTTGGGAGAGCCTCAACACTTGCTTTGGGCTTGTGTGCTGGAGCTGGCCCAGCCAGGAAGCAGGTTAATGCCTCCTTCCAGGAAGAGGTCCAGGGAGGCTCCGGGAAGCTGGAGAGAGAACTGGGCATACCCTGGGGATGGGCGGTGGAGGGCAGCCAGGAGGGCTGGGTTCTGAATCAGCCAGCGGCAGCGCAAGTGCCCCTGGCTCCATGGCCCACGGGCCCCATGGGGTCAACCCTGCTCACCCAGGTAATCTGCAAGGACTCCCCACACCCTTTCCCAGAATTTCAGTCTTTCGGTTATGCCATCTTCCTCTTAGGCATGGGTTACCCCCACAGGATTGGCCCTCGTGTGGGATTTCTGTTCCCTAAACAAGACTGAACTCCTGTCTTCTTGCCTGGGTTACACACAGTGCCCCCTTCCCCATCCTTTGTGGCAATGACAGCAGCCACTTTTTTTAAGTTAACACATGACACTGTGCAACAGAATACCAGAATTTGTTCTCTAATTGCAACTCCAGTCCAGTTTTCCGATTTCTTCCCACCGCCTCCTTCCTGGCCCTGCTAGCCCATGCCTCTCCTCTCTACATCTATGAGATCAGCTACTTAAATATTCGGAAGCTGCCAACCTCTGGCTGCTTAGGATGCGATTTGTGGGAGCTGAGCCTTTCGCCTGGCACCCTACACCCGTGCTTCTCACACGCCACCTCCACACATGGGTGTCAGAGCAGATCTGCTCCCCACAAGGGCCAGGTTCCCTGTGCCCGCCAGGGATGGGCTGTGAGTGAACAAATGAAGGAATGAGTGAACAAATGCAGTCACAATCATGAAAAGCCTCAGTGAATGACAGTTTTCAGAGGTCACCTTTGAGTTAGAGACCAGCCTGGGCTGGTAGTGAGTTCAGGGGGCAGCCTGAACTATACAGTGAGATCCTGTCTCAAAGCAAACAAACAAACAAACAAACAAAAAAAGTCACCTTCATCCCTTTCTGCAAAAGGGGGAGGGTTAGCATTATTCTCTGAACCTAGAGAGTAGGTTAATTTGTTAATGAATAACATTTTCTAAATTTTGAGTGTCCCTCATAAACATAACTCCTTACATGGCATCTAGTCATTTGTTTTTGAAAAAAAACACTTTTTAAAAGTATACATATAAGTGATCTTTTAGTATATTCATAAGGTTGCACAATCATTATTACTATAATTCCAGAACATTCTTCATCACTCCATAAAAGAAACTCCTACCAGTAGTCATTCCACATTCCCCTCCCCCCAGTCCCTGGAAGACATTAATTTATCTACTATCTGTCTCTATGAATTTGCCTTTTCTAGACATTTCATATGAAGGACATCATCCAGTATGTGGCCTTTTGTGTCTGGCTTATTTCACTTAGCATAATGGTATTAGTCATTTGACATAAAAACATTAGTGTTTCACATGTTTCTCAAGCTCTCTGATTCCCCCTGGTTTTGAAGTCACAAAGACTGTGAAGTCACGCAGGTTAGCAGTGGCCCCTGCCAGCCCCTGGACAGCATGAGCTCTGGAAAAGGGTGTGGGGCTGGCTGTTGGAAGAGAAATGGGTGCCTCCAAGCCCTGCTCTTTGGAGGGAGATATGGGTGCAGAGGCCCCCAGATCTGGCCCTACTTTTCTCCTGAAGGCAAAGTCCCATTTATCAGGTGGCCTAAAAGCTCAAGAGGGGGTACAGGCCCCCAGGGTTTTGTTGGTTCTAATCCAGACAGTCAGAAGCTAACTGGACCCGACACCCTGCCTGTCTGACCCAAGCATCCTTTCAGCAGAGCAGTGGTTCCCATCGGGAATCCCCAACCGTCACAGCAGACCCAAGGGCTCCTTGGCCATGTGCTCTTGGTGCATGCATTCATTAATTATTTAGCTAGTTCTCTTTCTACCTTTTTGCAATTTTAATTGGCCTTATTCTACAGAGAATCTTTCAACCCAGGGGAAGCAGAAAACCTAAGCTCTGCCAAGAGACTGGAGGTGAAGAAGTCAGCAAGAAAGGCCCACGTGGTGCTTCCAGAATCAGTGTGCAGCTTCCTGGGAGCCAGAGAAGGGCAGCGTGCACAGCTGTGCGTTCCCCATGTCCTGACGATACCAGGCTAAAGCCTCAGCAAAAGCAAAGCTCTCCTTAGCCCAGCTAAGAGCTGAAGGAAAGTCCCTTTTTGCTGTTGTAAGCAGGCAGCCATTAGAGTCACACCTGCCCTGTATTTCCCTAGGCTCTGATATGGCAGTCTGAGCCAGGCACTAGGCTCTCTTATGGCCCAAGAATGCTTAGTGGGTCCATCCTTAGGTCATTAGCTGCCATTTGGGGGCATTGTTATAAGTTTCCTCAAATATTTATAGCATCATGTTGTACTGTTACATCATTAATATTTATATACCTACTGACTTGAATTAAGATTAGCCCTGCCCTAGCTAAAAAGGACCCTGGGTATGTCTGCCAAAGTTTTGTTTTTATTCAATTAAATATATTACCATTAAAGGATTTCATCCATGTTCCTCTAAAATCACCTCATGTACTATCAGTGACTATTCATACCTTACACATGAGAAATCAGCACCGCCCCCCCCCCAGGATGCATTAGGATATTCGATACTTCGTGAAAGTCCCACCCCGTCCATGGATTCCCTTCGAAGAGTCACCTCCATTTCTGAATGATGACACTGGGACCCAGGAAGGGGATGGTACTGGCCCAAGGATTGCAAGGCTTGTGACAGGGCAAGTGTTAGGACCCCAGAGTTGCTGCCCCATCAGCACAAGTAGACAAATGTCAGCAAAGAAGGTAAGTCACTACAGGAAAGAGCCCCAAGCAAGGGGCTGGGTTGCTCGCCACTCCTCCACGGCAAGCCTGTGATAAGCCCAGAACCCTGCTCTCCACTGGCACTTGGAAAGTGGCAGAAAACACTTGCAAATGGGAACACAAGTGCAGGGTGTTGGCCAGTTGGGGAAAAGAGAAGGAAGCTGAGCTTGTGGGAACAGAGCAGGAGTTTCTGCCATATCTGTCAAACCTTTTTTTAAAGCAGGGTGGTGAGTTTATGGATGTCCCTCCATGATTGTCTATTTCATTGCCATATGGTTAACATACTATATAATTTTTATATGTATTAAGTGTAAGAAACTAAAGGGGTTTCTTCTGCTATCATATCTCTCTGGAACCCATCTCAAGTGGCTTTAGTCGAAGTGGATGAAGTGACTTGGCTTTCCAAAACAACTATACCCTGGCAGGCATGGCTTAGATATAACACCTTCAAATTTTCCCACTCTTGAGTCTAATTTTTGGCATTAGGATTTTTCAATAAATAGCCTTTGTACACATAATTTTATAAACCATTCCTATTGTACCCTAAGCTGGATTCCCAGAAATGGGATCATGGGTCAAAGAATCTGTGTTTGGGTTAAAATAGCAATAGGACCTTCTTTTGAGGGTTCTTTCTAGTGACCCATGTGACTTTTCACTTACTGGTTTTGATTCTGTCCTGAGGCCCACATCTCTGACTGTTTTTTCTCTAGGGCAACCCCTAGTGGGCTGAGGCTAAAGACTCTGCCTCCTGAGAGATGTTTCTCTGACTGTGTGGGGCTGTGTGTTCCCTGGTCTACAATGTCTCGGGATGTAGCACCCCAGGAGCGAGTTGGCTTATGCCTCTCCCTCTCCCTGAAAGGCATACTCGGGGAGGGATGGCATGCTTCCTAACACTACCAGTGTAGGAGAGGGCCAAGAGGGGGGGATTATGAGTTCTGACCTTCAGGTCCCCCAAATCACAATTGTCTCATAAGAAAGAAGTCCTGCAGCAGATCTCAATGACCAGCCAAACCCTGCCCCTGGATGATAAAACAGCATGCACTCCTCTACTGAGGAGACACCAAGGATTTTGGAGCTGGGCAGGCTTTCTAGCACCTTCTAATCTAATGTCTTTACAGTGGCACCCTGGTGGGCAGTGGCCACGCTGGGCTCACCCACTGGATGTGTGGCAGCACTCCTGCAGCTGGGAGCATGGGTACCAGGGCTGGGAGGGTGCATTTTCCAGCTCCCTCTGCCTGCTGGCTCCTAGGAACCATCTTACTAGAAAGGCATAGTGTAAATATTTTGCTAAGCAGCCAAGAGAGGAAACTTACCCGGGCTGAGCTGCCCGTTGCTGGGCGCTGGCCACGGACACAATGCTCAATGAGGGCCATTATCTGGGGAGGGAGGGCTGTTTGTTCTGCTGCAGGACGGTGCCAGAGCCCAGAGCCACCAGGCTGCCACTCAAACTGCCACACAGAAGAGTCTCCTTGCACTCAGCAGACTTTGTAGTTATGCAATGCTGGGGTAGGAGGTTAACTCTCCCCAGCCAGGAGCCAGGTCTTGTTGCTTCCTGCCTAAGCATGTCCATCTGAAAATGCACAAAGTTGAGGGCCTCAGTATTTGCAAAATATGCTTAGGTCCTGAACCTGCTGCTCTGTTCCAAAGGGCGCAATGCTGGGGAGCGGCTGTGCCCCTCGCTGAAGCCTCTGGCTCCCACTCGCTGCCCCCCAGGCTAGGCTCTAGCTCTAGTGTTGCCGACACTCTTGCCACTCTCTGCCTGGCAGCTTGTCTGCCCTTCTCCCTGTGTTACTGTCACTGGTCTAAGTCCTCTCATAATGGCCACCCCATGTCTTCAAAGTATTTGCTGATCATCCGAGCTCGCACTGACCTGAGCTGAAACAGTTTGCAAGCCATAAGCAATCTTGGGGGTATCTATCAAATGGCCTGCTTCTTGCATGAGGCATGGGGAAGCTGGCTGACCTGAGAAGAGTCCACAGAGCACTGGATTTCTTTTCAAAACTGCTTTTCTTAGGCTTCATACTCCGTCAGTGAGCCATGCTGGCCACACCCCAGACTGCAGTCAGAATCCAACCACTTCCCATGGCGTCTGCAGCTGCCACCTGGTCTGAAGCTCTGTCACCTCCTGATGATGGCCTGAGGCTCCTGGCTGGCCCTGGGCTGATGCCCACCTTCCTGCAGGTGATCTCCATGCAACAGGCAGGGCCAGCCACAGCACAGTTGGGCCACACCTCCACGCAGGTCTCTGACCTCCCCAGCCTTCTCCCGCCACTCCAGCTTCCTCACCCTGGCTTCCTGGCTATTCCCACCAGACAGGACCTTGCCTCAGTCCAAGTGTCCTGCCCAGACACCCCAGGGCAAGCTCTGCCCCTCCCGTAGCCTTCTGCATAATACAGTCTCCAGGTCCCCTTAGCTCCTGACCTGGTGCCCTACCAGCCCAGCACCCCATTCTTTGCCAGGATGTCACCTTGTCATTTACTATAGGTTTTTCTTAACAAAAAGATAATGTATTTATATTTATTTTACATACACGTATAACTTTCATAGCTCATAACTGTGTATGTTTATTTACTTTTCCCACTAGAATAAAATCCTGATGCATTTTGCATTGCATCACCTGGAATGATGCTTGGATCTTGTATCCAGGAGAGGCTGAATTGAGATTGATCCACATCTCTGAGGGTGAACAATGGTGGTGGCAGGATCACTGTGTGTGCCAGGAGGCTGGGGAGGGGACAGCTTGGCAGATCAACCTCTGCAGAAGGCTGGCTGTGCAGATGGCATATTTTAGGACCTGATGGGTAAACATCCAGGCACCTGGGCCTCAGTGTCTCCTCAGCCCAAGCCCAGCTGCTCCAAAATAGCAAAGTCACACAAGTGGCCAAAAGACACTCCTGACCCTAGATGCTTTGAGAACCCAGGCATTCCAGCCACTCCTCTTAGGCACTTAACTTGCCAGTTCAGAAATATCTGTCTGTTCAAAGTCCTCCAGTGGGTGAGCTGCAGGCCCTGCTGGACTCGACTTCAGGGCTGAGTGCCCTTGAATGGGCTTTGCTCCTGACTCTAAGAGTGTTGCATGGATTGAGGGGTGATGGCACAAGGGGAGATGCCAGGGCAGACATAGGAGAAGAAGATACAAGCTTGGCTGGCATGATCGCAAAGATGGGCGCCAGCGGAGTGCAGGCGTGGGCAAGACGGCAGGGCCTGCCTTGACAGGCGGGCTGGGCAGTTCCAGCCTGCGCTCGTACTCGCACACCTGCCGCGGTGCTGGCTGGGAGCATGCATCCAAGCAAACAGACAAGGGCGATTTCAGTGCTGTGCTGACTAACATTTTTATTTACCCATGACAGGATTTCTTTTAGGTTGGCTAGCTTTATTCTAAAGAGGACCCCCATGTAACCTACAGCTCAGGTCTCCCTTCTCTGGGTCTGCCTACTTCTCCCGTCTCTGCTCTCGCCTCTGCTTTGCACTGGAGATAGTGTGCATGTGTGTTCCTTCCTTCCCCAGCCTTTGCCCCTTACTCCCCTAGTCTTCTTTCTCTCTGTCCCTGCTTCTCTCTTTTCACTGCTTGCCTGGAGCTCTCCAGGGCTCCCACAGCTACACACATCACCTGTCTTCAGCATGCCCCAGGCCTGCACTCCCTTTTCTGGGCACCTCGGCTTGGCTGTCCCATCGACCTCTAAAATTCAGTCTGCTTAACATCAAATTTACCTTCCCTCTTCCTCGGCCTCTGCCTGAAGGGACCACTGTGCTCCTGGACCTCCAGACTTGCAACCCCAGAGTTCCTTCCCAGTGCCACTCTCCTGTGTTCCATGCCCACTCTATACCCTTGTTCTATATCCCATCTTGGCCCTATTTGTTCAATAGCTCTGCTGCAACCACCTGTGCCACAGTTTGGTTGGCTGAGCCGAGGAATGATTCACCACGGCCTGTCTCTCATCCACCTGGCACCTGCAGGACCATCACTGCCCTGATTTAGAGGGAAGGTCTATTCTAGTACTAGTTGATTCCACATCTCTAAGTAGCCAGGATGGTGCTGGGGCAAGCCCCCTGCCATGTCTGAGCTTGGGTGTCCCCTTTTCTCTGAGGATTACTCATTTCTATCCCACCCCTCCCTAGTCTGGCTGGAAAGGACCATCTGCCTCCTTGCTACAGGTGATATCAACAGTAATA
>NW_004524821.1:1526312-1563450 GCF_000260255.1 Octodon degus | reverse complement strand
ATATTTGATTGTTACAAGGTCTCACTACGCAGCCTGGACTCATGGTGATCCTCCTGCTTTCAGCCTTCCCAGCACAGGGATTACATATGCGTGCCACTACTACTGGATGCTGGCAGGCTTAGTCCACCCTGGAGCCAGGGCTAGTGCAGCATGTGGTGCCAGGGATCAAACTACAGTCCCCGTGCTTGCCTAAGCTTTCCTAAGCAGGCACTTTAGTCTGCTGAGCTATCTCACCGGCCCCAATCTTCTCTTGTTGAATGTAACCTAACCCTTTTGGGTCTCCTAGCCTCCAGTTTGGGACAGGGCCCTAAATCTTCATATTAAAAAAACCACTCCAGACTAATTCTGTTGTGGATCATACTGGAACAAAATCCAAACTCCCTCACCACTGCCAATACTGAGGGTCCCCTAATTGCCTGCTAGACATAGATCCTGTCTGCCACCCACAGAGGCCTCAATGGCAGTCAGGCTGGCCTGACTATTCACCACCTGGGCCCAGAGCAGGTCTGCCTTTCTCTGGCCAGTGCCCAGCATGGAAAGCATGCCTGGTCCTGCCTTCCTGAAAGTCTCTTTTGGACCCTGCAAGGTCCACTTCAAATGGCTTTTCTTCTTTTCATGCAGCTCAAAGATGCCACTTGTCATGGGCACCCCAACTGGCCCCGGCTGCTGGCTGCATTGTCACCAGCTCCCATGCCAGCTGCCTGCCCACTGTGAGATCCTTGAGGGCAGCTACACATTTTTCAGACCATGGCGCCAAATGGCAGATGCTCACCGCCCCCACAGCAATGCCCAAACACTCTCTGCAGCTGTGGAGAAGGCAGGCATGGTGCATGCCCCAGGGCAGCTGCCCAGGCTAGAGACACAGCCATGGTGACACAGACCCCAGAGCAAGAGTGCCTGGCACCACAGACATGGGGCCTACAGGGGTAGAAGAGGAACGAACCCCAGAGAGGGAAGAGCAAGTGAGGAGGGTTCCAGTGGAGGTGGGGCACTCCACACAAGAGCAGAGCTGGGAGGAAGAGGCTGGGCTGTGAATTCAGGGCTGAGGCTCTGGCTCCGTCCTGCAGATTGCAGGGCAGGAGACCCAGATGCCTACTGCACGTAACGATGGTTTCTGGAATGTAGCCACATTCTCTTTATAATTTCTCTTTATAAATTGCTTTCACATTGGGGCAGCCAAAGTTGCAAGGGAGACTGTAGGACTTGCAAAGTTTAAAATACATACTTTGTGTTTATTTAGAGGATAAACTTGAGACCCTCACCACAGGTGTTGGAAATGATGGGTGGACTCAGCTGGGGCAGCAGGCTCTGGCTTGTGTCTTGCTTCCTGTCTCTCAGGATGATGTAGGGATGGGCTGGAGCAGATGAGTGGCTGGCAGGAGAGTGGTTTGGGTGCTAGTACTATTTTCCATGTGGGGGACAGACAGCAATAAGAATGCTACTGCTTTTATGAAAAGACAGTATTATGAGCTGCTATTGCCGATGGCCAGCTAACTCTTTACCCACATCTCTTCACTTCACCTGCAGAATGGCTTGATGTGGATTCAATTGTTACTCCCATCATCCTGATGTAGCACAAACAGGTGAAGTAGCTTGTGCAGGGTCACACTGCCAGCGTGCCACAGTCAGGGCACAAACCCAGTAATCCAAATCCAGTCTGGGCCATCTGTGCCACACACAAAGTCTCCAGGGCTGAGGAGCTTCACTTGTCACCGATACCTACAATCCTCCCTGAGGAGTCACAGAGCACAAGTCTTCTGGTGGAGAAAACCTGCCCTGCACGGAGCCGGCCGGAAGTGGGAGGCAGGAGAGAGGCTATTTTGGAGAAGCGACATGAAAAACCACGAAACTTCCTACCTGTCCTGTTTTGCTCCCATCTGTCCTGGGAAATAAGGCTGCCCCTTTCTTAGATAAAAAGGTATTTCTCCCCACACAGTGGCTCTGCCATTGGTGCTAAGAGAGCGAGTACTAAGCTTAGCACATGTCAGCTATTTTTAAAAAGCTACACAAACAAACAGGGCTATGTAAATAAGAAAAAAATGAGGTCATCCTTTAAAATCTAAAAATGTCTCTTTTCTATGGGGTGAACAGCAAAACCTCAGAAAGGCCTGGGGTGTTTTTATCCCCTTGAAACCTTTTCAGCTCAAAGCCTCCCTAAGCCACCAGGCCCACCTTTCCCTTCCCCACACCCACTGAGGGGAGGCCAGGTGGCCTGGGAGCTTTGACTCTTAGGTTTTATTCCGGGATCTTTGGGCTTTGCCTGCAATGCCTAAAGTCATTGCTCAGTCCCAGCACAACTTTCTCAGGTTTCCATCCAGTGGGAGCCCTGAAGGGAAGAGAGCAGTGATGCTATTGACAAAGGCAACATCACTGGGTGGGCCGTGGGGTCTGAGCAGGAGCAGGGTCAGTGGTGGAAGGAGTCCTCAGGCAGCATAGAGAGGCCTGGGGAACTCCTCCCGCAGCCTGCGATGTCTCCTAGGCATCAGTGAGGACCTAAACTCAGCTGTTTGGCTGCTTGAATGACTGCTTCTGACCATATGGAACAAAAGGTGCCAAGGAGCATTGAGGGGGAGGAGCAGGAGATCGGGACGTGCACAGAGATGGTGGGGGTTTTACTGAAATACCCCCACCTCTCTTATCCTGAAACACCAAAATTAAGAGCCACCAATGTTTGCTAGAAGTTGTTTTTCAAGTTGTGCGCCACAGAAATGCTTAAGAGTACCTTCAATTATTCAAGGGACATTTTAGTTTAAAAGTATAGCTTTACCCCTATGACCACTACACCAGAAAATGAACTTGCATGTTCAGATGGGTTCCATAGCACATCGCGACCTACAGAACACAGCTAATGGCTTCTGCCAGTTTAATTTGCTTTGTGTGGGCCTTGGAATAAGGTTTTGGTAGACCTTGAACTTCAGCTCTTAAACTTCAGGGTTGAAATGTATCTTCCACCAGGACTAGTGGGTTTGAGCCCTCTACTGGGCATTTTTGTGTCGGTGTTAAGTCCAGGACCGTGCATACAAATATGCACGAGCAAGCATACACGGAAGCTTTCAGTGGCAAGAGAACATGTTGTATTCTCACATAAGCATCGTGAATGTCTGTGGGGTTCCCTGCCTCACTTTTCTTTGTGATAAGAAGGCGTTTAAGCAGTTGTTGGGCTTAGACCTGAGCTCCCTTCACTCCTCCCTAAAAGCTCAGGTGGCATGGAACTGAGGCAGGCTGCCGACGTGTTGCTGAAAATCTGTTCTCATTCACTGAGCAGGTGGGCCAGGCAAAGCAAGAAGGCAAGGACTCCTGGAGGGCTGCGGCGGGCAGGGCGATGATGCAGCAGCCATCCAGGGCGGAGAGCAGCAAGGCTTAGCTGCCTCCAAGGGACGGATGGTCTAAAGCAGCTGTAGGTAATCTGGAAGCAAATGGTGGGACTATGCTTCAGTAAAACTTTATTTACAAAATCAGGTGGTAGTTTGGCTTAGACCCAGGAGCCAGTTTGTAGGTCCTTGATCTAAAACCTCCTATTTCAATGCTTATATGCATCAAAGCAGAGCTATTGCTCTATTAATGAATTTTCATAAGTAAATGTTGAGGAAAAAGTTATAAAAATAAATGTGTATTCATAAACTGCCACTTTAATCTGATTTAAATATTGATATTCCATGTAAGATTGAACTTTTAAAAATGGCTTCTAGCAGGGCATGTTGGTGTATGTCTGTAATTCTAGCCCTTGGAGGTTGAGATAGAGTCAAAAGTTTGAGGCCAGCCTGGACTACACAGTGAGTTCAAGCCTGGCCCAGACCACATAGCAAGATTTATCAAAAACAAACAAATAAACACATAATCAGGCAATCCCCAACCCCAAAATAAAAAACAAAACCAAAAAGTCTTATGACCAAAAAATTTGAAAGTCACTAGCACAGGAAGTCTGATGCTAACAAACGTTTGCCTCTGTGCCCATTTTCAAGTTGGTTTGGTCTCTGATCAGTCACACAGATGTTGCCTTTGTTCCACATACAGCCTCAGTTCAGGCCCATCCTGGACAGGGGTGCGATCCCATGTTTCTTTGTCCTTAAGTGACTCCAATAATTCCCTCGGGAGATAGATGTTCCAAAGCCTCAGGTGGCACTAGGCTTTGCCCTGCCCTGGCGTGGGGGGTCCTGCCAGCCTTGCACCTGCTGGCTGGGACTGTGCCCTCTGCTCCCACAGGTGTCACACACTTCCACACTGGTGGGCCAGCCACGCCACAATCACCGTGGCCTCTAGCAGCACTGAGTCAGCAGCCCATTAATCATGGATGCACTGCTGTGCCCCAGGGAGAGCACGGGAGGGGGCGGGGCCATGCTGGCTGGCGCTGGCAGCTCATTTCCTGCCGGCAAGTCTCCTCCTCTACAGATTTCCCCTTGCAGCTGGCAGAACCCACGTGGACAAGAGATTTGGGGCATCAAATGGGAGGAAAAATTCCAGATGTAGGGAGGCTCCCTGGGGTAGTTCCCTCGCAGCTCTGCCTGCATCTCACAGAGGACGGGTTCTGTTTGCAGACTAGTTCAAATGCCAGTTGCATCCTTCCACTAGACCCCCACAGAGAGGTAAGCAGATGCAAAATCCCAGTATCAGAAACCATCTCAGGGTGCCAAGGAAGGGGGCCCATTCATTGGAAGGCACCACTGATTCCCACTGAAATACAGGCATTCTGAGGGAACAGTTATCCCTGACGTTATTACTGCTTTTCTTCAGCATGTGCCTTATTAGGAAAAAACATAGACGGGCTTTTGCAGCTAGAGAAAGGTCCTTTGCCCCTCACTAGCTGTTTCGCTATGTTTAAATTACTCAGCCTCTTTGTGCTCATTTCCTTATCTGTACGAAGGGAGACACAGGATCACCTTCCTTGCAGGACTCAGATTAGTTTGGAAAGCACCCTGCCCTCCCTGTGTGCAGCAAGGCTGGTCCCTTGACTTCACCCTGATTCCGGGCCCTGGAGCAGGTGGCAGCGCACAGCAGGTGGCAAAGCACAGCAGATGCATTATAGGAAGGGTGGTGGCTGAGCTGCCTGCAGCAGTGGGGGGCCCTTGCTGAGTGTCTGGCTGTGTTCTGCAGGGTTCACCTGCACGTGCACAGGGCCCCTAGGAGGCAGAGGCCCCTGCCATCTCACTATGTGAGAAAGCTCAGGCCAAGCTCAGAGCAACTTACCTCTGAAAGCAGGGAGTAGTGCACAAAACCAGTGCCTGTGGGAACCAGGCTTTGAACTCAGGGAGATTGTGCATAGCAAGCACCCCCAAAAACATGCCCCCTCAAAATGAGGCTCAGAGTTCTTCTTAGGGATCAGGAAATGCCACCAGCTCAGCAGGAGAGCCCAGGCATGCTGCCAAGCTGTGGGCAGAATCCCAGGCCTTTACCACCTCAAGTCCATGTAGCTACGGCGATGCCATCTCTCAGGTGGTTTGTGGCCTCAGGCCCTGCTCTGCACTGTGAGAAAACTTCTGCTCTCAGGAAAGGAGATGAGTCACTGTTCACAGCCAGTCAGGCTGGAAAACGCCCTTTGGATGTCACAGCGCAGACCACAGACCCAAACACAGGATGGGGTGAGCATCTCTGGAGCTCCCAGCAGCCCTGAGTACCTGAGCTCTGGATTCATCGGGATCTAAATACAGATTCCAAGATCTTCCAGCCCAGCCCTGATGGATGGGGGATGGGCATGCCTAGAAATCTACAGTCCTTCTCACTTCCTTCTTTTTAACAGCTGGCCTTCTTCCACCCTGCCAGCTCCAGGTGATCTTGACGTGCTCTGTACCAGACAAAACTCCCAAGACATGGGCCAGAGACGTAGCTCGGTGGCACAGCACCTGCCTAGCAAGTGAAAGGGCCTGAGTTCAATTCCCATACCATAAAACAAAACAAAAGAAAAACTTTCTAAGATTCTGTTACTGACCTAAGTAGCTTCTAACACGGCACACCTAAGCTGAACAACAACCTGAACATCTACCCTGAAACCGCAACACGAATCTGAGAAACTAGAAATACGTAAACATATAACGGGGATGGGGCCCCTCTGAGGCCACTGGGTGTCTCTGGAGCAGAGATCTGGCACTGGAATTTGGGGAACTCCCCAGATGATTTTGACCCGAGACCTGCCATGGGACCTACTGCCCCAGCCTGACATTCTTCCAGCCCTTCCACCAGGAGCCCTGAGGAGCTGCTGCTCTGCCCTCCAGGGTGCTGCCCGGCTCCCCTAAGCCTGCAGCGTTGCGCTTCCGGGGAACAGCATGGGGCCTGCAGGCAGTGAGGGTGCCTGGGCTCACTCCAGACCAACTGGTGGTGAGGACTGACGGACCAGCTGTCTCAGAGATGCAAGGAAGGTACTGGTAATCACAGCAACAGCACCTTCTAGGTGGAAGAGCAGAAACAAACTCATGTCTGATCAGATAATGCTTTATCGAGCCAACCCAGCAACAGTACTTCTTACCTGTGCTGAAGGCACCACTTCCGGTGGCCAAAACTCAGACGCTCTTCCCTCTGGAAACCAGTGTTCATGTCCACTCCTGTTGAAGCTGCCTCCTCTCATGCACAGCTCCTCCCTCTGAAGGACAGAGCTTTCCTGGCCAGTGTCTTTTGAGGCTTTTCCATGAATTACTCCAAGAATTGCTGAGTTTATATCTCAAATCCTGCAGAGGTAGTTGAAAGTCATGGTCAAAGAGTTTTCTTGGTAGCTTCTTCATTATTTATTTATTTATTTGTATTTTAGGGCAGGGTCTACAGTGTTCAGGGTCTCACTACTAGATCAGACTCGTAGTGATCCACCTGTTTACAGCCTCCCAAGAGCTGGTATTACAGGTATGCCCCACCACACCCAGTCTCAATTGCCATCTCAGTGCGCCCCGGGGGCGGGGCCAGCCCAGCAGGCCCCAGGATTGAACCCCTGGCCCCTGCACCTGCTCACAGGTGCTTTAATCCCCTGAGTTACTTGGCCAGCCCTTGTGAGCTTCTCTAAACACAGAAGAATTTCTGCCTGCTCCCAGTGAGCCAAGGCCTCAGCTCCTTTCAAGCTGGTTTTCTTGGTGCAGGATCTGATTCCCACCTTCATCAAGGAGATGGTGTGGCAACACTGGAACCTACCCTACTATGCCATGCCAACCCTAAAGTTCCTGAACCTCTGATTTTTCCACCAGTGTGATCAGTAGGATTTTACGAAAGTCCTCAAAGCTCTCCCCACCCCAGCACGGGTGTATAGTCCTGTGCAATCTCTGGGACGAGGGATACGCTGGATGGCAAGGTTTTGCTACAGGGCACAACTGGCCTTCAAAGAGGGAGATTATCAAGGAATGAGCTAATCAGGAAAGCTCCAAAATGAAGAGTTTTGTCTGGCTAGTTACAGGTGAAAAATCAGAAGGATTAGAATTAGAATTCAGCATGCCTTGCTGGTTTGCAGATGGAGGGGCTATTTGGGAATGACCTGGAGCAGCTACTAGATGCTTGAGAGGAACAGCCCAGCTGACAACCAGAAAGAAACAGAGCCTCAGTCCTACAACCACAAAGTGCTGGGTTTTGTCAATACCCAGCGTGAGACTGGAAAAGCAGAATGTTCTTCAGAGTCTCCAGACAACAACTCAGATCCCAACACCCTCATATGAGCCTGAGTGAGTCCAGCCACTCCATGAAGACTTCTGACCCACAGAACTAAGCCAACAAAGGGGTGTGGCATTCAGCCACTAAGTGTATTGTTAAGCAGCAGAAGAAAACTAATGCACCTGTACAGGTGACTGGGGCTGGGGCCCAGGTGAGCATTAAACACAGTCATCGACATAGGAGCACATTGTATTCCCCAAATCACTAAACAAAACAGAATGTTCAGAGCCAAGGGAAGCCTGGGTCAGGGCAGGGACTCAACAATGATTACTGAATGGATGAATGGATGAGTGCACATTGTTTCTTAACAATTGACTTAGCAGGCTGCTGTTAAGGCTCAAATAAGAAAACTCAGAGGAGAGTGCTTCCTAAACCAGAAAACGTGAGTTGATTTTGTCACTTGTAGCATGGCATGTCACATCCATACTATACCCTTTGACTGTGTTCTATTTGTGTGCTCTAGACAGTATGGTGGGATGGCTGAGAATGGTTTTCATGGTTAGGGCAGCTGAGTTCAAGCCCTGGCCCTTCTACTTACGACCGCAGTAGCCTTGGATAGTTGCTGTAACTGCAAAGGGGGCTGCAAATGGCATGAAGCTCCCAGGTCTTTCCTGAGTCAGTTCTCATCAATAGCCTAGAACAGCACCTCTCATGTGATACAGCTCACAGAATTGCTATGGATTTTGTTTCAGAATGGAGTTTGACAGTCCAGGACTGGCGTCACCAATGCACAGGCCTGGGGCACTGTCCCCTTGCTCCTCCTGGGCAATTTGCTTTGCACTCCCCCGACCTTGGGATGATTAGTTCTGGGCAACACATTACACTGCGGAGTCCCATAAAACACACAGGGTACCAGATCCCCTCTGCTGTTCTTACCTAACATCACTGCCACTGAGAAATCCATCCAGCCCTGCTTCATACCCCAACACACCATCCCACCCTGCACGTGGTGAATCTATCGTCTCCTGATTCTGCCATCTGAGCCATCCAAAGTTTTCACAACTCCACAATTCTCCATTATTCCTAAATCTAACCTACAGCCTTTTAACAGATTACATTTAATAATTTTAAAGATGGTAGCCTGCTATTCTTCCCTGAGGTCTCAGGACATACTGACTCCACTATTCCCTATGTCCAAGCCTTTGCTTGAGCAGTCTCTTCTTGCTGGAATACCCCTCACACACACGTGCAGCCATGTCTACTATACCCAATTCTGCTCATTCTCCCTCCACGTGTTTAGTCATCAGCCACAAGGCTGGGCATGAGTTCTGCCCCCTGTACACCCAAAGCACATTTGCTGTGTCTCTCTTAAGTCTAAGGAGGGGGAGGGAGCAGAGGGGAAGAGGAGAAGAAGAAGGTATGTCATATACATGTACCAGCTCCCTATGATGAATGTGATTATCATGTAGTTACTGAAAACATGTACTATTTTCTTAAAAAGCCTAACAAGTGCCCACCATACATAAAGACATCATTAGCTACAAGTCCTTTAACACTACACAAAGCCAAAATGGGGCCCAATAGGTGCCTCACAGAATAGTCAGTGCCCAAAGCCCCTTTAGAGCAAAATTTGATGTGATTCATTCATTCCACAGATGTGCATTCATTGCCTGTTTGGATTGGATCAGATGGTGGTTCCTGAAGATAAAAGATTACCAGGATGTAGCACCCTTTGTGGGGACCACAGTGGAGTAGTCCATTTTGATAGCATCCAAGTGTGCCTATGAGAGAAGCAGAAGGGGAGAAGGGATACCTCACAGAATCAGAACCCCAAGTGGCTACGGTGGCCAAGAAATCATATGTTATCCCAGGGACTGGAGCAGACTGGTACTAATGGTTGTGAGGGCCGAGGAGGGCAGGGAAGGAGCAGGAAGGTCTGAATGAGGAAGAAGCCTAGACTGGCCAGGAAGCAAAATCACAGAACCACTCTGATCCATGAGGTGATACCGTCAGGACAAGGGGTGTGGCTCAGGGTAGATGGGGCAGGGTGGGCTCAGGGAGACTTCTGCGGGACCCACAGCAGTGAGACAGTCACTGGTGCTGCAGGACAGAAAGCTGCTCCACCACATCCATGTCCACAGTTCTCCGAAAACATCATGTGGAACTGAGTTTCTAGATGCGAGACTGAACCCACTGGCTACCTCTCACAACCCAAACATGGCTCAAATAAAAGAATGCATAAAGGAGGACAGATTCACATAGCTTGCTGGGAAGCCTGCAGAGACAGACGGAAGGGGAGCAGAATCCTTGCTCGGGCCACACTGACCTCACCTGCCCTGGCAGGGACAGCCCATGTGGCCGAGCAGGAAACCTGCTCAGAGGCAGTGGACCACAATCTTAGTAGAAGAGAATCCTCTGGGATTAAGTGGAGCAGAGGAAAGCCAATAAGAGCAGAGAATATCCACCTTGTATGGCCTTCGGGTGCATGGTTTTCCCTATCCCAGAGGCCTCTAGCTTGGAACGACTCGATGATTTATTACAGAAGCTTCTTGAAGAATCCCTCCACTTTGAAGCAACAGTTTGTGCTCTAAGAATTTTTGCATCTCTTGCCTTGCCTTAAAACTCTTTCCATCACTGGGTGCTCCTGTCCTGGACTACTGGGTCATAGGCCATGCACAGTCCTGAGCAAGCTACTGCATTCCCCTCTTCATCTGAGGAAACATCTCCTCAGTGAGCCACCTTGCCTGCTCCTCCCAGACACACCAGTGCTCTGTAGAGCTGCTGTTTCCTCTTCCCCGCATGAGTGATGACCTAAGGTTAGTCTCACCAACACACTGTCTTGATAATATCTGGAGACTTGGCATTTAAAAGTCTACAAAGATGTTGCAAAACATTGACACTGGGCTCAATAGCTCCCTTATTAATTGCTAGAGGGCAATAAGGCAAAGACCTCAGAGCTTTGAGGTAAAAGAGTTAAAATTATGAGATCAATTACTCACCCAAGTCTCAAAGTGAAAGAGAGAAGCACTAAAATAGGATGCCACCCACTTATCTATTCTTAAAAAAATTACTCAAGGAATTTTCCAACAAAATAAAAACTATCAGAATAAGTAATTCAAGAAAAGGCAAGATAGGATACACAACGACAGTGAAGATGGGACTGAAAAAAGCACAGTCACATCTAAACAAATGACCATAATCATGAGCTCATCTTACTGGGGACTAGATGCCATTTAATTCTTGACATGAATACACAAATACTTTTTATTGAAAGATTACCAGTTCTAAAAGAAAAGGAAGATGAAGACATTTTAAGCCACTGTGGGGAGGGGGAGGGGAGAAGATAAGAACAAAAAAAAAACATTCAATTAATTTTGCAAAAGTTAGGAAAGGAAAAATTAAAGAAAAAAGGAAAAATATAGTAAACAAAAGACATAAAATAAAATTACAAAAGTAAGATCAAGCATATTGATGAATACAGTTAACATGAACACATTAAATTACCTTATTCTGACTTAAGAGACCAGTATAAGTTAAAGAAAAAAAAAAATCAGGCTATTTGCCATTTTGAAGAAATATACTTAAAACATATTGGCAAAGAAAGGTTGAAATTTCTTTTACAACAGAAAAATTAATATGTATAAGCAACATTAAAATTAAAACTTGCATATCAAAAGACTCCACAAAAGTAAAAAAATTAAAATACTTGGCTATACATAAATGTAAAACTTTGGACTAGGGTAATAGTTCAGTTGGTAAAGTACTCATGCGTAAGGCTCTGGGTTCTAGCACCACCACTGCAAAAAAAAAAAAAAAGAAATGTAAAACTTTAATAAATAAAATCTCTGTAAATAAAATACAGATAATAGTTGAAATTAAATGATACATTCACGAGGCTTACAATACTTTTCTACTTTTATATATGTTATCTATGTTCCTTTTTTTGAAAGCTGTTAGGTTGACATTTTTAAAAAATGTAAAGAGAGTTGTAACAGGCTAAGTGATAACAAAGAGAATGCAGGAAGGTCAATATTAATCTCAAACTGCAAAAATATTAGGAAAGTTGTGCATTTTATATTTCTAAGGGATCTCGTTCTCCAAAAAGGTGTGCAGATCACGAGGTTTCCCTTTCACCAGCGCAACAGGACCACGGCGTGCGTGAAGCAGCCTGTTCTTACAGCCACACGAAGCACAGGGGAGCAGTGAAGGCATCGACACAGTGCCGAGCAGCGACAGGGCAGATGGCCATCTCCAGAGGACAGGAGGGCCCGAACACGTGGCTGGCATGCCGGGACCCCTTTGCTGTCCACATATGGGCACATACCTTTGCCTCAAGTTCCAAGGGGCACAAGCTGAATAGAAGGTGGTGGCCTTGACGCTTAGCAAAATATTAGGAATGAATGAGTATAAAGAATAAAAGCGGGGCCGACCTGATAGCTCAGCGGATTAAAGTGTCTGCTTAGGCAGAGCGCAGCAGCTGGGGTTCGGCCGGGGTTCGATCTGCAGCGAGCCATGCCGGCCCTATCCCTGGGGGAAGGCTGAGGCAGCGATTGAGACTGCATGTGGTGGCACACGCCTGTAATCCCAGTGCGTGGGAGGCTGAAAACAGGAGGATCACAAGTCCGATCTACATAGTGAGATCCTGTACACCCTGTAGGCCCTGTCCTAAATACAGAAAAATAAATAAATAAATAAATAAAAGTAAAGATATGAACGGTGCACATGACATTTTGACTATTGCAAAATGCTCTGATTTAAAGAAGAAAGAGGAACTGCAATTGGAGGATAATTATAAATACAGATCCTTACTTTTCTTTTTCTTTTTTTTCCCATAATTTTGAGAGACAAATAGCAATGAGATAGTTTCAAATCAAATTGGTAGGACAGTTTCAATAATTAACACATTGCATACTCTCTTCCTAGTGGTATTTGCTGTACAAGATGCAGACATGATATCCTATTTACAAACACCATTAGAACAAATCACTCTATTCATTAAGAGAATGTAACTATGTATCTATCCTAACCATTTTGAATACACAGATACAAAATGGACATTTTACTGTATCCCCTTTTTTGTTTAGTTTGGTCATTTGAATATTATAGGTGTGTTAACTCAGCAAAATATTCTGAAAGAGTCTAGTAGTCCATAATAGTACTGGGTCTTTCACTTGACTGGCAGTTACTTTTCAAAATATCTGGCATGTAGGTAGTTAAAGCTGCAGGGAAAAATACAAACCTTAGGTCCAGTTATAATAAGAGAAGGGCTGAAACTAAAGAGCCAAATCACAAATATAAGTGCTAAGAAAGGTGACATAAATAGAGATGAAAAATTTATAAGAGGGCTGGAAGATAAATTTATGAGAATCAATTTTCAGATGGTTGATTTTCTAGAAATTATACAACATAAAACTGAAAGAAAGGAAGGAAAAGAAGACGAAGTCAATAGAGCAGCAACTACAGAAGAGACGGAAAGGGCTGCTCAAGAGGGATTCCAAGTTAGCAGAGAAAGAATGGATTATTTAAGCAAAAGGGCTTGGACAACTGGCTGGCTGTCTATTCATTCAGCAAATGTTTACTAAGTCTCTTCTGTGTGTCAGGCACTGTCCTGGGCACTGGGAACACAGCAGTGAACAGAACAGAAAAGATCCTTGTCCATATGGGGCTGGGCCCCCAGCCCAGGGAGCACACAATAAAGCAGGTAAAATAAGGGGTGTGGCAAATGGTGGTATGTGCCACAGAAAAAACTGAGCAGCAAAATGGAGAATGGGGTAGGGGGATACTATTTTAAATAGGGTCTATGTAACACACACACACACATACACACACACACACACACACACACACTTACATAGACTAAAGATGGGAATAGTATACAAGCAAACCCATCCCCAAATTGCTGTACCTATGAGAATATTTGTATAATACAGCATTGGGAAATACCTTTGGAAGTCTGGACCAGACCTCAGTGCTCTTGAAAGAAAAGATGAACACATTTCACTACGCAGCAGTATTAAGTCTTCCGTGTAACAAAAGACCCCTTCAGTGATTCAAAAGCAAATGACAGACTGGGTCAAAGTATTCAGATATTTTGGAATTCTTAGGAGTAGATTCAACTCTTAGAATTTTAAAACTAAGAGGACTTAAATCTTTATTATTTACTCTATCAAGGTAATTATTTTGTCAGAAATGTTTGTGGTGGAATATTCAATAATAAAATAAGTATGGAGATGTAACACATAAAAAGCAAATATCTATAATATGTAATAAGTACTTAGGAAACAATAAGAAAAGACCTATAACTAATAAAGTGGAGAGAAGAAATAATTATTTAAGTAATAAAATGGCTAATAAAGGTATGCAAATGTGGTGACCTGATTAATTACTACAGGCATTTGTTAAAAGTCAGTATTATTCTTCACCCATCAGTTAGCAAAGAGGAAAATGACTGCCACCACCACGTGTCACAAAGGCACAGCCGAAGAGCACATCTCGAATGCTACCAGCAGGCGCACATTAGGAGACTATTTGGACACATCTACCAAAATGTCTTTTGACCCGTAGCTTCGCAGGCACACGCGTGTCAACATACACAAACATGTGAAGGCACAAGTGTGGATGACTGCTTCGGCACTGTTTTTAACAGCCAAAATGGAAACAGCCTTAAAATCCATCAGCAGGGGCTTAGGTGAATGAGTATGTGGCAGCAAGCCTACCCGGCAGAGCAGGCACGGGATAGCTTCTCTTGAGAGATAAATATGTACTCTAGCCAAGAAGAGACACATTGGACTTTTTCTACACATCAAGTACAAGCGTGAGTGCACCTCGGAGGTGGCCCCTGATCTTCTCCCAGCTTGCAGAGTGGAAGGTGCTAGGGTGGCTTCCTTTGCTACCTGAGACTTGGAGAGGTGCTGGCTGTGTGGCGAGCCTCGATTTGATCTTGATGCCTATATGATGAGCTAATGCTCATAGTTGTTTCCTTTGGGGTGGAAAAAGCAACACACACACACACACACACACACACACACACACACACACACACACACACACCCCTGCCTGTGGAATGCTAGAAAGGTCCTAGAGAACACAGCCTGCACTGCTGGCTTTTCCTCGGTGCAACTGCAAGGTGGCGGGCTTCGGATCATGCAGCTTCTTCGGCATTGCACTTGTTTCTTCTCCCACAACAATAAGCATGTTTCACCTTAACAATTTAAAAATTGATAGAACAGTATAGATACAAAGTAAAGTGGAGGCTGTCAGGACATGGGGAACAGGAAGTTACTGTTTGTGGGCACAGAGCTTTAGTGTACAAGATGAAAGGGCCCTGAAGTAGACAAGGTGATGCAAGCACACTTGCATGGATGTATTTAATACCACCAAGCTGTGCACTTAAAAATGATTAAGATGGGAGCGGTAGTGTTATGTAGATCATACCACAGTGAGAAACGAGGGGGTATCTTCTTTTCCAGACAGACAAACAGGGAAGGGCCACTGAGGGCAGAGGGCCCTATCTGCAAGGTGGCGTCTACCCAGGGACAGAAGTACCAGGGCCAGCTCCTTGAAATGACCTGCTTAAAGCCACAAGGGAGCAGCCCACGAGCTCGCTTCCTGTTCTCCCACAGAGCAGAGCATCAGAGCTGGCCTCTGTGGCAGGCAGAGGGAGCCCCACTACCCACTGGCCCCTGGGTTAGCATCGCTGTGGCTGGTAGAGGGTTAGGAAAACCCCAGACGCTTGCATGGGCCAGCCTCAGTGGCTCACAGTACAGCTGGCCTCCAAGAGTCTCAGGCTCCAGCGCTGGGCTTCCGACCCTCATGCAGAGAAGGTGGTGCAGGCTGGCTCTGGGCCCCAGCTACCCTCCTGACATGTGCTTCAGCCTCCCACCCAGTTCTGACATTCACAGATGGAGCCAACATGGAAGCTGAATTTGATCTGCTGGAGACAAGGAATTGTAGGGTGAATTTGTTTTCATTTTTATTTTTACTGTTGTGGTCTATGGATCAATAAGAAAATCCAACAGTCTGAGATACAGGAATAATCCTGGTGGATCATGCCAGGGTCTTGACAATTGAGAGGGGAAGCAGAGGACTAGTGGCACACCTCATCTACCCAATGTCAAGGGAATAGCGCAGGACAGCCTGGGGAGTCGGCCCTGGCATCATCTGGACTGCGGCTCTGGTTCTGGCCCATCTGCTAATTGCTGTGTGGCCTCAGGTGAATTACTGAGCCTCTCTGCACCTGCACTTTACTTTCCTCATGAGTCAGAAATGCAGAGCCTCACCTCTTCCCAGGATGGGAGGGGAGCACATGGAACAAAGCATGCACAAGGTTAGCATGGACCCAGCCTACAAGAGGCTCTCAGCAAATGCCTGTGCCCATCCCTCTTCTGGCTCCTGTTTTGGGTCAGGGCCAGTTCTGTAATGTCCCCACCTTCCTCCCCATAGGCAGGCATCAAGCTGTCCCTTTCCTGGGCTCTCATCTCTGCACAGACACCGGCACTGCAGCTTGAGGATGCTGCTGCTGCCTAGGGTCCTTCCTATCCCTTGCTGTGTCCCCAGGCGAAAGGCTCCCCTCTCACAGAGTGATACATTTCCCATGTACTGAAAATGTAAAGAGGAACCACAAGGCCAGGCAGCTGGGCTGTGCTCAGTCACAGCAGGACTGTGCTGTGCCCCTACCTCCACTCTGGGATAGGCAGAAGACAGATTTATGGTCTCCAGGTACTGCAGACCCAGGGAAGGGGCCCAGTGTGCTGGAGGACATAGCCCAGAGACCAGGGAGGGGTGGGGCCAGGAAGAGCAGCTGAGTTTGGGGACTGCAGCTGCAGGTTCTCATACAAGAGCTGAGGGGGGTGGTTTCCTGCCATACTCTGCCATCAGGACTGGCCTCTCAGTGAAAGTTCCCCCGGAACAGGACATTCATCCCAGGGGAGCAGGAAGCACACCTCCCCGCTTCCTAGGTACAAGTGTAAGCCCACGGATGCCCCACATTGTAGGTCCAACTGATCTGACTGCAACCAGACACTTGCCTTCACTGGGCTGGACCCCAGGGTGCAGAGCAGGTCTGGCCTCTGCCTCAGGGTGTCACTGATGGCAAGGTGAAGACGTGAAGATGGACAAGAAAACCAGGAGCCTCCTGCATTGGCTGCTTCTCCAAAGAAGGAACGTAGCATTGTCCCAGTTTCTAGAGCTAAAAGCCAGGGCTAGTGCAGGAATCCAGCCTTTGCTGAGTACCCATCACCTGCCTTGTCTCATGTCACACTAAGGCTAAAGGCAGACTCCATCATTGCTCTCTGAAAGCTGAGAAACCCAGGTTTAGCACCTGGGGAGACGGGAAGGCCTGCAGGACAGAAGGAGAGTCTGAGGCATTAAAAAATCTGGATGTCTCCTGTCCTTGTCACTGTGTAGCCTTCAGCGGGTCACTTAACACCTTAGAGTTTATTTCCTCACCTCTAAAATGGGAACAATAGCACACTCTCCCCACTAGTGTAAGAACTGAATAATGCAGGGTAGACTTTCCAAAACATGAGACCTTCTCTCTCTTCCTCTTTTGGTTATTTCTGATCTTTTAGATTTACTCATACCTACAATGACCTTGTCTTCAAAAATAAGATACTGTTCTAAATTCCATAACAAGAGTACTGCAAACTATTCCTAGGCAGGACAGAGCAAAAGAAAAGCAGGTCAAGAGAGACCCTGAGGACCCCAAGGGCTCAGAAGCACACTCACTGCAGGCAGGGTGACTAAGGCCAATGGGAGGGGTGCACAACGAGTTGTGTGTCTGCAGGGAGACTTACTTTCTGGCCCCACAGCTGCCTCCACAGCTCAGAAAGGAAGCCTGGCAACCAGGGTCCTCCGGAGACCCAGCCAAGGTTCTGGTCCAACCTGCCCACTTCCACCTCTGCTGCTCCCACCTTGCCACCACTTAGAGTTTTCCCAAACAGAAAAGCTGTGTCAAAGGAAGATGCCTGTCACAGGGCCCACTTGGCCTGCTATGGTGCTCTTCTTTGCTGGGGTTGTGTGGGCACCTTTTTCCATAGAAGTTTCCATTGCATCAGTTGTTTATGTTGTCACCACATATAGGTAGGCTGTCGTTTCAAATCAGTGAACCAGAGCAGGCCTCATGGGGCCAGCCATAACTTACAGGGAGAGAAGGGAGACTGTCACTGTTGCCAAGGGACCTGCAGCCCTGGGGCAGCCCTCAGAGCCAGCTCTGACCCTGGCTAAGCCACCCTTCCTTTAAGAGTATTAGGTGTGTGGGCTACTGAATTCAAATCCTACCTCTTCCACTTCTCAGCTTTGCTACCACAGGCAGGTTATTTAGCTGACATCTCAGCAGGGAAGTAATCTATAAAGCAGCAGGAATGTCATCAGGCTGGCTTGGAGGGAGGTGCTGAGTGGCACCTGACCCAAGCACTAAGCACATGCCAAGAAGTGTGGCCAGATGCTTCTCCACCAGCCTGGCTCAGACTTCCACACCCATCTGCTCCCCTGGACTCCTGCCTGTCCACTCTCTCTACAGCCAGGCAGATACTCTGTATACCCATCTTGCACCATGACCCTCTGTCCAGTCCTCCAGAGGGCCCGTGCAGGAACAGTCTCCACTCAGGATCCCCTTTACTGGCCCACCAGGCTGCCCCTGGCTACAGCACTGTCCTGGGAAATCCCAGCTCTTGCCAAACTCCCAGGCTCATCATTTCCATGCTTCTATGGTTCTCTCCGTGGAATGTTTTTCTCCATTTCACTGTGAGGAAGCGCAACCCCCACTGGCCTGAGGGAGCCATGCTCACGCACTGCCTCCTCCACGCTGCCCTCCATGGCCTTCCTCTCTGGCCAGCAGTGAGCTACAGGGTCTCACTGGCGCTCTCCACTAGAGTGTTTACCTCCTCTTCCCTGTGTGTGGAAGATCATCCATGCAAGCCCTTGTTGGCATCCCAGACAAACCACATGATCTTCGAGCACGGGGTGGGGACATGTGTGATTCATTTCCATAATCACTCAGGAGCCTTGAACGTAACTGGTGACAATAAGTGAGTGAATAAACACTGAGTTCTCTCAGTTTACTACCCTTGGGTGACAAGAGAAAATATCTGTGGGTTTGCGGGTGAGGCTGAATCAACAGCTCAGTGGCAGCTGTGTGCTCTTCCTGGCTGGGTTGAGGGGCCCCTCAGGCACACCTCCACTCAGCCACCGTGGAGCACAGTCGGGGCGGGGCCTGGCGGCCAGTCCAGGGACCGACTGTGACTCTGTGCCGTGCTCCAGGCCAGGCGCCTCGGCTAGCTCCCTGCAGTTCCTTGCCGGCCCCACTCTGTGTGCCCCAGGCTCTGGGGAACTGGCTTGTGGAGCCTCTAGAGTTGCCCAGCTTCTGTCTACAACTCCCCTCTGCACTTCCCAGAGGGGACTCCTGTGCCACAGCTCTGGCTACACTGAGGCTGGACAACACCCTGGGAGGTGCGGAGCTCCTCCCTTCTCCAGCACCCGCTCGGGATGGACCCGCTTGTTCTGCAGACGCCGAGCCCCTTCAGGGCAAGAACACAGCGTATCACCTGCGCCTCCCATGCTGAGCACAGTGCTTGGCATGTGGGTGGCTCTGTGAAGGCTGAATGAGCCAGTGGTTAAAGAACAATGAGTGCGCTCCACAGCGCCAGCCTGCCGACCTGTGGCCCTGCGTCACCTCGCCCAGGACCTCCCTTTCCATGAACAAGGGGTTGAGGAACGTGCCAACCTGGCAGGTGTACCATCCATTTACACCGAAAGGTGCCTGGAGTGCCTGCCACCGCATTGTGCTACAGCTCCCAGGACCCAGGATGGCCTGAAGTCGCAGGACAGGTGATGCCTTTGTGCTGGCCCAGAGGCCTGGGAACCTGGAGATGGGCCGAGACTCTGGGGCAGGTCCAGAAGCAGGGGAGGAACCGGAAGGTGCTCTCCACTGGCCACTCTGTACAATGCCTTCCCTGTTTCTGAGCCCCTTTCTGCATGTCCCTCCCAGATTGTACCTGCCACATTCCTGTCTTCTTCCTCATCTCTGGGTTCGCCCCTGCCTGGTCCCCTCCCAAGCCATCTCTACCTCTATTTTTGTTGTTGTTGCTGTTTGTTTGTTTGTTTGTTTTGAAGCTCTGTTTTATTGGTTTTTTTCTCTTTAGAATAAAATAAACAAAAAAAAGTTTGAGGCAAATACACTATTCAAAACATAAGTAAAATTGGCATTACATTTTAAAAAATTTTCCATTTAGGGATGTTTCCAAATGAGAGGGTAAGATATTTTAAATTATTAAAGAGAACAAGGTGGGATTATCTCACATTTAAAAATTCAGCATGATCATATCTGTTCCTGCCAATTTGTAAAGTGTATATGTCAGAAATCTATGTTCAACTGTTATTGCAAAATTACCCAACACTTTTTGTGCACAGAGGTATACTTAATGAATAATTGAAGCTTCAATTTTACAACTGGATCACCGAAGAGTGAGTTTTCTTTCTTTGCTCTTAAATACTTTTTTCTAATATTGGTTTACCTTAATTCAGGCTATTAGAGTGAGTTTCATTTTGGTTATTTGTTTTGGTAGGGGCCATTTTCCCTTTAAATTTAAAATTAATTTTATCAATACACAATTTATAAAAATAAAATATACCAATTTTAAGTGTATAATCAGATGACTTTTAACAAGTGTATATTCCTGTGAAATCATCACCCCAAATAAGATTTAAGAACATTTATATAACCTTGTGACATTTTTTCTTCATTTCTACCTCTAAACAGCTGAATGTGCAAAACTAAGATGCAGCATGTGGGTTGGGGCAGGGCAGGACCTGGACTTGGCCATGAACTGACCAAGTGGCCGCGAACAAGTCACATCCACCTGGAGCCTCAGCTTCTCCCTGTCAACCCAAAGGCCTGAACAAGGCCATCTCTAAGAACAACTTCTGTTCCAATTCCTTGTCAAGTGGCTTCTTTCTTTCCTGGCCAGAATAATTCTTCCCAATTAAAGACAAATAGAAAGAACCATGTGTCTTTCTCTCCTTCCCTGAAAAGCTTGGAAATATAAGTTACATTCCCTTGAGTCCTTGAAGAAATGTTCCCACCATAGACCATTTGCACATCTGTTCTGTCTTTTGACTTTGACAATTAGTGAGATAAGTACAGGTCACTCTTATGTTACTGAAGGTGAGGCTTGTGGAGGTGAGGGTTCACTCAAAGGCCCTCAGCTAGCGGCCCAAATGGACCGGACCCCAGGTGCCACACCACAGGTGTCCAGGTAGGATGCTTTAATAATAAACCACAGCCTCATCCTCCTACTTGTCCCATGAGCTCCTGTCCTGAGGAGTGAGTGCACAGCCCTTGTGGCAAGTGTGGGACCCTGATTCCTAGAAGCCAGGCTCCTTCCAGGCCCAGCACTCCAGAGGACAAGTAATACCAACCACAAGGCTGTGCCCCAGCAGCAAAGTCTGCATTTTGGAAGGCTCCATTCCCTTCTGCCATCATCGGCCTCCAAGCCTTTAGACCCAGCCCAGGGCGACAGAAGCTGCACCCAGTAGGACAGGGCAATGCCTCCTTCCTTTTGCTCTCCCAGGCCCCATGGGCAGCAGGTTCCATTCTGAGACTTTCACAAGAGGCCTGGTTGCACATCATGTGACATCAAACAGAGCAGATGAGGAGGCCTAGAGCCCCAGGACAGAAAGGGAGACTGCAGTTCTGACCCTTTTCCAGCATTGCTGTGGTTTTGCATTGTTGTTTTCAGGATACTGGTCCTGTCTTCATATCACACTGTAGACTCCTAACTACATGGCACACACACTTGTGTTGTATGCAACTTGCACAGCTGTTCACAAACTAAGGCTCTGGACTATCCCTTGCATACTGTTTCTCCCCACTGCAATCAGATAACTAATTGTCTAATTACCAGGAGAAGACCAGGGCCTGTTTGCTATGTTCCTAAATTGTAGTCCAGACTGTAGCATGATATAACAGAAAACAGACACTTAAAACATGCATTGGATTAATATACTCATTTGGTCATTCACTCACACCAAGGAAGTGTGGGAATGGATGGAAAGACACCTATGGTCTGGGCAGCTTTCCCCATTGTTTTGATTCACCTTTAAGCAAGGCTTTTCTGTTCTCTGGGTCTCCCTCTCCTCATCTATAGAACAGAGACTTCCATGCCAAATCTGCACGCCCCCAGGGTGAATGCCTCATGCAGTGCTGGGCCTCACCTATCACCAGAGGCTGGTTTCCATGTTTCCAGGCCCTACTCAGGTCCCTACCTGCCTCCACACCACCCTCCATGGCCTGCCCCTGGGGCCAGCAGTGAGCTACAGGAAAAGTGCTCCACAAAGCCAGCAGAGAAGGGCATTCCTGAAGCCCTGGAGACACAGAGTACCATTGGTAGAGGAGCTATTGCTCCTGGACTGTCTCTGGGACAGAGAAGTGATCCTGGCGCTTCTTTGGGAAACAGCATCTTCAGTGGGCTTGTAGGGCAGCCTTGCATTCCTGTGGATTCGAGGGACCTGCCAAGATCAGAAGCAGAAGGTCTCAGACCCAAGACAACCCAGGAATCCTGCGTGCATGTCTGGGTCTCTTCAGCTCACACTGTAGAGTGTAGCTACTGTGCACGTGGGCACAGCTGCTGTGGACTGGCAGGGACACACCAAGAGTCAGAAGAAAGAGCACTGACTCAGCATGGACAGGAGCTTGGGGGGGGGGCTCCTGAGGGAGGGCGCAGCCCCTGCACAGTGGCGCACCTGCTCAAGACCTCAGGGCCCCATGCTCAAGAGGGCAGTCATTTTCCTGCGCATAGGGCTGGGTGATAGCACCTGTCTCCCAGAGCCAGGCAGCCTATGCCCGGAGGCCCTCTCGCCACAACAGCCCCAGCTTCCCTGTAACACCACCTGGTGGGTTCTGTGAGGCTGCTGTAAGGAGTCACCACAAACCCAATGCACTAAGACTACACACATTTGTTCCTGGAAGGCTCTGGAAGCAGGGAGTCCAAAATGGATCTCACTGGACTAAAATCAAGGTGTCGGCAGGGCTCACAGGAGAAAATCTCTCACCTTTTCCAGCCTTCAGAAGCTGCCCTGTGCCTTGGCTCTGAGTCTGCCCAAAGCTACCAATGCCTCATCCTGTCTTACCTTGTAGCACCCCAATGCTTTCTTCTGCCTCCATCCACCACATTCGAATTATCATGAAACTCCATAATTTTGTACAATTAAAATAATATACAGGTATTATTTTTTACAGATCATTATGATTTCTTTAGTTTACACAGATAATCCAGGAACTCACCATGCGAAGATCAGCTGACATGTAACTTAATTCATGGATACTTTAATTCCCCTTTGTCCCCACACAAGCTAACATGATCACAGGTTCTGGGAACTTGGATGTGGACACCTGTGCAGTGGGGTATGCGGACAGGTGGCATTTGCTGCTCTCCTCTGTGTGGAGTGGCGCCATCAGGCAGCCCGGAAGATGAGGCACCGGCGGGAGACGGTGGGCAGCTGGGTGGGGAGAGGGCAGCAGCAGGCACACTCATGCATGTGTGCGGCAGCAGCAACAGTGACTCTCTGGTCACCTGCTTGGCACACATCATGCTTAGAAGCTACTGCACTTCCACATGGAGCAGGCACAGGCGGCTTCCACAGTGCCCACTGCAGCAGAGCCAGGAATGGCGCCACTGAAATGGAAAATATCCCCTGCCCGGGCACCACCCTTCTCACTGTACCCCCACCACCACATGGGGAAGGTTCGTGTGGGCCTAAGCTGGAGGCACTTCCAGGGACTTGGGGAGTGCTTGGGGAGTAGTCCTCTTGCAGCCTGCTCTGGAGCGGGCACTAACCCTCATCTCTACCACCATGGAGAGCTTGGGAGTCCTGAGTCACACTTCCCTACCGGGTCTCAACTATGCCTTTTCTAACCTATCACCACCAGACCCTGGGATCTGTTGGATACTCTGTTCTTTGTCCTCTGAAACTCCTCTTCGAGAGCCCCTCAGAGAGCAAGCTCTTTTCCACTTTGAAGCCTCACCAACCACATCGTTCGCTTACAGGCCACTGTGTTTCCTTGGCCCAGAGCATCTCCTCAGTGACTGCATATTTTCTCAAACCTTATTTCCTGTTTCACTAGAGGAAAGCAAGAAACAGACCTCCTTCCTGGGCACTACTACCCTTTATACTCTGGCTCCTCCAAAGTCTCACTTGACTTAGCTGCTGGCATCCCCATGTGCAGAGAAAAGGCTGAGAGTCAGACAAGGTAAACAATTTGTTCAGGGCCACACAGCCCAAGCACAGCAGGGCCAACGCTGGTCCCCAGTGTGCCAGGCTCTGAAGCCCAGGGGCTAGGGAAGGAGGTCAATAGACATCAGTGCTAAATGCTCAATAAAAGTTTTCTAGTTTGCCTTCTAAAACCCCTGAGCCACTCAAGGTGTCTGTTTATGTATCTTTGTCATTTATCTGGAATTCAATGCAAGATTTTATGTGGGTTAAAAAAGGGTTGGGAGACTAGTAGGAGTAGGTTCCACTACTTAAAATGTTTGGAAATCCATGACTGGTGACCACCCCAGCCTTGTACCAATGATAAGACCCAGGGCTCAGGAAGAGAGTAGATCTGTTCAAAGGCCAACTTGTCCTCCCCTGCTGGAACCAGAGAGTTCCCCCTGTGCCTCCTTGCTTCTCCTAAGGGAACATCCACGCAGGCTCCACTGAGCCCTGTGCGCCACTTGGCACAGAATTCAGAGTCCAGTGCAGGGTGAGTGCTCTTTGCTGCTCCTGCAGTTCTGCAAACTTGGTAGTGGGCAGCTTGACCTCTCAGTCTCATGTCCTTTTCCACACAGTAAGGACTCTGAGAGGTAGCAGGCACATCTGTGTGGATGAGCTGGAGAAGACGCAGACCTGATCTGATTGTAGTCATGCACAGTGACACTGAGACCGTGGGTCACAGCGCTGGCCCCTGAGCCACTGCCCCAGAAAGGTGGAAAGAGCCTTATCTATATTTAGAATCAAAAGCCTCAGGCAGAGTCCCTCTTCTGATGCTCACTCTCTAGCCTGGAGCCACCCACTTGTTCTCCTTGAATCTTACTCCAGGGGATGAAAATGTCTCCCATGAGGAGCTAGTTTAAGTTGAAATGAGATAACAAATGTGGAAATTTGGGAAGCAAAGGAATCCTCTAGGTTGCAACATCCTGGGCTCTGCCTCTTTTCACTATCTGACCCTATAGCTTATGAACCAGGGCGCAAAGATTTGTATCTCTCACTTCCCTCACATAATTCCACTAGAAATGACTCTAGAAAGTGCTTGGCATGTATTTGTTAAACTGATGAATCCACAAACATCTGCTGAGCTGCAGAGGACTGTGGGAAGACACAGGCCAGAGGAAATAAGTAATTTTCTCCAAACACATTTCCTGTGAAGTCCGATGATGGGAACGGGTCTGGAGCTTCTAGGACAGGCGGGAAAAGGATGCAGTGACAGTTCTTCTCTCCAAGGAGCTCTTCCCCTAGACAAGGAGAGACCTGGCTGGAGGGCTGCACCCAGCTGCCAGGATGCACCTGGGAGTAAGTCCCCTGGGAATGGGTTCCAGGCCCTGTTCTCTTCAGCATCTTCATGAAGACAGGAAAGAAAAAACTGAAAATATGCTCATTAAATCTGCATCTGGCACCCGATTTGGCTGGGTTGCCAAAATTCTGTAAGACTAGAATTAAATTAGCAAATTGGAAGTAAAATGATTGTAAGCAGGCCTGATGGAATTCATAGGAGCCAGGTGGAAGCTGGTGGGGGCGGGGAATCAGGAAAGCCCCCATTCCCAGGGTGGAAAAGCCACGCTGAGATCAGAAACAGATGGGGAATGAGACAGGAGGACCTGCCTGGGTAAGATTCCCCTTAGGGAGGCGACAGGGACCCAGAGAACCTCAGTTCTCTTGCAGGCTTCAAGTTGCTGGGCAACACCTGGCGAAGGCTGTCAGGCCTTTATTTATGAGAGTGCCAAGAAGGAAGAAGCCAGGTCTCTGCCTGGGAACGAGACCCGGCGGGCTCTACACAGTGCTGGTGGCCTTGGCTGGTGAGCACGCATCAGCGTGCTTAACACGGCTGTGATTGCCACCGCATCCCCACCACGTGGCCCACAGCATGGAGACAGACCTGGCAGCAGTAGGAGCGCCACAGACCTAGCAAGCAAGGAAGAGGCAAGAAGAGCTCTCTGGGTGCTTACTAACTGCCCTGACTGCACTAGATATTTGTCAAGTATTATCTCATTTAATTGTCACAATATTTTTATACTATAGAGAGAATTTTCTTTGTTCTCTGTTCATTTTCTTAAGCTTTCTTTTCTGTTTTCTTCCTTTAAAAATAGATTTTTTTTAAATACAGAAGTATTTAATGTAAAAAAGTGGACAAGCGCACCTTCAGCCTCCAAAATTCTATTTCTGTTCATGTTTTACTCTAAGGATGTTTCCATGAGCAAGAAAACATAGGAAGTGTGATTAAATGTTTACATTTTTGAAATATTTATTAAAGTAAAAGGCATACTGTCATCCCCTTCTAAATACTCCCTTCTTCAAATACCATTACCCACTGCTGTTGCCAATTCTGAAACAATTCTGGAAATCCTCTTTCTGAGTGTCTGTGTTTGGGCTGTTGTGGCTGTCTTGATGTCCTAAATTGATCCAAAATGTTCCCTTTCATGGTCACTTTGCTCACTGTGAGAGAAAATCATGCAGCGTCATCCTCAGTGAATCAAGTGAATGATGACAGGCCATATTTTTAGAAGCCTGCCTTTCCACTGAATGGCAATCGGCAGCAGCATTCACTGTATTTTTGATCACACCTTCTAAAGACACTCACGAAAGTGGACTTCCAAAACTGCTTCGGAAAGTGGAAAGAACAATGGGATAGCTATGTCTGAAGCAAGAGGGAGTACTGGCGCATGTTAATAGCAATGTGCCTTTTATTATAATGGATTTTTATGCAAACATTCATGTATATTTCAATCATATCTCATGTCTACAGATGCACACATGTTTAACTGTCTGTGTGAAGACAGTATTGTACTAAACATTTCACATAGAAACTGTCTCCCAGCTAAGACTATGCTGGGAGTCCCCTTCCCTGCTAGGCCCTGCCGACTCATTTCTTCCTTTGTGATTAGTCACTAAGTATCCCACGCTATCCATGCTCTGTAAATTGTGTAAGCTTTGCCACTGATGGACATGGAGGATGTTTCCAGGTTTTCCTTACTCTCAGCAATGCTGCAAAGTAATGTCCCTGTACTTTCATATCCTGTGTCCATACTTTTTTCTATAGCTGGGCATTGCCAGATCAAAGTAGATATGTGAAGTTTTAATTTTCATTGATACCAATTTAGTCTCTACTCTGCTTGGCCCGTACTAGCAATAGATCATCTCTATTTAAAAAAATTTCCCACCTAGAGTCAAAATCACCTCATTTAAATTATAACCCTTTGTGTTTTGGTAGATTAAGCATTTGTTATATATTGATGAGTCATTTTTATCTTGTCTACTACCTGCTTATATTTTTTCATATTTAAAAATGTGGCTGTTTTCTTGTTTGGTTTGGATGTCTTCTAGGCCCCGACAAACATCACACACAGCACTGAACCAAAGCACTGAGAGGTGCTGAGCAGCAGCCCTGTTGTAGGCAAAACTAGAGGCTGAGACTGTGGGTGACCTGTGTGAAGTCACACCTGGTTGGAGGTAGGGCAGGCAGGGGCAGGCTGAGCAGGCTAGTCTATCCTCAAATGAGCTGTTTCTGAAGCCTTCCTCTCCTGCCCCACTCTAACCTGCAGGGAAGGGGAATTCCCCCTCTGCCTTCCTCTTTGTATCATCCATCATTTCTTTCATTTGCACAGTCCTTAGTCACCAGGCGAGGGAGCACAGTCCAGTTTCTGACAAGAAGCAAGTGTGACATGGAGTGGACACCCTCATGCTGGGGGCCAAGACTCAGTTGACCCTGTCAAATAAGAAGCAGGCTTTGGAGGGGACAAAATTCACACATGGCTCAGAGGTGGGGAAAGAAAGGCTGAGGGAGGCGGGGCTATGAGGGCTCTGAGGAGCAGCACGTGGCAGGGCACGGAGGACTGTGTGTAGTACCACACTCCACAAAGGAGATTTTAGTGGCTTTTTTTTTTAAATGTATTTGGTACAAGGTCTCACTATGCAGCTGGGATTCCTAATGATCCTCCTATTTTCAGCCTCTCCAGCACTAAGATTACAGGTGTGCATCACCACACCCGGTCTCAGTGGCCCCACTCAGCCTACCCAGGGGAAGAGCCAACATGGCATGTGGTGCCGGGGATCGAACCTTGGTCCCTGCATTTGCCTAAGCAGGTGCTGTGTCTGCTGAGCTATCTCACTGGCCCTTAGTGGCATTTTTTTTAATGTGGTTCTTTTGGAGCTTCTAAGACACCAATACCACAGATGGGTTTCATGGGCCTGGTGACCTTTGCTGCAACAAAAACATGCAGGATGGTGCTTTACCTCCCAGGAGCACGGCACACAGGGAAGGGGGAAGTGTCATTTGCATGCCGTTGCCACTTTCCTTCTGAGAAAAAAGAAATTAAGCTAACAAAACAGGAAAAATGTGATAAACTGACAAGCTGAAAGTAACAGGCACAGACAAGTTTTAGAGCTACTGTGTATTCACTTTCCTTTTTTAAAGCTTTGACCTCAGATAACTTTAACGAGTTCCAGAATGCTTCTCTTAAAAACTGTAGTCCAGCCACTCATGTTTATTTACATGTGCATATATGTGTGTATATCTAACCAATCTTGAAAAGCTGCACATGATACCTTCATATACATTCACATTCAAAGCATTCACACACTCATTTTTTGTGGATTTCCAATGCACTTTTGCATATTAAAGGCCATGAGAAATCCTGTAGTATAAGGGCCTCCAAGTTTTCCCAAAGGCACTTGACTACAGGATTCTATTTTCTTCCTATAACACATCTTCATATCTGGTGTCATTTATGTTCTATAAATATGCCATAAGAAATACTGGACTTCTATATTTCACAAGATCAAAGCTTGCTTAAAATAAAAGGTCTTACTAATAGGAGTCTTTTGGGGAATGGACCTCCTAACCGTGGAACTCCAACTGTGTTCTAATAGGCCTTGCAAAGGATTCCCTGAGTGCCTGAGCATCTTTTACCTCCACTGTAGTTAGGCCAGCTGCCAACTGCCTACATGCTAGGCAAGGGAGTGTGGAGTGGCCACAAGTCCTCTAGAAACTGTTGAAAAAGCTGTCTCCAGAGGCAGGCTAAGTGCAGTAGCTCTGTGCTCACAGGGAAAGCCTGAACCAACCCCTTGCTCTGGGGTCACTGGGTTTCATCAGGTGGGTCTCCAGAGACCCTCCAACACCGAGTTGTTCTGTGAATGGAGAATTAGGCCCCAATCTTCAGAATGCCCTGGCTCCTGGTCTCCTTCCTTCACTCCCTGAGACACCCTCCCTGCATGCAAACATGCTCTCCTGTCAAGGAAAATCAGATCACTCTAAGTACAGGGCGGAGTTAGGATGGCCCGAGGTATGTTACATGGTACACTTGATAGCCACTGCAGGAAGCTCTGGGGGGAGGTGCCAGCCTCCCTCCACACTGCGCTTCTGGCCCTGGTTTACAATCTTGCTCTTTCTCACTCAGGCTCCTCCAGGTGGCATGCCTCAGAGGACCAGCGGGAGCAGAGACTCGCTCACAGAGTGAGCAGTACAGCTTTCCTAAGTAAGTCAACCTGAGGAGGCCAGATAGTGCAATTCCACACAGCTTTGTCCATTCATTTTTAAATATTGTTATTTCAGAATAATTTTAGACAGGCAGAAGAGTTAGAGGCAAAACAGGGGCTTCATATAACATCCACCTAGTTTCCTTAACTTAACACCTTACATAATGATGTATATTTGTCAAAACAAGGAAATTCACACTGGTGCATGACCAGTGATTGAACTGCAGATTATTTATATGGGGCATAGTCAAAATATATGATGAACGTTTAAATAAAAATTATTAGAGTAAAAGGTATATTGCCATTAATGCCTTCAAAATACTTATCCTATTGTTCTTGACACTTTCTTTTTCCTTTTTTCTTGTCACTTTCTGAAGCAGTTCTGGATGTCCTCTTTTATGAGTGTCTTTACAAGATGTGATAAAAAATGTAACGAATGCTGTGGCATCTGATGGAAAGCCAGGCTCCTAAAAGCATGATGGAGTGCCCACCTCCTTCACTGGCTCTGGCACTGTGTGGCTTCTAGTTCCCAAAGTCAAAATGACCATGGGAAGTAAACATTTGGAATAATTCAGAACACCGAGGCCGCTGTGAAAACCCAGCTCTCGGCCCTCAGCAGATTTGCAGAGCTACTTCAGAAAGCGGCAAGAATGATGGGCAAGTGTGCTCGAAGGGAGCAGCATATTTTGAGGGGGATGAATAGCAATGTGCCTTTTACTATAATAAATATCTCTGAAGCTTAAACATTCACTATCTTTTGGTCACGTGTTTCACGACTTTCTGTCCGAGGGTCAGATTCAGGAGTCACGCAGTGTTCAGTCATGGCGTCTGCTGCATCTCTGAGTCCACTGTTGTTTTCAAGAAGCAGGCACCTTTCTCTGCTGCTTGCAGGGTGGGGGCAGGGGACCACAGAAGGTCCCAGCTTCCCTGCAGGGGCAAACTGCATCCAACAGGCTGCGAGTCTAAGCTGCGGGGCCCACTCTGCCCTCCCTCATGGGACAGTCATTGGCGTGGGACTTCAAATTCGAGTTCTTGGATTCCCCCTGCGTGATGTGGCAGTGATGCCCCCTGCCTCAGCAAGGAGCTGAGTAAGGCGTTGATGTGGACATGCCTTTGCAGACTTGAAGTTCTACCCAGCTGCTGCTCACTGCTGGTGTTCTTAGCAATGTTACTATAACAAGCACCATTAAGTAGACCCTGTGTCCCAAAGTGGGGCAGGGCAGCCCAGAGTCTGAGCAGTCTGGCTGAGCTGACAATGCAGCTCAGAATGAGACACTGCCATAGACTTCCATGGACCCCACAAAGAGAGGACATCCTCCTTGAGTTGGTCTGGGGGGTTCCACATTCCTCCGCACCATCTTCATGGGCCACCTCAGCAGTGCTGCCTTCTCTGACCATCAGACACAGAAGAGGCCACTCTGCCACAGCTTCTCCACACTGCTTTATTTTTCTTCATGGTGTTTATTCTGACAGGTCACTCCTTCCCCTGTTCCTTGCTCCATGGCTACCTCCCTCCCTCTGCTGCTTTAGAAACCCCAAGAGAAAACTTTGTGTCACCTGTTTGGGACGCCACTGCACCCAGGGCCTAGGGCAGCACCTGGTACTTTATGAGTGCTCAGTGGATGTTTAGTGACCAAGCGACCAGCAGCTTAGTTTTCCTCGGCAGCCTCCATCCTGCACCCTCCCCTTTCCCCAGGCACACTGCTGACTTCAAGTGAGAGATGCCCGCCTAGGGAAGCAGGTGGCCCAGAGCCTTTCGTGTTTTCTTTAAGGAAAAAAAGAACAAAAGAAAAGGTAATGTTTTTCCTTTAATTTAATTTGATGCCCTTCACATCTCTTCCTGCCTCCCCTCCATGACTGGGTCTCCCAGTTAGAAACCACAGTCTCTGCCCGTGCACATCCTGTCTGCTGGCCTCTCCACAAGATCAATTTCAGGAGAGTCCAGGCCGGGAAAGGCCGGCAAGCTCCCTACACCCTGCCAGCCCACTCCACCACTGCGCCCACTCAGCCTGTGCACACAGAGGGCCCAGCAACTTCGCACAGCAGACAGAGGCCTGGGACTCTCACGAGCCAGCCTGCAGATGAAGACGAGGTCCTGAGACGGGAGCGGGCAGGCAAAGGACACGCAGCAACGTCATGGCAGGTCCACAGAGAATCCTGGACCCTGCACCCTGACTCTGATGCCTTCGTGACCAGACCCACTGTCTCTCAGGCCAATCTCTCACCAAGGGCAATGCTTGCCAGCCTGTGCTCCACTCTATCTGCCTGAACCTGACCACCGCTGGGTCTCTTGAACTTGGACACTGATGGGTCAAAGTGATTTCCTCAAACAGTACCATGCAAGGGATCCGAATGAAGGGCCAGAAAGAAGGAAAATGGGGGGAGGGTTGTTGGGGAGCCAGCATTTCCCCAGCACCCCTCCTAACATGCCCAGGGGCAATGGGACCACACTCTAAGTAAGGAAAAGGAAACAGTCTAGAAATGCAGCAAAACACAGCAAATAAGTGGCAGAGCCAGCCCAGGGTGGAGTTCCTCTCAGTAACAAAGTCCTTGTTCTCTGCAAGCTACTCTATCAGAATGCCTGAAGCCTAGAAAACCCTCCAGACGTGGTGGGGTGCTTAGAACAACAAAATCTATTTCTGGCAAAGCAACCTGAAAGATCTCACTGTAGAGATGAGCAAACTGAGACCGGAGATGTAATACAACTTGCCCACGGCCCAGAGGCTCCCGGGCAGATGAATATGCTGGACCCGGAGCTTCTTGAAGCACTAGGCCCTCTCCTAGCACTTAGCCCAGGGCTGAGCCCATGGAAGGATTCAACCCACTGTGGAATCAATTAATGAATGAGAGGAGGGGAGCAACGCCACCCCTGAGACGCCTGCATCCAGGTTTTTAGCCCTACTGGCCCCCGCTGGCCTCAGGACCAGGGCAGAGGCCAAGGGAGGTGAGCATGAGCCTGAACTCGGCACTGACCTCCGAGCCTCATAGACCCTCTCAGACAGTTAGCGAGCAAAGATGTGGCAAGTGGGGCTGGGCCCTGCTCCCTTCAGCCCTCAGCTCTCCACCAGAACTGGAGCTTTGCAAAGCAGAGGCTGAGGAGAATGGCAGCACTGGGAAAGCTCTGGTCCCAGGCCTGGTAGTCAGGACATGAAACGGACCCTTCTCCTGAAAGGCTGGCACTTAGGACAAATGAATACATTTTATTGACTCTGCTGATAGCAGCTAATGATAAATATTATAGTTGTTATTATTACTAATATTTTTTCATAAAAACAGCTGAAACTATCTGGTTATTATTTACCTACTCCATGCCCAGCATGAATAGCTCATGAGATATCTGACAGTAGTGGGTTCTTGTAGTCCACATGCCACCTTGCTGGTCGAGGTGACCGTTCCCATCTTATAGATGGGGAAGCTGAGGCTCAGGACAGGGAAAAATCTGTTGGTCAAGGTCCCTGGATGGGAGCGAGAAGATGCAAATGCAGGTCTGAGGGACTCTATAGCTCATGCATGAGCCATCTTGTTGTTGTGGGGATGGGACAAGGGGGCTGAGCCACAGTGAAAGGCAGGTGGAAAGAGGAAGCAGAAGAAGCCTTCCTGCCACCAGGGCACCTACTCTGCATGTGCCCTGATGCCACTTCCAGAAACTCTGGATTAGACAAGGGGGGTAGAACTCAGGACACTGTTGTTCAAAGACCTCAAATGGCAGTGCTAGACACTTGGGTGAAGAGCCACTGTTCCCAATGAGCAGGAGGTCATTTTCTCATCTCAACACCCTCTTCTAGAAGATTCCAAAATGTCTGATAAAATGTATTTATTAATTTGTAAAGACTAAGGCACCCAGAGTCCTCATGCTTCTAGAATCCTCAACATAACAACAATACTTCTGATCACACTCAAAGCTTTGCCTTTGTATTTCACTCTGTCCTATACAACCTCAGGCAAGTTAACTGAATGCAGCAGCTATTAAAAGCCTGCTCTATACCTCGAGTCCTGGGCTGGGAAGTCTAGGGACACAGAAATAGATAAGAAAGTCACCATCTCTCTTAGCCCTGAGTTCCTTGCCTTTAAGATGAGGACCAACAATTACTAAGTACCTACTCCAGGCCAAACCTTGACACTTGGCTTCTCACTTGGCTTCACCCCCAAGACCCTCAAGAAGTCATGTGCCCTGCAACCCCACCTCGCAGTAGGGAAAGTAGACACCGGATGGTGAGGTGGCCTCTTTGGGCCTACAGCTGTGCATGGCAGTCTGTGAGCTGGCCACACAGCCACCCCCTGCAGATCAGCACACAGCAGAGTACAGGGGACAATAGGAGAGAGTGCTCTGCAGTGGATCACGAACTGCACAGATGCATGACATCATGGTTATTCATAATGGAAGCAGCCAACCAATTCATAAACTGTCCAGATGGACCACCTGAATTGTCTCGAACCTCCCACCAACAGCATGGAATTCTGCAACAGCACTGCAGGGTGCAGCCCTGGGAACTCAGCCCTCTCTTTTGGATGTGTGCAGTGGACCCAGTGAAGCTAGCAGCCCTCTGCGAAGCAGAGGCAGTCAGGCCACTCAGCTCAGGACGCTCCGAGTTTGGCCTCAGTGACTAAGCCTGAAAGATAATTATGGCCCAGATCAGCACCTACAGTTCCCCCTCTAAAGGTGTTAGCAGGGGAGCCAGCAAGGGACCTGCTGCCAGGGCAGCCTCAGTGTGGTCCTCGAGCCTGGCCCCTTCCTGCTGTAGGGCCTTTGTACCTGCTGCTCCTTGGCCTGGAATATGCTTTACCCAAAGCTTTGCAGGACTGCCACTTTTCCGTCATTCAGGTCAGGACAAATGTTAGTTGCTCCATGACAAGAATGCATAGAGTGCCCAGGTCTGCTTCCCGCGTTTCTCCTGACAGCGCCACTGACAGCCTTCATCCCTCTAGCTGCTGCCGGGTTTCCCCACAGTCCCATCACTACATAGCTTCCGCTGGGCCCTTACTTTTCACTCTTTCTCTTTCCACTAGAATCAGCTTCTTTGAACAAAGGGACTAGATAATTTTCACTGCTGATATTCCTAGAAGGCTGCCTAGGGCCCAGCAGGCACTCAGCAAACATGTTCAGTGCCCCCCTGGGATGCTGTTCTGGGTCAGGGCCACTGTCTCTGTCTCTGTCTCTCTCCTCTAGGTGCTAATGGTCTCTTCTGTACAGGGCATTCTACTGGCCACTGGTGTCTGGGTCCTCATAGCACTTTGACAGTTGAAACAAACAGGATAGTAGACTCAGAGCTCTGTTTGTCCCTTCATATGCAACCAAATAACAGTTGACCAATACAGGCAAATATGGCAGAAAAAATGGGAAGAACTTGGAGACACCAAGGAAATGCAGTGTTAGACTGTCCCACAAGAGCTTCCCACGTATTTGTTACTCTTGGGGAGCTAGTACAGGCTTCCTGCCAACGCTGGGGACACAAAGACAAATGGGTTGTCTGCTGAGTGGGTCTTGGCCACAGTCTGGAACACAACAATATGGATATATATGTGCATGTGTGTGTGTGTGTGCGCGCGCGTGTGTGTATGCGTGTATGTGTGATAGAGTGGATGTAGGAGCAGACATGTGTGCAAATGGGGCATAGGAAGAGATGGTGTGTTATGTAGTTACAACCAAATTTGAAATGGGACTGTGTGCAGAAGTGCACATGCATGCGTGGAGGGGTACGAGTGTGTACGCGAGCAGAGGTATGTGTACATGAATGTGCAGGATCGAGTGTGCAGGTACCTGTGCAAGCTTGTGCGTGCATGCATAGGAGCAGTATGTGTGCAGGAGTGGGTGCTCCAATGTGTAGCAGTGTGTGTGTGTGTGTGTGTGTGTGTGTGTGTGTGTGTGTGAAGAATGGGTGGTACATCACTGATCTCTATACCACAGGTTCCACATCTGCTTGAACATCATACACTAAAGTCCTGGAGATGAATGGCACACAGTAGGTACCTGATCTTCTTTAGTTCATTCAATACAAAGTCTTTTAAATCTTTATATTTCCCAAATACTCTACAGAGTATTTCCATAAAGCAGCAAGATGGGTCCTGGGGTAGAATATTTTCAGCTTCTGGATGTAATTCAGTGAGGTGAGAGTCCAGAACGGGGAGTCTGGTTCTGGTCCCTCTTTTACCACTAAGTATGGGCTGATCTCAGGCCACAGTTGAGCTGTGTAATCTCATATGAGCTGCTTTTCCATTAGAAGAGGGCAATTAGACTTCAGCTATTCAAATTTGGTTGTAAGTACACGACACACCATTTCTCCAGACAGCTCCTGAGGCACTATTTCTCTGTGGAACTTGAAAAGGGGCTCAAGTCAGAGAGAAATGTTGGGTTTCAAAATCAAACAAGTTCTTTTGCTGCAGGACTTCTCAGAGAGTCTAATTTTCTAATGTAGATTGTGATTGGCCAGATAAGTGAAAAAGCAATTGAAGAAACTTCCAAACCCACTCAGCAAGGAAATCTTTACTTGTGGAATAGCCTTCACAATGTGCCATGGAACTCACTTTGGGAAATTTGGTAGCAGGCACAAAAGAACACTTATATCCCTCTCCTAGAAGATGGAACAGAAAGGATGTTCTAAGTCGCAAAGCAGAGCCATGACAAACACTAGCCCAGAAATCATCCAAACCACAGTAACTGGCACGTGCTTGGGGCTTGACATTTACAGACCATTTTTACTTACAGGATCTCAGCTCTCCTTGGCAACACACCTCGAAGGACATTCAGCCCCTCTTTTTCAGATGACAAAACACAACCAAAATGAGATGATCACTTAGACTTGCACAGAGCCATTAAGCAATGGATTCAGAACTTGGCTCTTCAGCTTTCTCCTAGGTTCTTGATCAAACTGTCCACAAATACATTACATTCTGTACATACACATTACATTTTATGCACGTGCATTACATTCTGTGCACATGCATTACATTCTATGCACACATGTGCACTGGGCAAGAGGTCAAGGCTGACAGCACCTGCACCTATTTTGCAGCCATCACAAGTCTGGCCCCAGCCCAAGTGCCCTGTGCTGGACAAGGGGCAGGGAGGATGCACCCAGAAATTCAGAGCGGGAGCTCTCTGGAAACACCCAGGCTGTGAGGCCAGTAGCAGATGCCTGCCAGTGGCCAAAGGCTTGATCATGTCAGGCCCAGCCAGAGGCTGCACACCTCACCGCCCCATCCCCATTCGGCAAGGGGGAGGGGAAAGCCAGAGCCCTGCTAGTTTAACTCACTCCCAGTGAGTGGTGCCCAAGGATGTTGGCGCTGACAGTCTGAAACTGACAAGGCCTCCTGAGGGAAGGCGGCCAGGGCTGCCAACCCATTCAGCAGTTTCCAGCGGGGGTGGGTGTGCCGCCTTCCCCGGGGATGAGCACGCTCCAGGGGCCAGGGTCTTCGCAGGACACCAAGGCTGTGTATGTCAGCGGTGATAAGGGCTGTCTGTGCCCAAGGCGAGTGTGCATGCGAGAAGTGTGTGAACGCGGGAACGCTTGTGTCACCCTAGGATGGTGACAGAAGTAGTGTCCGTGAAACGCTAGCTTAGCGTCTGTGCACCGGGCAATCCCAAGCTGACGAGCAGTCTCAACCGTCCTCACCAAGGGTCTGGGGAGTTGGACCCGAAGTGCCTTCCCTTTCCCACCAGCCTGCCCTCCGCCAGTCCCTTGGCCACTCGCCTCCGACACGGCGCTGTCCAGGGCAGCCAGGCCGCGGCAGGCGCGCGGCTCAGGGTGCTCCTTGCTTACCTGCGACTGCGACGCTCGCGGCTCCGGGCTGGGCTGCGCTGGGCTGCGCGCCCGGCCTCCTGGCAGCTCGGCAGCGCCCGCGCGCTCGGCTCCGCTCG
>NW_004524821.1:1513810-1526207 GCF_000260255.1 Octodon degus | reverse complement strand
GCCGGCGGCGGCGGGCGCGGCTCGGAGCCGCCCCACGGCCGCTTGGAAGCTCCTTATTTGGGCAGTGATGTCAGGGGAAGTCGCAGGGGCCGGACCACCCACTTCTTTCCATTCACTCCCCAGAGTTTCCTGTCGCCCAGCACGGGGACCCCGCAGTCTGCCTGAGCGCCTACCCAGCCCGCTGGGCATGGGCGTGCCCGGCTCGAGCGCGGCGGGCTGCGGAGAGGCCCGGGCCGCCGGGGTCGCTGAGGGGCGGGCGCGGTGGGCGCGGTTGGGATAGGAGTGGGGAGGGGGTCCTCGCTGGGGAATCCCCGGCTCGGCGGCCGCGGGAGGGTCTGCGCGGCGGCCTCCTCGGTGACAGCCAGTGCCACTCCGGGCGCTGCCCCGCCCCCCGCGCCGCCCCGCGCCCTCGGTCATTTCCTCGGGGGGGGGTGGGGGTTGACGGGGAAGCCCCAGTGGCGGCCGTGGGGCCCTGTCGCGCAGAGCCACGCCTTGGCAGCACCGGGCCGGTGGGCATCCATCTTCGTATCCAAAGGACTTGGTTCCTGTAGCCTTGCTACCAGGTTCCAGCCCTGCTTCGGGAAGCCCGCGCCTCCTCCGTCGGGAATCTGCTTTAATGAATGTGGCTGGAGCAGAGCTGGCTTGCCCCCGGCATCCTTGGGCTCCTGCCCAGAATGGGGGTGGGGCACCCGGGGCTTCTCAACCTCCGGACTTTACCCTGCTGGATCCCAGGGCTTGGACCTGAGGCACTCGTGTCCATCCTCTAGCCCCAGCATGAAGGATCTTTGAGCCAAGCCCTACCAGCCTGCAGTGTCCAAGGCCTCTTGCCCACACCGTGCTCTACAGTTTACAGATGCCTGCTTGAGAGGTTCAGACACATCAGGTTGTTTGCCGTGGCCAACCCTTTGCCTCAGGTAAAATAGAACTCATTCTGGCATTGACCCTCAGAACAGCTCAGGAGGAGGTTGCAGGGGATTAGGTGAACAGGTTGCAGTATATGAGGACTGGACTCTCTCTCGCTCGCTCACTCGCTCACTGGGTCAAGACAGTGTCTAAGGACCCACAGGGCACTACTGTGGAGAATGCTGCTGGTGGCTTCCAGGAAGGATCCTTGGAGTTTCCTGCCTTATTTTGTTTCTGAAGTGATGGCCTCAAATTCTCTGGCCACAAGGGACAGGGTTAGAGGTCCTGGTTATTTCTGTGCTTTTCTGTAGCAACCTCCAGAGGAGCCATTCTCTTCTCTTCAAAGCCTGGGCAGAGCAGACCACCATCTCCATTGAAAGAACCCTCACCTTCTAAGGGGCACCACACTCATAGACACCAGAGGAGGAAACCATGGCTCCAGGGCATGCAGGGAGTGAAGGCAGATGTGACAAGAGCTGGACATGAGCCCACACACTCACATAACTGCTCACCCCTCAACAGTTGCCAAACCTCTAGCTGTTCTGTGGACTCTCACCCATTTCCTCCAGCTTCTACCAGCTCCTAATACCACCTGGTATCAAACCTTCCCTTGAGAGAAGTCCTTCCTTGAGTAGGGCAACTGCGCCCCTGCCCCCAAGATCCTTGCCCCACTCTATTCCTGCCTTGAGCTCCCCATTCATGGAAGAGGAGGTGGGTCCTTTATAGAATTCATATCCCCCAAAGGGTGACTTTAGCTGCTCACACAAAGGCTCAAAGAAAAAGCTTACTCCTGGTCAGGGCTGAGTGGGTGTCCTCCACCCTTTGAGCAGTGGCCTGGCCCACCACTCTGCTGTGTCTCCACAGGCCAGTCATGGGTTTCTGCCTCCCCTGCACCCTCCTCACCCAGTGTGGTTGGCTGTGAGGGTCCTGCCCACCCTCCAGGAAGAACTAGGGGGAACTTTCCACTTTGATTTTTCTTACCAATCAGGACTGATTTCACAGAAGTGTGTTAAGTAGATGGATGTTCTGGGGAGCAAATTGAAAGGCAGGAGAAACAGACTTAATTGTCTCAGAACCATAGTGGAGGTTACAGTGATCCTTGTTAGGGGCAGAGTGGAAAGTCTCTCAGTGACGGTCACTCACTGGCCTGGATACTCAAGTGTGTAGGCCACATGCCTGCTCTGGAAAAGCTGCCCTGGAAGCTTCTTTCTTTGGACTTCTCCTCTGTCCTACCTTTCCTTGACTTGTTTTTCTGTGATTTGTCTCCCTCCTCCTTTCCCTTGGAAAACTCCTCTGCAGCCTTCAGGCATCCCAGGGCGTCCCCATGCCAACCTCCAAACACACATAATTCTGAACTAGCCACAGCAAGGTAACTCCCACAGCAAGGGAGGGAAGTCATTGAGCATCTGTGCTGTAGCAGACACAGCTGTCCTTGGCTACTTTGGAACCACACAGGGCTCCCCTGCTGTGACTGTCCTCCAACTCCTCCCACAACCAAGGCCACCTGATCCCACCCCAGCTCTGGGGCTACTTCTCACAGAGGCCAAATCTTCAAGACTCTGGCCTGAGAACTCAGGGACACAGGCTGCACTAGCAGCCCGGGGCACCATTCCCACCCAGTAGCTGGATAGGACACAATGTAGAAGGCAGATGGTGCCAGGTGTCATTTCCTTCCTATCAGCACCAGCCCTTGCATGTAGCTGGGCTAGGTCTTGAGAAAGTCCCAGCATTTGACCCTGGGGCCTTCTCACATTCCTTCATTCCTCAGACATGAATCAGGCACCTTCCCTATGCTGGGAACATGCAATACACAAGTCTGAGTCCTGGGAGCTCCATCGATGGACAGAGATTGATGCATAAGTAGATGTTCTGAAGCAACTTGCTAAATACTACTCTGCTCTTTACCAAGCTTAGGAGAGGAGGGGACAGCATGAGGGATGGGAGAGTAAGATTGCTTCTACTGTAAGGGCTACTATTCAAGATCATGGTTCAGGTGTCCCAGGCAAAAATACTGAATGCTTGTTTCCATGGAAATGATACACACACACACACACACACACACACACACACACACACACGCGCGCGCGCGCGCGCGCATGCTTTGATTCTGTTGTAGAGCCAGTATGAAGCTATAGAAACTTCATAGGCTGAAAGACATTGGAGCAGAGGGTAGGGTTGGCATCTCATTTGCCACTTAAAAGGCTGTCTCCATGTGAAATTTTGTTTGCAGCTCCTAACAACCAAATTGCAGATACACTTTTAGAACACACTGTCATTCCTAAGGAGCCAGGAATTGCCACCATGGTCTTGGGAGCATTTTCAGGGTGGGGATGAACAATAGGCCCTCTAGGTTATATAAGCTTAGGTGTTAACCCTACCAACTTCCCCTTCACCTCTCATCCCCTTGGTTATCATTTTTTTGGATTCAAAGAATCTGATTGCATTATCATTTTGTGTGTGTGTGTGTGTGTGTGTGTGTGTGTGTGTGTGTGTGATTATCTCCTTTCTCTTGGAGCAGAGACCCAGTGTCCCCCTCATTGCCAGGACTGTGCTTCCAGCTTCCTGACTCAGTCCTCAATCTGATGACAGCAGAGGCCCTGTACCCACAGCGCAGTGATGCACTTACTGTGTGGCCTTGGCACAGAACTGAATTTTGGTGGTCTTGCCTTCCTCATTCTAAAGCTTGTTATAATGTTTTAACAAGGCACTGCAAAAAAGCCCTTAATAAAGCCCTTAGTGCCCAGAAGGGACTCAACAAATGATAGCAGTATTAATTTGCTCCCATTGAGTCATTCTCTTCTCCTCTGGTTTTCTTCATTATTGGGGGTACCCATTATGACAAGCTAGAAACTCAAATCCCTCATGCATCCCTGCTGCCCAGTTTCAGCCACCACCAAGGTGCAGGAGCCTGCTTCCCAGTGTTTGGTCCAGCCGCTTCAGTCCACCCAGTGTATAGGAGAAACTCTCTAAGATAAATTCAGTGGGGGCCCTGTCCAGAAAACTGCTCTACATTGTGTCCATAATAGGAGAGCCTCAGGTCCCCTAAGCTTCCTGTCTTTAAGCCTCCCCCCACTGCATCATTCTTGTCTACTCTTCACTCCCACTGTGCGGAATTGCTCAGCGTCAGGTACACGGTGCACATGTTTCTGTCCTGGTCTCTTCCCCCTAGGAGCATGGTTGGCTTCTACGCAGGCTTCCAGTTGGCTAAGAGGACAATTCTCTCCCTAATCTCCTCTGGGCTCCCAAGTATCACTGGGTGCTTCCTTCCCTGTGATCACCCAGCATGTGACACCGACTGTGCAGGCTTTGGCCCCTCTGTGGAGCTACTTCTTAATGGACCTCTTGTCACTTCAGATCCTGTTTCTGTGTGCACAACCATACCTCAGCTCCAGAATGATCACAGGTGTGCACAGCGTGCTGGCAGATACCTTTCTGCCCTTATAACTATCTTGTCCAGTAAGTCAACCTCAAGAGCCCTACTAGCCTCAAAGTCACTTACTAGTTTCCTCATGACAAATGTCTCCTCTTTTCCTACACTTTGGGCTGAGTTTCTGTCCCAGCCTGAGCCGTGGGACAGTCTCATTCTGATTTCTGAGGCGTCTCACAAGCCTGTGGGCTGCAGGTATGGAAGCCAAGGCTTTTGGTTCCAAGAAATTAGATTTGTCCAGCCACACTCCCCTGGCAGCTATGAGAAGAGGTGTACCCAAGTCCAGAGACCTTCAAGATCACCAATAAAAACACCTACTCTGTGTGGCTTTGCAGCAGAGCATCAACTCCTGAGGCTTGGATTCAGATAGGCACGGGTGCTGACCCTGTCCTGACAGTACTGCTTAGCGTCCCAGTGCCTCAGTTTTCACAGCTATAAAGTGGGGAAGATAGCAAGTCTTGGGGAGGGATTATGAGTATTAAATGAGAGCTAGTGAAATGAAAGGATAAAATGCAATAAAGGTGGTTTGTGTAGTCACAGCTAGATCCCCAGTGCAGCAGTGTTAAGGGGTGGGGCTGGAGAAATGACCACATCATGAGGCAGCAATCTTAACAGAGATGATCCTGAGGAAAGCACACAGCAGAATGGCTGGCAGGAGCTGAGACCAGGCAGAGTAAGTAGATCAATGGGGACATGACTTTGAAAAGTGCAGCTTGTCCCCTGCCCCTTCCTCTCTGTCTCAGTCTCTCTCTCTCTCTCTCTCTCTCTCTCTCTCTCTGTCTCTCTCTCTCTCTCTCTGTCTCTCTCTCCCCCACTTCTTAGCTGCCAAAAGATAAGCTGATTTCCTCCACCATGCCCTTCTGCCATAAGATTTCTGTATCACCATAGGCTAAGAGCAATGGAGCTAGCAGACCATGGGCTAAAACCCCTAAAACCATGAGCCAAAAAAAAAAGAAAGAAAAAAGAAAAAGAAAGAAGATTTCCTCTTTAGGTTGTGATTCTCAGGTCACAGCTACACAAAGCTGTTTCATACCCCTCGTCCATCATACCTGAACTACTGTAGGGGACATGGATGTGTAAGGCTTTTCAATAGCTCCTAATGTGAAGGAAAGGGGAGGGATGAGAAATTAGACCCCATAAACATTCACAAAAGGAAAATAGTGGCAGGTATGAGAAGAAAGAACTCTAGAAATAGCAAGGAGAGAAATTTGGAGGTGGATTTCTGCCCCACCCCACTGTGTGACCTTCATCTGACAGTAATTGACACTGTGCATGTGTTTTAGTCACCTTCTCATTGCTGGCCCAGGACGATGGGTCCAGGTGGCATATGGGCCACAAGTGGACAGGAAGAAATCTGAAGTTTGGACAAATCCCATGCTCAGACAGCTCCCAGTCCAGTTCCAGAGAGGCCTTGCACACTATGGAAAGTAACTATGACAACAGTGAACAGAAGGAGAGAACAGTGTGGAAGACACAGGAGGCAGAGCCGAGCATGCGCGGGATGGCACTTCGTGAGTCTACTTTCAGGGCAATAATGAAGGGACTAGAAGTCTGGCTCCAGCACTGCTCAGATTCCATGCTTACCAAGGCAGGAAGAAAGCTCCAGCCCTCTGTCTTCAGCCTGGGAGTCTTTCCACCTGGAGTCGCACCCAGGGAAGAGCCATGCCTGAGGAGCACGCCTCATTTGTCCCTAAAGACAATGCGACCCTTCATGCTCTAAGCCTCACTTACACTGCTCCTTTTCTCTGAAGCACTTCCCATGCTTCTGTTCCTCCCCCACCCCTTGCAATCAGCCCCTCTATTAGCCCTTCTGAGCATTTAGCAAACTCACTCTGTGAGACCTCTTTCAAATGTCCTGTTTTTCTTATTTTTTCCTGACTGACTCTCAGCCTCAGCAGAATTTAAAGTCCCCTCCTCCATGTCCCCATAAAGTGATTAGCACACACCAGCAAGGCCTCCATCATATTCCAGCCAGATATATGATTCTGCTGCTCCTGCTCAGTCAGGAGAGCTCTGAGTGTCTGTGCTTGCTTGGAGCCTAGGAGGTGCTTAGTTGGCAGGGCACCAAAAGCCTTCTTGGGCTTCCCACAGCAAGGTGGGGCCCCGCAGCGGTGCCACATAGCCTGAGAGTGAGGCGAAGCCTCCATTCATCCCTAGGAACTCTGGACTCTTACCATAACTAGCCACAACCCTGTGGCCTGAAAACAAGCAAGCCTCTCGAGGCTGTCTTTAGGTCCTGTTTTATTTCCTGCACATTGCTCCTAAAATCACCCTTTACTGTGACCAGAAGGATGGGAATCTCAGCAGGTCTCCTGAGGTACCTAGCTGTGCACTGTTGAGTGAGTGCCGAGTCAGGTGAACTTGAGAGCAGAGGCGACGTCCCCAAGCGTGGCTAGCTGGAGGAAGTGAGGAGCTCTGGGAAGCACAAGGCAGACAAACACACGGCTTTGGTGGAGGGTGTGGGTTTGTAGGGCAGCAGCTGGGAGGGCAAATCTTATGGACCACCTTAATTGGCCAATGGGTGGCCGAATATTTGGCCAAGTATTATTCTAGGGCTGCCTGTGAGGGCATCTCTGGATGAGATTAACATTTCAGTCAGCAGCCTGAGTAAAGCAGATTGCCTCCCTAAAATCAGGGAGCAAGTTTTTGAGTGAGCTGAGGTCCTGCAGAGAACAAAATAGCCTTCTCAGAGGGAACTCCCCCAGCCATTGAGCTGAATTTTGGGTCATTCTAGTCCTCAGACTCAGGATAAGACACTGGCTCTTTTCTGGTCTTACTAGAACTTGGAGCTTTGGTGCTCTTGGTTGTCAGATTGCAGGCTTAGACTACAGCTACAGCATCCTGGTCTCTAGCTAACTGCACGCAGATCTCAGAACATCTCAGCCTCCATACCTGCAGCATGCATGCATGTGTGTGTGTGTGTGTGTGTGTGTGTGTGTACACACATGTGCACATGTATCTATATATCTCCAAACCCCAACACAGATGGCTGAAGTCTGAATTCCCCTGGATGCTAGGAAACCCCTGTATTCCTCTTACAGAGCCCCACTTCTACAGCAGTTCCCTGAAATGAATGAGCACTGCCCTCCCCTATGTGGGTCCTACTCACCTGGTAGTGCCTCTGCATTCCTCTGCAGAGCCCTTACACTCAGTATGGGGCCCGCCATCTGAGTAAACACAGACTTCACACTTTGCACGTGTCTTAGTTCCTAACTCATTGCTGGGACAAAATACTGGATACTCACAAGTTAAAGGAGGAAAGTTTACTTTGGCCCACAGTTTGTAAGTTTCAATCCATAGTCAGCTAGTTCTCAAGCAGGCATGGCAGAAGAGCATGACGGAGGAGAAACAGCTTATGGCACAACAGGTAGGAAGCAGTAAGTTGGCAGGGGAGGAGGGACACACAATCTCCTTCCAGGCCACGTCCACAGTGACCTCCCTCTTCCCACACCCAGCTATAAGCCCATCGATGGACTAATCCAGTATCACACACCATGAACCAGTCACCTCCCCAGAGCCCACCTATGAGTGTGTGAGGCTCTGGGGTGCAATTTGATATAAGTCATAACAGTGTAGCTCTTGATAGATCTTGGCACAATTGTACTCATACTTTCATGTCACCCTAAGGCTCTGTGAGAGGCAGCAGAGGGCTCATCAGCCCCCCTTACCACATGAACAGAGGTCTAGAGAGGCTTTGGAAGCAGTCCTGGGAGTGTGCCCCTGTGTCCATGTAATTCGGGGGGGGCGTGACCAGGGTTTTACAAGGGTAGGCAATGTCTCTGTTCCTCAAATCCATGCATTTGGTAAGACATCAGCTTCTATAGTCAGGCTCTGTTCTACAGAGTTGGAGCACATCAGTGACAAAGTAAACGCAAACCCCTGACCCCATGGAAGTTACATTCTAGAGGAAAGAGATGAGAAAGAAGAAACAGAACAGATAAGTAAATTAGATAGAGTAGAAGCAGGAGCTGTGTTCTGTGGTGATGAGATAGAACCAACACAGCAAGCAGATCAGGAATGTGGGGTGGGTTGTGTCATGTACTTAAATAGGGTAGCTAGAATAAGCCTCAGGCGCAGGTGGCATGTGAACTATGACTTGAAGTCATGTGGACGTGAGCAAAGCTGTTAAGGGCAAAGGGAACCACTGGTGCAAAGGCCCTGTGACGTCAGGCGCACTGCGGGGACCTTGGGGGCCACTGTGAGAATGATGGCTCTGGGGCTACTAAAAGGGAGGTCAGAGAAGGGCTCTTGTGGACTCCACTTGCCCCGAGCATAGAGCACAGCCTGGGCTGACTGTACGAGACTGAGTAGGCCTGTGTGCGGAGGGCACAGATGAAGACGAGGTGGAAAGGTGTTTTCCTGGGTTGTCACCCCTTCAGATACAGCCTGTGTCACCAAGTTCCCATCTGCATCACTCCTATGGGCTTGTTTGTTGCTGCCCAAATTTGGAGTTGGGCTCCAAACCTGCTGAAACCCTCCCTGGGGGGATGACACTGGACAAGGTGTTTAATTTCCTAGGGGAAGCTTTCAATGCCAAAGTCAGAAAAAAAAGCAGCTCCTGAGAGAGGGCAGGCCTCTTCCCACCCTAACCTCACAAGTACCAGCTCAGGGGATTTGTGAAGCATTCACAGGTCAAGGCCAGGAGATGTCCCAGGGAGACAGCAGAGTGCTGGCCTTGATGTTGTTCGGTTCTGATCGCCGCTCAGCCTCAACAGAGCAGGGCTCCACTTCTCAGCTACACTTGACAGCTGTAAGGATCAGATCCGCCTGTGAAGCCTCCATGAAGTTGTAGTCAACAGCCTAATTTTAGACTGAGCATCTGCTCTCCCATCCCAGAGAGGCTATTCTGTCTGGGATACACTCCTTCTGGAATTGCCAGAGGAATGAATCCTGACTAGATACAGACACTGGGGTGTCCAAATCAGAGCTGGCCAACAGGTGCTGCTGTGGGGAGGGCTCACAGGAGCCCCGTTACACCTGCACACTTCATGTCCACCTATCTGGGGGCCCATCTTACAGCCAATGGCCACAGTCCTGAGGGTGCCATCTTGGATTTCCATTTCCATTCAGCTGTCTCTGAAAGCTGGCTGCCCACATGGGGGTCTGCCTCAAGGAGAAGGAGGCCTCCAGAATAGGGTGGCTTCTGTCCATCCCCACAGCCCCAGCCATCTGCTCCAGACCAGCACAGCCCAGGAGGACAGAGAGCAGGAGAACAGAAGGAAGGGCTGAGTGGTGTCTGAGATTCCCAGGAATGTCCTCAGAGCATCTGGGAGTTGAGTTTTGGGGAGTAGCGTAGGTGCGTGTGAGCAGAAAAGCCAGAACAGACCACTAAAGCAGAGAAGGGGCATGGAGGTGCTGGCAGGGGTGATGAATATTCCAGAATGCCTCAGGGAAGGTGGAGGAGAGAGTGGGGAGAAGGGGTGGGGTGGCAGGCTGTTGAGTGCAGCTGCAATGGGCCATACTCCAGGCCTACGAGTGGGGTTCACGTCTGCAGGTGGGGTACTGTGGGGGGTGCTTAGTGTATGTTTGGACAGATGGATGGGAAACCCATATCCTTCCCAGCTGGGACAGCCATCTTCCTGTGTCTTTCCCACACGGTCTGTCATCCTTTAGGGTTTTCCTCCACCCCCAGCACACACAGAGCTGATCCCAAGTGCACAACAGGCCAGTGCACCCAGCCCCTGCGCACCTCCTGGCACTGCCTCCTCCCTCCTGGCCAGCAGGACCACTGCTCAGTCCTCACCCCAACCCACAGGTCCCACAGCAGCTTTCCCTTTGCCTCTCTGCACTTGGCACATGGGTGCCATTATCTTCTTCCAAAATGACCCCACACTCCAATAGGCCTCTGACTACCTCAGCACAGACCTGAGGGCATATGGGAAGTCTAAAGCTATGGGGAAACCCTGCCCTCTTGGCAAGGGCTTACTCTTCATCACTTCATTCACTTCCCCTAACAACACTTTAAGGTGCTTGTTATTTGTCCTCTCATCAATGAAGAAGAGAGGCTGATGAGCTTAACTTGGGCTTGGCCACAGAGCCAGGAAGTGGTAGAGATGAGGTCTGTGTGCACGCTACCTCCCTCTCCCACCTGGCTCTCCCAGAGTCTGAACAGCTGATGCCCAGAGCAGAGGTGGTCAGGACATCTGGCCAGGGTGGGGAGGGAGGCTGGAGTGAGGAAGAGGAAGAGGCCTTGCCCAGGGCTCCTGCCTTGATACCTTTGAGAAAGAAGGAGTTAAAAGCTTATGTAAAGAGATTTGCAAATAGAATCTACAAAACAACATTTGGATGATTTAAGTGTTAAGGAATCAGAACCATATGGATTAAATGTCCCTGACGTTACGTATGGTTTAAAAATTAGAAGGGAATGTACTGGGAACACACACACACACACACACACACACACACACACACACACACACACAATGTAAGGCAAGACCACATTTTTAGCTTTGTGGACATGGACTTATTTGAAAAATATAAACCAGCAGTCCTCCAACTTCTATCATGTCAGCCCTCTCCTTTTCCCCCTTCTCTCCCACCCAGGAGCTCAGCTCCCTCAGGGCCCAGCCTGAGAAAGAGACTTCTCAGAATGGCAGGCTAGATGCTCTAACCACAGGACAGTTGGAGCCAAACAGCTGGGCCAGGAACAGCTGGGATTGCCCAGTGGCCAGATGGGGGCCTCAGGTGCAGCGAGATCAGGAGAATGTAATTTCCCAGGGGTGGGGGCTGGAGGTATTTCATAAGGAGGATGCTGAGCAGCCCAAGGAGGAGAGAACACCTGCATGGCCAGCGAGCCCCCGTCGTTAGAACTTCTCCCAGCACTGCCCCCATTTCAGAGGAAGGGCAGTTGGGGTTGGGGGAGCCCAGGCTCTGCCTAGTTAGCAGATGGTGAAACAGATCATAGCATAAGCTTCCTGGTCACACACCTAGCACTTGTCCCCACCACGCTTACAGCTCAATGTAAACTGAAACCATGAGCATGCATCTAGTTTCTCTTTACTTTAGGCAGTTTTTTAAAATGATGGTATAGCCGGGTATAGAGGCACGTGCCTAGAACGCCCACACTTAGGAGGCTGAGGCAGGAGGACCACTGTGAGATTTAGGCCAAGCTGGGCTACATAGTGAGTTCAAGTTCAGCTTACATTACAAAGTGAGACCTTGTCTTGAAAAACCAAAAAAATTAAATAAATAAATAAATAAATAAATAAACAAATAAACAGTGAGATCCTGTCTCAAAAAAAGAGACGGTGCCTTGCAGCTGAAGGCTTATCTGGCTGGACACCTAGTAGACTCCTCCACAGGAATACAGCAGATCCGGCTGTGCATGCAAGCGCATGTGGCACTGAGAGCAGGGATGGCATTGCGCTGCACTGGGAAAAGCCAGAATGGCAGAAATATCCCAATCACGTCCTGGTGGACGGCAGAGAGGGTGAGAACAAGGCTCCAGTGTGCCAGGTATTGGGCCCTGTGTCAGGAGCTGGGGCCCTGAACCTCACCTGGCCTGTGCTCACGGTCGGGCTGTCTTTCTTCTGCAGTAGGAAAGAGCCACTGAGCCTGCATTTCCTACCCGGCGCCTGTCCCCAGGCCCAGTTGGTCTGGCACTGACCCTCCCCAGAGGTGGCAGGACAGAGGCAGAAGCAAGCTTCTCAGGAGACTTAAACGCCACACAGAGACAGGTCCAGCCTGGCACCAGGCGGGTGACACTGAGTCTTGCCCAGCTAGGCCCCTAGACACCAGGCCACAGCCTGACACTTGTTCAGTGATCCTGAAACTAAGCAGGGGAGGAAGTAGAAGGAGACACAGAGGCGCCATTACTTCCTCTCTTCTCTTGCCTGCAACCTTCATGTCTGCCGTTAGCATAGACACCAGGCAAGGCCTTCTCTGGTGACACTCGGCCTGATCAGGGAGCCATGCTGCCAGCCTGCCTGGATCACTCAGGGTGCTAAGCTGAGTCTGGGCTATTTCATGGACATGACATTGTCAGAGCAGGAATGAGGATGCAGGGCTACTGGCAGCAGGCCAGTCTCCAGCTCTGTGACATCTGCTCTAACACCGTTTTTTTTTTTT
>NW_004524821.1:1490540-1513710 GCF_000260255.1 Octodon degus | reverse complement strand
TTGTTATTTTGTTTTGTTTTTGTTTTTGTGAGGCAGAATCTCACTGTGTATTTACTTATTTTTGGTTTTTTGAGGCAAGGTCTCACTTTGTAGTGCAGGCTCGACTTGAGCTCACTATGTAGCCCAGCATGGCCTTAATCTCGCAGTGGTCCTCCTGCCTCAGTCTCCTGAGTACAGGACCCCTCCACAGAGTCTGCAGAAGATCTGATCTTGACATGTACCTCAGAAAGGCTGAAGACATCCTTAATGGTTAGGCTCATCCCAGCCAAGCTGGTCACAGGCCACTAGGTTGGAATCTTCCCACTGAGATCAACAAGAAGAGGCTCCTTGGGCCACAGCTGTCCAGTGATCAAACATGCAGGGGACGCTGCCTATCACAAGGTTCTCTGGGAGTCCTATGCACTATGCAACTGGCAGAAAAGCTGAGAGGGGCAGGCAAGGAAATCAACTCGTCTTTAACCCACACTTAATACTGCCACAAGCTCACGGGATTCCCACAGTGGTGAGAGGCTCTGCAAGGCCTTCTGTAGGCTTCTCATCTACAGAACCATCTTCCCCTGGGGAACTGTCTAAATGGCCTCTCCTCCATGATTAATCCATCTCCCAGTGGATGCCAAACCCATCCTTGCAATGGGTTCCTTCCGTTGTTGAGACAAAGAGCACATCCCTGCACATGGTCACCCATGCCTGCTCCAGTGACCCACTCTACCTTACATCCCCCACACTCCACCCAAGGCACAGGGCTTCTTTCAGTCCCTTGCATCCGGGCCTTTGCAGTGTCCTTCGCCTGGAACACTCCGCCTGTGGGTACCCCGTTCCCTTGCTGCATCTTCCCCGCCTTTTCCATTTCCCCTTATGTACTGCTCCTCAGCGAGGCCCTCCCTGGCCTCCAACTGAACCAGACCTCTTGTGATACCCTCCTCGGAACCATGTCCTTTCTCATTAGAGGCCAAGTATCGACTTCCACAGCTTCTTTTCTCTGTAAGGTTTCCTGTCTGAGGACTAGTTCCCCACACTGGAGTTCGAGTTCCGTGATTACGGTGATGTGTGTGCTAGGTTCACACCTCCCCCAGTGCCTGCTGGCCCATATGAAGTTTTTCCAAGTGACAAGTTCTAGGGTCAGCAATGTAGTCCCACTGCCACATCACTGCTGAGGGCAGCACCCAGCCCTGTTTCCAGCTCTGTCAACAGGCTGTTCTCTGAGCACCCAGAGAGAACCTAGCTGAAGTTGGGAGGGGCCCCCCACGCAGGAGAGTGGGAAGAATGGTGCTCCATACTCTGCCCCGTGGGTCTCAGAAATTCATTGTGAGGGTACCATGGGATCACACCATGCTTCTGAGGCTCAGTTTTCTTATCTGTAAGATTAAAAGGATGAGCCAATACTCAGTAACTTCTTTTTTCATATCATGTTCTTAACTCAGCTTTCACCCAGTCCTAGACTGATGGGAGCTGTTGCTTCTCTTCCTCCTGGAGTCCTCTATTTCCTTTCCTGTCTGGCAGACCTTCCCTGCATAGGACCTACCCTCTGTGCTGGCCACAGCCCAGAGAAAGTTGCCTGTGAATCAAACTCATTGGGTCAAGAGTAGTCATGTGACCTACACTGGGCCAACCACAGCACCTCCCTGGGATTCCTTACACTAACCTCTGGGAAAAAGAGCAGTTTTTCTATCTGGAGTCAAGGGTGAGATTGCAGAGGTCAGGATCCAGCAGGCTCCCATGGCCCTTCTCTGCCCCTACAGCCACTGTGTCATGACCGTGGAGAATGAAGCCAAATGTAGCAGGTGAGACTGAGGTCCAGACAAAAAGCAGTGAAAGTAAGAGAAGTGTAGGGTAAATCACGATCCAGTGACTGACGGCACCATGTGAGTTCCTGGATCTAGTTATACCTGAGGTCCACCTAGCTATCCATTCCAAGGAAATGAGACAATGAGACAAAATTCAATCTCTAGCCACTCTCCCTCTTAGATGTCTCTAGGAGGCTGGTAGTGACAATAATGAACATGCACTGGGAGGGATGCATGCCTAACATAATTCATGTGCACCATGCCAAAGTCCATGTGGCAGTAGACATACATGGCCAAATAAAAGCAGACAAGTGGGACTAGAATAAGTCATTAAAAATATGACCTCTAATCTTGGCTCCTGCACACTAGCTGTGTGATGTTGAGCTAGTTTCATAACTTTTCTAGGCTTATTTTCCCTTCTGTATAAAATGAGATATAACTCTCTACCTCAAAGGCCAAAATGTGGACTGATAAGACAAAACTAATGAGAGAACCTAGCATGGTTTTTGGCTAAAAGAGTTTTAATAAGTATTGGTTGAGACTGTTAAATCCAGAAATCCTTTCTAGACACTTCTGTATATTTTAATTCTAAGAATAAGTTCTGGCTATGGGTAACAAAAGGGGAATATATAAGATCTCCCAGCTAAAATTCACAGTCCTGTTAATGTCAAACAAGGCAGAGCCTACTAAGCCTCCAATGACAGAAGGTTAGCTGACGGGTCAGCTTCCTGCCATGCTTGCTGTCCTGAGAGTTCCCAGGGGTGACCATTCCAGTGAGTGGTGACAGGCCACCTAAGCAAGGAGTCTGTTAATGGCTTCTGGGTGTCCCAAGCTGCTTCCAGCCTGCCCTGGTCAGTGTGGAAGGCTGGGCTCAGCTCCAAAAGGCTGAACTTGACCCTGTGTCCTCATCTGCTGGCTGGACGGCCTTTCTGGGTATGCATCAGGGCACGCCCTGTGCCAGGCTGTCTGAGAAGTTGGACATTTTGTGTCACCTTCCAAAAAGCTATTCTGAAATCTTCTGCTCTGAATAAATATTTTTATTCTGTTTTTCAGTATGCCTGCGGGGGAGATTTCCACTCAGCATGGCTTGCAAGGCGGTTCTCCTCTGCTATTTACTCCCGGCCATCCTTGCAGCCCATTCCTGGCAGGCATCTGTGTCTGCTGCACTCCAGGGCCTCTGGGACCTGGATGCTCTGTTCCAGAGAGAGCTGAGCTGGCTGGCCTCTTTGTCAGGAGCCTGATGGCAACAGTGCATTAGGCAGCTGGCCACAAGACCTGTACAGCCTCTACTCCCAGCTCCACCCTGTGCTCCCAAGCCAAACCTACCTACGGCTGTGCTGTCTCAGGAGCCCCATTCGCACTAACTGGGGAGGAGTGTAGCCGGTTTGCTGCTTCAGCCTGGGCCCAGGATTCCTGCGAGCCTTGAGAAGCAGCTCTGTCAAGGTCCTCTTTCTAAGACTGGCCTCATGCATCCATCCCTTCCTCCTACCAGCCTCTTCCTAGAACTGCAAGCACCCAGAAGCAGGCAGCATTAGCCTTGAGTAGGGCCACTGTCTCCCTCAGCCAACCCAGCCACTGCCAGAGAAACCCCATGGCCACGACACAGCACAGCCTGCCTTTAGGTGATGGCCACTGCGATGACTGCCATCTTGCTCGAGGCCTGATTTCCAGAGCTGATTTCCCATGGTCACAGCGTGGTGTCTGTGCAGGCTATGACAGCTCTTCAGCCAAGAGAGCCAACATAATCTCAAAAGAGCAGTGGTTGGAGGCAGCAGACAGCCAGGAGCACGTGGATCCCTGTTACTCCTATGTCCTTACCCTACCAGCACTGCCAACTTCCAGGGACTGAAGGGGTGAAGGCATTGGTGCCAGGCAAGCCAGCCAAAGAACCAGCCAGGCTTCCCAGCCTGGGGTTGAGTCCTGCAGCAGGAACCATGGCTGGGGAAGCTGCTCCATCATGGCTGCTCTCAAGGGTTCAGCCTGAGAAGAGCTCACGACCTGACCTGGCATTTGGGATGTGAGAAGCTCTAGAGTAGAGGCAGAACCTGGGCAAGAGTTGTCCTCCTCCCCATTTCCCACCTCCCCAAGTCCCCTCCCCAACTTATTTAGATGTGCATCCAGCTCTGGTGGGTCTTTGGGTTTCCAAGGCATAGGCCGTTTGGGACTCGATTTTGTGGGTGAAGGAACTGAAGCTCTCAGAGACCAAGGGTCACAGAACAGGTTGAGAAAGAGCCTAGATTCACACTCATGATGTCAGCCTAAGTCTAGTGCTCATTCTGTGGCACCATAGCTGAACACAGACAGGACAAAATCGGTGTGCCCTTCTGGGTACATGGGGCTCTTCCCTGTGCTGGCAGTGCAGACTCCTCCCTAGATGGCCTGGGGACCCTCTGTGTTTGTGTCTAGGGCAGGAAAGTCTGCCTTGGGATGGAGGAGTTCTGGCAGTGATGTCCAGCTCTGGCTGGTGAGCCCCTTGTGCAGGCCAGTGGAATCATTGCTCCCTCTAAGGCCCTCACAGCTCTGTGGTCTTGGCTCAGTACCTGCAGGCTCAGCTCTGCACACTGCTGAGTTCACCCTGCACAAGCCCGAGAGAATGGGGGAAGTTGAATTCCATTCAGGGCTAGAATGCTTTCTCTCACAATAAGCCACAAACGTGCATGTCTCTGCTCACCAACCTGGTCTTCCCATGCCCTCAGGAGTAAGCAGCTTCTCTGGGTCTGATTTGAAGTGGGTCATGATCCCTAGCCAGAACTTCAAGGCCAACTCACTCTGTGAAGGGTTAGAGCCTTGGCCATGGCCTAAGGGATGTACTCCTGCCTCCTTCTCACTGCAGCTGAGGCTGGGTCTTACCTCAAAGGGGAGATAGGCCAGGCTGCTGAGCCCTCTCCAGTACCTATTCAGAATGCACTCTGATCCCTGGGGCTCATGCAAGTGTAGGCAGCCAGAGGGGCACACAGCTGTTCCTCAGATGGCCAGTTGGGACCAGGCCTGAGACAGGGCCACTCCTCTCACTTGAGCTACTCAGATCATGAGCCTAGTATCTACCTGAGCACAGACAAGGTGACACAGGATCCCTCAGCCTTGGCCTCAGACTCCAATTCTCTTCCTCTCCCAAACTCTGTCTCTAGTACAAGTGTCTCACAAGTGCCTCTATGGTGAGACAGACCAGAGGATGAGGCTATACCTGGGGATGTACATTTGCCAGTTCTCAGTCTAGTCCAGGAAGCTGGCTCAGCCCACCAGCCCACCAGCCTGTCAGCCTGTCAGCCCAAGGCCATGTCTAACCTGTTTAGCCTTGAGTGGCCTCTAGGAGCACAGGGCAACTTCTCCCCAGAAATTGCTCAGGGCCTCTGATTCTCACATTGGTCACTTGTCCCCCACTGGAGAGCACCTAGATTTTTAAAACACTGTTGAGCTACTAATCAATGGGTATAAGTTTCAGTTAGATAAGAGAACAAACCAGATCTAAAATGTTCCACCTGTGGTCAACAAAAAAATGTGTCAAAAATTTGTAGCCAGGTGTGGTGGTACACGCCTGCAATTCCAGTGCTCTGGCAGGCTGAGGCAGGAGGATTAGAAGCTCCAACCCAGCCTTGACAATTCAGCAATTTAGTGAGATCCTGTTTCAAAATAAAAAATGAAAAGGGATAAGGGGTGTAGCTGAATGTCAAAGCATTGGGTTTGAGTACCAATACTGTGCATGCGTACACACACACACACACACGCACGCGCGCGCGCGTGTGCGCATACATGTGTTAGGAAGGTAAATATTAAGCATTCCTGCCACAATAAAATAAATTAGAAAAGCATGTTGAGCGTATATGACAAAAGCCAGAGCCCGCACAGCAGCTTGCCTTTGCTAGCAATCACCCCAGCCCCTGCGCCGAACATGACCACATGCCAGTTCCAGGCCAAACATTTCATGTCTGTTTAATCCTCACAGAACCCTAGAAGGCGGCACTAACAGTACCCCACATGACAAGTGAGGGAACTGAAGCCCAGGGCCTGTCTTACTCCAAAGCCTTACTCGTTCCCCAAAAGCTGAGAGCTGCCTTGCGCACTGTACCCAAAGGTCCCAGGTGTCTCTTTAGGGGCCAGGGGTGACTCACAGTGGCATGAGAATGAGATTCACTGTCCTAGCTGCAGGCCTCAGGGCTCAGCCTGCACTCACCTGACTCAGACCACCTGCTTATCTGAGCCCAGGTTAGTGTACCAGTCACAGGAGACGAGGTGCCCAGGCACGGCACACTTTCATAGACACAGATCGTGCAGTGCACATCCACTGGGTCAGCATGGTATGGAGTCAGCATGTTCTTTCCCTCCCTTCCCTGGAGGCCATCCTAATGGGATGGGCAGGAAGGTGCTGGGAGAGAGACCCTGTGTCCTACTGCATGTGGACTCTACTGCTAGCCCTTGGACCTGATGTGTATACGCCTCTTCTTGGGGACAGGCTGGCCCAGCCTAGGTGTTTTTCCCAACCACCTGAATCCCAAGCCATTAACAAATCTGCTCCCAGTTCAGCTCTGGGGTTGGTGCAGCCCTGATCAGACGCATCCCCCTTCCTCTGACTCCCTCCCAGCTGACACTTCTCTGGCTATTCAATAATCCAGGGTACACAGCCTCCACTACCAAGCCTTTAATTGGAAAACTGTTCCCCTGGAGTTTGGGGGATTGCTAGGGCCAGCGAGGCCATCTTGCCTCTCATCCACTGTGACCTCTCTCCCCTGCCCCTCATATATACACATGGACACCTGCGCTGACATGCCCTACTACTCCAGAGCAGACGTCCATGCCAATATCCCACATCCAGTGGCTCGCAGGCTTTGTGCTCACTGTGAAGTCTCTCAGGCATACACCTAAGGAAGTCTGCTCTGATTTCTGCCATTGGTTGGCCAGGGCTGGCCATTATGAGGATCCTGTGGCACTCTGAGGTCACCAGGCCACCGTGGAGCTATCTGTTCCAATCACGAAGCGCAATTCCCCCCTACATCGCCTGCACCTGTAACCCCAGTCCCTAGCAGGTACCTGGGGGGCAATGTGATGGTGCAGAGTGAGGGAAAGGCAGGACCCACTGAACGTCCTGTCACTGGGGGCGCAGGGCCCTGCAGAAGCAGCCTGCACACTTTCAGAAACATAAACTATGAACTTTACAAAGACTTGATAAACAAATCCTGTTTTTTGAGGGAAACTGCAGATCACCTTGGGACAGGCGGTACCACAGATGTACAGCCTCTTAGTCGCAGAGCTCCCCAGGGAGAGCAGAGCAGCCTGGGAAGCTGCGCGAAGCCCCAGTGAGTAGCCAGGGAAGCTCGTGCAGGCTGCTTTCAGGGACCCGTGTCCTTCTTTCCACCCGTGGAGCAGCCACCTCCTTTCACCCTGGGCTCAGCATGGGATGCAGCCTGCTGCTCTAGGAGCCAAACTACACATGTGCACCCAAATTGTGACCAAGTGGGATGAAAGTGAAATAAATGTACAGAGGTGCCACCCACTGAAAAAGAAGGGAAAGATCAGAGGCAATATCTTGGAACTAGGGATGTAGAAACTGAGGCTTAAGTGAGAGTTTATCAGGAGGGCTGAGTTGGAAATGGCTGGGTGGCTGGTGCCATCCAACGAAAGATGTGCAAAGACACGGAGCCATGGAAATGACATGGATACAACCTGGGTCCATGATGTGGATATGCACAACAGGATGAAGGACTGCCTAAGACAAGTGGGGAAGCTGCAGCCCTCAGGGCAAGAGAGATTCATGCTCTTGGGTGGAAGTGATGCACAAGGCTACACCAGGAAGGTCTTGCAAGCCACACAAAACCAACAGTACCCTAGCCTGCAGGGAGAGCCTCCAATTTGGAGTCCACACATCGTTTGGTATGCTGCCTGCTAGGTGTCACTGCTCTGAGTGGAAGGAAGCACAGATAGGTGCCCTAACCCAGCTCTTATATTCACTGGGCAACTGTAAGCTCTGGAACAATCTCTCCTCAGTGTGTAGGACCTTACAGAGATTCTCCAGTGTGGGCTACAAAGTGTAAAAATACTGCACAGATGAGTTTGTTTGACTTCAGAACTTGGAGTCCTGCAGAGAGTCATCCTCTAAACTGGTTTGGAACTCAGTGTAGCTAAAACAGCTCTCCCTGGGTCTGGGTGAATGAAAGGACTGTCGAGTGGCTCAGGGGTGGACATGATCATTACTGGGCCCTGGAAAGGGCCCATGGTGTCTGTGTTTCCTATAAGCCTGATCTGTACTGGGAATCTGGAACATCTACTTAGGCCCAGGACTTAGCAAACACTCATGAGCACAACCAGAAGAGGTAGCTAGGACAGAGCTCGGTAGAAGTTTAGGCCCTACTGGTGGGGCCCATTGGACAGCCATCCCTCAAAGTTGTCACATCCCAGCATGTGGAAGAGCTGCCCTCCTCTGCCTTCTGGGTCCCACCACTGCAGGTTATAGTTAAGACCCATGGCAGACTTTGACGACTGGCAAGGAGCCTAGGAATGTTTACATGGGGCCTATGATAACTATTAGGTCCCTAACTGGCAGCCATCCAAGTGGTTCTTTGCCCTACAGTGTCTAACTAGAAGGGGCTGTCCCTTGAAAATCCTTCTGCTGACCTCCTGGAGATGCCAGCAAGCTGCCTGGCCAACAGATGTGGAAACTGACGCCTGGCAAGGGGAAGTGGTTGGCCTATGGTTATGAGAGGAGGTGGGAACTGAGCACCCAGGTCTCCCCACTCTGTCTCAGTGCCCTGACTTCCTGCAGGTGACTCAGCAAGATGGTCAGCACAGGAAGGAAGTGGGAAAGGGAAGCCCAGCATGCTGGATTCCAGGTCACTGCTGTTAGTCTGCAGCCACCCACCACTTTGGCCACGCAGTTCGGCCCAGGGGCTGTGACCTTCTGGCCCTGACTTTCCGAGGCCCCAGCTGCTGACCATTTCCTCCAAAGTCACTTCACTTGGCCTCTCTCAGAGGTCCATGCTGCACGGTGCTCTCCTCCTGCAGGGGCCAGGGCCTTGGAGAGTGGCTAACCCTCTAGTAGACCAAGGGTCATAGATGCAATGGAGAGATGTGATTATAGCTTCATGCTTACTAACTGGGGCTCTAGAGCATGTTCCTTTCTAGCTAGAGGTGCTCTGATTATCTCCCTGGACTCAGTTCCTTTCACCCGTATGAGAAGGTAAAAGTATCTGCATGCCAGGTGGCTGGGAGGATTCGTGAGATAATAGCCTGCTTCAAACCTGCTTGATGCAAGTTGGCTCCTGTCCTCAGTCACTCTGTTGGCTGTCCTAACATCATCTTATTTCATTCTTACAACCATGCAAAGCTAGCATCATCATTCTCACATCACTGGAGACAAACTTGAAGCTCAAGGAGGGAAGGACACACATACACGTACATGCACACGCACACCCCTCCTGGCTCAGGGACTCAGGATGTCTGGTTCCAGGGCCCACATCTTCTCCCATCAGACACAGAATATTCTCTTGGGATTCTGAGGCCATGTCCCCACACCCATCTCACCAGTCATGCTCGTGCAAGCAGGGCTCTGTTTCCTCTCCTTGGACCCCACTCTGGCTCTGTCACTTCTTAGGATGAGGCTTGAAGTCTCTGTTCCAATCAGGTAGCCTCCGCCCAGTCTTCCTCATGGAGCCACAAATGAGAGGACACATTCACGACAGGGCTCTGCAACCACACCTCACTGCTTGCATGCAAGCCATCCCTCTGTGAGGAGAAGCGCTGCAGGGACCATTGCATGACTAGCCCCAGATCAGGGATGCAGGTACACCAAGGCCTGCAGCAGCATCTGTCTCTGCCACCACAGGAAACGCTGCTGGTCCCTTTCATCTGGGACTTTCCATGTGCTGAGAGCAGGTCTCTGACAGCGAGGCCGGAGGGAGGGCAGCAGACACAGGGCAAGTCTTCGCTTGCTTGCTTGTCCCAATGTACCCTAAGTTCCTTGAGGGAAGTACCAACTCCTGACACACAGTTGGATGGGCATCTAGCTATGCTGTAGTCACACAGGCCTCCCGACACATCACCACTTGGGTGGCCATGCTGCCTCACTCCCACACACGGTTCAGCTCCTGGGGAAGGAGACAAGTCCCTCCTTTTTGAGCCCAGGTCCCTATTTCAATTGTGATACTTGCTATATCATAATCTCAACTTTTTTTTTAAACTTGGGTCCTTAACCTTTTGGGAACAGATTAAGGATATGAATAAATAATACATTCGGGGTACTAGTTTCTATTTTCCCTGGCATGTAGCAGAGGCCATTCTTTGTGATTCTCCACAACCAGCACCAGACTCCTCTGGTATGAAACATTCTGGAGGCCAGCTCTTTCTCCTTCCTGCACTGTGCATGAGGAGTATGCTTCAACTGTGTGTGACAGAGAGAACCTGCAGCTGCGAGGTCCCCACGAGCAAAGGCACTCAGCAGCTCCTGCACGGGGTAGGGGTGGGGGCCTGATTCCACAGCTCTCCTGCATCATGAATTGTATTTTCAAAGTCTGAAGACAACATTCAAGGGGCCTCTTCCAGGAAACTGAGCAGGAGCTGCAGTTGCAGCCCAGCGGTAGGACTTTGGGGTGAGGCCCTGCGCTCCATTCCCACCACCCAAAGACAACCAAGTTCACACAGGAAAAGGAGCAAGCTTTGTCATGCAGCAGAAGTGAGAGGTCATAGCCCGTCGAGCGCCCCATAAAATCGTCTTCTTGCTCCTCTATGGGTTTCAGGTGAGTTTACCTGCCTGCCCACTTCCTGGACACACCCAATCTGGACATGGCTGGGACCCCTATGGGAATCTGGCCTCTTATTCTGATCAAGGAGCAGGAAGTCTCAAAGTCTTCCAGGAGTGGCGGTCAAGGTCAAAGACAGAACGAAGTTTCTGAGCCCCCAAGACCCAGGATGTGGATCTAGCTGCTAAGTATCTCTGGTCCTCGGCTACAAAAAGGTAGAATAAACTTGCCCTGCAGTTTTTAAAGGATCAACTTGAGATTGTGGTGTATAAAAGCAGTACGGAAAAACAGGTGCAGAGTAAGAATCAGCTCACCCATTCCACAGGCATTCAGTTAGCATCCACTCAAGCTGACCACTGGCTAGGTACTGGGTGCAGTCTAAGGACAGAGGACAGAGCTATCCAGAAAAGCAAAGCAGAAGGGGCATCGGTGAAGGGGTGGCTGAGCCACTCATCCCTTTGCACATACTGTGCTTGCTGTCCAGAAGCGTTGCCATGTTCAGTAAGGGATTAGAAAATAAGTTTCATTGAGAAGAGGACATTTAAGTAAAGACTTGAAGGGAGTGGGGGACTGGATAAAGCACATATTTCCCAGCACAGGGAGCAAGCAGCAAGGGCAAAGGCCCTGAGATCAGCGTCCGAGAAACACTACGGAGGCCAGAAGATGCAGGGTGCATGAGGTCACTCGTGGCTGGCCTCCCAGGGCCATGAAAGCATTTGTAAGGCTTCTGGATTTTACTTAGAGACGTGAAGGCCCTGGAGGATTTCCAGCTGTAGGTTGGCACTCTGACTTATGGCTGATCAATAAACTTTAGCTTCTCCTTTTCTTCAAAGCCTCACTCAACAAGCAAGCCTCTGCAATTCCAGCCTGTAAGCTTTCTCCTTTCTCTAGTTTCTCACAGAATCTATCAAACCAGGAAAGCTTCCCCACTTTCAACCAGGTGCCAGCTGGTAGGGGTCTCACGGAGAGACACCTGTGGCTGAGAAGCGAGGTGCAGGGCAGAGGACCTCCAGGCTGGCTCAGGCAACGTCTGCACACACTCAGCGTGCAGTGGTGTCAGGGCACTGGCCAAGCCCCTGGGGCTATTTCACCAGCAGAGACAGCTTGGCCCGGAACCGTGACTTCTGCCTGGCACTCCCTGCTTCTGTACCACTGGTGAAATCATTTGTTTTAAAATAAAACCAATCCTTTCTTTATCCGTGGTTTTTAACCTTTTTTGGGTCACTTGCCCCTTTGAGAATCTGCTGAGAGCTCCAAGCTCTCTCTCTCTCTCCAGAAAATGAACAAGGGAAATGCGCTCATTTTCTCAGAATATCAGGGGTTTCAGGGGCCCCTAAAAATTCAGAAAATAAACCATTATGTGTGCCAACAATGTCGCAGCAGTGCCTCTAGCTTGATGGACAGGTGAATGGGTAAACGGACAAGAAATGAACAAATGCACTAAATAAATGCCTGTGCGCATTGCAAGGGATGAGAGGAGGAAGAGGCATCCTTTACTGGGCGCCGCAACTCTCGCTGGGGATCCTGAGGCCTTCAGAGCAGTCCAGGGAAGCTGTGCACAGCCCAGCCTTGCCGGGCAGGCAGCCCACAGATGGCCAGAGCATCTCTCCTGCTGCGTGATCCCCCTAACACCCCCACAGCAACTGTCTCTCTAAGGTATCAAAGCACACTTTGCTGCCTTTATCAGGGTGCACTGAGTGAAACTCTAAGTGACCATGGGTCAAGAAAATGGGAATCAAAATTCTTATAGAAGGAAGGAGTTATTTTTTCTGATCTCATGGATGAATATGCTGGGGCCCAGGACCCAGATGTAGTCCTTCCTTCCCTCCTTCCCTCACCTTCTCTGTCACCCGACTTACTTCTTCTTGATACCTCTCCTGAGTCACTCCTCACCCCAAGGAGCTTTCTACAGCTGCCCATCCTCTTCTGCCACCACCGCGGCTCATCCCACAGGCAGCCCGGAGGCAGCCTGGGGTCAGCGGCCATCTGTCCCCACATGCCACTGCCCTAAAGAGCTCTTCTGACTGCATGGGGCATCAAAAGCCCCAGAGATGTGGCTCCAGGTGTGGCTCACCTCCCTCTGGCCCTCCGCTCTCCTCCTCAGTCCTGCCACCCTGAGCTGTGCGTCCCTCTGCACGTGTCGTGCCTGCTGCTCAGAGCAGAGACCCCTGCTGCCTTGTCCAACAAGGAAGCTCATCCGCCTTGCTCCTAACTCCTCGGACACCATTTCCTTCCTCTGGGAATCCTGTGTTCTCATCTTAACCCCAGCACTTATGTTTCCTGCTTCTTTTGGGGGGCTGGGGACAAAGTTAGAAGTTAGGTGAACACGTATTTGTTATAAGTATTTATTTACCTACTCATTTGATGAATGAAGTCTTATTGGTCTTTGCTACCTGGCAGACGATACCAGGCACATTTAGTGCTGCTTCAGGACCCCTATGCTCACGCCAGCATGTGGAACTTTCTCGTGGCCCGGTGGCTGGGCTGTCCACACAGCCCCAGCCCCTGTCATCTGCCGCATCTCTCCCTGCCCTCCTGGCCCGTGGCTTTTGCTCTGGTGAAACCTGTTATGAGTGTGTGTCACCAGGAGGAAACAGTCCCTGAGGGACGGAAGAGCAAGCTAACACAGGACAGGGACAGAGGCTGTGTATCAGTCTCTGCCCTGGTGCATTCGTGTTTTCTGGGATCGGGTGGGTAAGGCCACTGGATGGGAAACCTCTTACAGCAGGTTGTCATAGTAACCACAACTTTCAATTTCATTTACAAGAGTCCCTGAGAGGAAACACAGCCTGGGGTTGGGGGAGGAGAGGTGGGAAGCCACCAAGAACTCCCAGCGCTGTCCTCCTGTACCCTTTTCTTTGCTTCTTGCTGGTTTACATGCTCAAGGTAGATGCCGTTATGTGTGGGCATCTCCAAAGAAACTTCTTAAAATAGCTGCCCAACTATTTCAGGGAACAGCTGAATATGTATGAATCTATTTTAGAAAAGATATCCCTGGCCTGGCCAATCTTAGCCCCATCCTTCCCCTGAAGTGCCTAGAGAAGTTGAACAGGGCCTTTCTCTTTCTTGGGGTGGGGGACTTTAGAAGCCACAAGAACAACACTCGGGCTAGTGTTGGCCTTGCAACCGTCAGCTCTGCCTCCTGATCCTGTGGCCACAGAGGCTTCCAGCCAGACAGCTCAGGCCTCCAGGCTCCCCCACAGCCTTGGAGGCTCACCAGCTACGTCAACATGATCCAGTCTTTCTAGAGCTTGGGGCTCTCAGAATCTTTGGCATTTCCTCTTGTCTGGTCATTTATTCCTTTGATTCATTCAGCACACTTTTGCTGATAGGCAGTATGTGTGAGGAATGCACTATATGGTGGGATTAAACAGATTTCTGACACAAGTTTACAAGGTGGGAGACAGGTGAGGAGTGAGACAATGGCTGTGAAGTTCCAAAATGGAGTGAGGGTATCAGCGAGTCCAGGGAAGAGGCCCTGGTTTCTAATGGCTGAGAGGAAGAGGATCTTGAGCTGAGCCCTGAGGGAGGCGCCTCCAGTCCTGAAGGAGAGAAAGCACAGCGAGCTCAGGGCAGTGCTGAGTAGCAGGGGCTGAGGCAGGATGTGTTGCCAGGAGGTCATAAAGAAAAGGGAGCCAGCCCAAGAGAGCATCCTCAGGGAGCTTGGACAGAACCCCTCCATGGACTTGAAGGGTCTAGTGGACCTGTGCTGTTCTGTTCCAGACAGGGAGAGCCTTGGGGGAGGGGCTGGCAGGCTCCCTGGCATCGCCAGAGCCCAGTGCCAGGCTGGGGCTGAGCAGACTCTCAGGTACTGCGAAAGCCCAGACTCTGGAGCCAGGCAGCCTGGGCTCAGATCTAGGCTCTGTCTCTCACTGGCTTTGATATCAGGAAAGTCGCCTGTCTTTGCCTAACCTCTGCTTTCTCACCCAGATAAGGAACGTTTGGTTTGGTCCTAAAATGTCCCTTCGTATGTTGATGGCTTGGGCCTCAGCACTGCAGTGATCAGAGGTGAGGCCTTTGGGAAGGGACTGCATCCTGGTGGCAGGACGTGGTCATAAATAAATAGACTACTGTGGGGGAGGGAAAGTCCAAGAGCTCACTGGAGTGTGGCCAGAAGGATATGTCCTCCAACTCCTTCTGCACCCCTGCCTCTTGCCTCCCCTCCCCCTCTCCTTCCAGGCAGCCACGAGGAGCACCAGTGACAACTTTCCTCTGCCATTCCTTTCTGCCACGATGCTCCGCCTCCCCACAGGCCCAGAAATATGAGGCCAAGCGACCACAGACTGAAACCTCTGCAACCATGGGCCAAAACAAGTCTTTCCTCTTTTAAGTTGATTAACTGAACGTATTTTGTCACAGAGGCAAAAGATGACTGGTACAGTGGGGATGACAGTAGAACCCACCTCATGAAGCTTTGTGGTGGAAAGTACATAAATTAAGCTATGTCTAAGGGCTGAGCACAGTGGCATAGCACTTGTCCTGCTAGTTATTCAGGAGATAGAGGCAGAAGCATTCTAAGCCCGGGAGTTCAAGGCCAGCCTGGACAATGAAACATGTAAACACACACACACACACACACACACACACACACACACACACACACACACACCTGTACGGCTCAGAAATCTGTGGTGCATAGTAAAAAGCAATATATAAAAATGTTTGTATTTTATTATTCTGTTTTGGTTTTTATCGCGAGAATGGAGCGCCTTCAGTGACAAACTTTATTTGCAGAATAAACCAGCTTTGTTATTTTGACTGATTATACCACACACGTTGAAGTGTTTGAAATATAAATATATAAAAAAATCACTTTAAGCCCCGACTCTCAGGCAACTACCACGGACATGACCACCAGCCTTGGACTCCATTTTTATGTCTTTCCAAAATTCTTATGGTGACATCTTAACCCTCAAACTGAGAGTTTTCAGAAGTGGGGCCTTTACGAGGTGAGTAGCTCCTGGAGCCGGAGCCCCTGGGAGCAAGACTGGCTGTGTGTGGGCCAGAAGGTAGGCCCTCCTCAGGCACCGATTCTGCCCTGCTCCCAGCCTTCCAACCCCAGGAACTGTGAGAAACAAATTTCTGTTGCTTCTAAGTTACATTAAATTCGAATTCTTCAAAACTGTGAGTCAAAGTTCTGTCTGTCCACCAGTATATAACTTTATTTTATCTGCTTCTGTTTAAAGCTATGTTAGGCAACACTGAGGTCAGGGTGCACAAGTGAGACCCCCTCCTTCCTGGAGTAGGATAAAACCTAAGTTCCCCAAACCCATGAGTCAAATTAAGCTCTCTGCCTCCAGGGTGCAAGGGTCATGCACTGTGTCCCAGCCACAAGAAACCTGACTCACACAGCGTCATCCTCATCCATAAATACAAATTATGCACATTTCTTCAGTAATCAACTAATAGTTCTCCACATATGCACAGTTCTGTTGTTTCCCTTTACTTAATATTATACACAGCACCATGATGAATGTCATCAATGGTAATAAAACAGTGACAGCTTGGCATTGCTTATGGGCGGCCCATCCCTCCGCTAAGGATTTGGTAAACACTATCTTGTTGAAGCCTCACAACAAGCTTCTTCGAGGGAGGTATACTAATTATGCCCGCTTTATGAATGCGGACTCAGGTCCTCAAAGATATTAAGTGATTTCTCCAAGGCACACAGCCTGCAAATCAAATTTGTTGATGTGAGATCCTGCACTTCGACCAACACACTCTGCAGGCTTCTCACGTGCATGTAGCCCCAGACACTGCGGGGCCACTTCCCTTGGGTCCCTGTGCAGAATGTACTATGACCCGAGAGCTGGCATGTGTGGGTATTGGTACATGTCCCCTTCATAAAATGTGTCTTAATTTGCAACCCACAAATACTGCTCCAGTGTTCCTGTGTACCATTTCTGATCTCTCTAGGTCTTCTCATTCTTTGAAATAGACCCCAGAAGTACGTCTTGCTTCTTAGTGTGTGTCCTGCCATTGCTGGGCACCCATCTTCTCCTATACTTCCTGTCCTGTCTTAGGTGTTTCCTCTTTGGGGAATTACTTTTTTTTTTTTTTTTTTTTTTTTGGTGGAACTGGGGATTGAACTCAGAGCCTTGCACTTGCCAGGGAAGCGTTTATTCTACTGAGCCATCTCCTGGCCCCTTGGTGAATTACTGTTCATGTTCTCTACAGTCTTCCCACCAGCAATCTATCTTTATCTGTAAGAGCTCTTTGCATATGTGCGCTGTCCACCGTTCTGTCCACATGCACGTGCTGAACTACTCTGCTGTCTTCTTTTAACCTCAATTGCTGTAGCTTCTAACTCCTCTCTTTCAGTTTCTGGATTTGGCTTTATAGTCCAGGAGGCACTCCCCATCCTCTTGGGACACCTTTGTTATCTAAGCTTTTTGGTTTGTTTCTGTACTTGTGTAGGTTTTTGCTTTTTGATCCCCTTTGAATTCATTTTGTTGTGAGGGCTGGTACGCAGAGGCAGTCTCCTTGCTCCCATTACACACTTGCTGGTTCTCTTTACAACATGCAGGTCGTCTATCTTGTCCTTTCTTGTGTTCAGCGCCACTCATCACCACGCTAACCTCCTGTACACGGGTATCTATTTCTACGACCCTGTTCCACCCCACTGGGCCGAAGGCCTAATCCTTTATCAACAGTGATTTTTTTAAGGCTGTTCAGCCATGTTCATTTTCCGATATGCTTTGCAATCATATGAAAAAAAGAAACTGTTGGGATTTTTATTGTGATTCCATTTACAGACCTTATACCACCTTATAATCTCTTCTTGGATATCTTATGCTTTTATTTCTTTGGAGACCAAGATCTCTCCTCTTCTGTGCTTGTGACCTGGAGTACTGGGCACCACCTCCTTCTTGGGAACTTGTGCCTCAGCCGATAGGTAGTGACCACTCCCTCCCGCAGCACGCTGCCTTTCCCATGTTACTTCGCCACATCCGCTGTGTGTTACAATTGTTACTTAAAGGGTGAGCTCCTCACTAAAGGGCTCCTGCATGGCCTGCATATTTGTACATCTCCCTCCAAAGCTGGAGGGTGGTCCAGGCCCTGGCTATTTGTAAGGTAAAAAAATGAATAAGCAAATGAGTGAAAGACATTCTCCTGGAAAGGTGCTTGTACACGGAAACGAACTAAAAACGAAAGTCCTCTTTTCCATGGGTATGCATTAGAAAACAATAGGTTGTCCTTGGCTAACCCCTAAATCGGAGAAGTGGCTCATGGGTAGACCAGGTTGCTGCGTACAAGATACCCTAGTACTACTCCCTAGAAACTACAACCCTCATCAAGCATGCAGGGCATTTTCCAGGGGATGGGGGTGTCTTGTGGTGGTCTTGAAAGGCCTCAGAAAAAAGAGGACAGGTGGCATACCCTGTGAACCTGCTTTTGAAATTACTCTCTTGTGAGACACAATACCCTTGAAAGCTGGAACTATTAGCTATATTTTGCAGATGAGGAAACTGAAGCTAGAAAGATAGAGACCTAAGCAGAATAGATTATAAGTGCTCAGACTGGATAAAGCCATGGAATGCTAAGGCCTCACACCCAGAGCAGCAAGCCTGGGGTGCGGAGGGGCTGGAGCTGAGGGGTCCCGCATGGAGCAAAGGTCCCACCCTCGGTCAGTCAAGATTGTCCAGAAAACTTCTTTTTCCATAGAGCGGCTGTGATGCTGCTGCTGCTGCTGTTGCTGCTATGAATTTTCCTGAAGAGCATCAGACTCAGGTCAAAGAGCGTCTGTCACCGCAGGGGACACACCACACAGGCTGCATTGTCCTGCTGGGGATGGGGCAGGAAGGGGTGGGGGAGGTGGCCAGTTCATCGTGGGGCTATAGATTGGTGCTTGGCACACATCTGGGGAACATTTCTGTGTGCCCCTGCAGCCTGCCCAGGCCCCCGCGTGGGGGCTTTCTGACGTGGCCCTGCAGACCCATCCTGGGAGCAAGGCCAAGCAGCCACTTCCTTACTGAGCTGACAGCTGCTGGACAAGCCCCCACTTATTTCTAAGCCTGGATTAAAGCTCGGATTTCTCAGGAAGGACCATGAGTCGGGATCCAACATATTTATGGGGTTTGACTATGCCCAGCCCAGTATAGGCCCCCGGAAATGAAGGTGATAAGCCCGCTGGTTTCGTGCCTATGGAGTTCTGAAAATGGATCATGAGGAAATTCCCAGCCCTACCCACGTGTCCTGACAGAGAAGCTAAGTTCCAGGGAGCCCAGGTTTGGGGCCTTTGCAGAGATGGCAGCGGTGGGACGTCAGACTAAGGCACTGGCTTTATCTTGTAAGCAAAACGAAGTCTTTAGTGTGAAGTAATAATCTGCCATGTTTAGATTTGTGTCTTCTAAACAGATTAACTGGGTATATTTATTTTCAATAAACATGTATTCTTTTAAGGTAAAAATTAAAGTACCCACTTTGGATGAACAGCGTCAAACCCAAGGAGACAGAGGATGGAACCATGGCTGCACTGCTCATGTAGGGTGCAGGTGAAGGGAGACACTTGAAGTGAGAGAGACCTTGGCTCATGGTTAAGTCCCTGCCACTGACCTCCGGTTGATCTACAGCAAGTTATGGCCCCAACTCAGATTCCGTTTCCTTCCTTGTACAATAGAAATTCTGTCACCAAACACTCAGGACTACCACAATGTCAAATGACACTGTCCCTTTGTATATCCGCAACAAATGTGAAGCATTAAGGGGAGGCCCCAGTAGGCTCAGGCACATTCCCAGGACCTTTCAGACATCCACAGCCCTGGTAAGCCCTCAGGAAGTCCTTCTCAGCTGTTCCAGCTCAAACCAAAGCCATCCTGTAAAAACACAGTGCTGTCCAGAGACTCAGTCCTCCGTGTGTGTTGGGTGGGCCACCTGCGCTGGGTGCAGCCTGCTAGACCATGAACGTCAACAAGGTCCCTTCCTGGTGGGAGGAGGAACAGGGAGCTGGCTTGTTCTCTGGGAGTGGAGCACTGGCGGGCAATGAGGGACATTCTAAGGTGGGACGCTTCTTCCTGCACTGTTGGTAGCTGTCCACATAAGGCATCCATTATGTGCGGGCCCCAATACCAAGGAGACTGAGAGGCTGAGTGTTAAAATACTCAGGCGGAGGCTAAAATTAGTGTCAAATGAGCACCCACCAGAGACACAGAACATCCGACGGTCAGATGTTTCTAGGTGGCTGCCCAGGCAGGAGTGGGGAGCCTCGTATCCTGCATCCCAGGTCCCTCCTGGGCACGAGGACAGACATCTCTGCCCAGCTTAGGGTGAAAGATAGAACGCAGACTGTGATCCAAATATAGTCCTTATTTAACAGCCAAGTTCCGTCCGGCGACTAGGTCATTAATTGAATTGTTTGCTAAATGAGGAATCGGATATAGTACATACATTACAATATTCAGAACAGAGAAATAGCCAGAGGAATCTCCAACTTGATGATTTTGTTTTTACTTGCATATCTCTTACATGCAGTATAACAAAATAAAGCTATAGTGCTGTTCAGTACAATCAGCAAAATGCTAATACTGTATACATAAGGTGCACTGTACAAAAAAATTACATTGAAGATCTATAAACAAGATGTATGGAACTGTGCAAAAAACAGGTGGTAAGTCCAAGCCGCAGGTTGTAAGTTGTTAAGCAGGTAGGCTGTTAAATGAGGAGTATCTGTATATACACATTCAAATACACACAAGAAGGACCAGAAAAGATTCACCAAATAGCTTAGTCATGGGTGTGAAACAGTGGGTGAGTTTTTTCCTTTTCCTGTACTTTTCAAAATTTTCTCAATAAATGTGCATTACTTTTTAAAAATTTTTTATTCATTTTTATTCTATTTTATTTTTTCTGTATTTTAGGGAAGAGTCTACAGGGTGTTCAGGGTCTTACTACTAGATTGGACTCTAGTGATTCTCCTGTTTACAGCCTCCCAAATTCTGAGGTTACAGGCGCACACCACCACACCCAGTCCCATTGCCATCGCAGTGCTCCCTGTGGGTGGGGCCATCATGGCAGGCCTGGGGAGCTAACACCTGACCCCTGCACCTGCTGGCAGGTGCTTTAATCTGCTGAGCTATTTGGCTGGCCCTTACTTTTTTTTTTTATCATAAAAGAACACAGTACTGAGCTGTAAAAGGCTCAAGTCAACAACTTCTGACATTGCCAGTCCTATGGATAACCCACTACTATTATGGACCACTGAACTATAATGAATTATTTTGCTGAATTCACACATCTACAATATTTAAATGGCAATGGAATACCCATCTCTGACAAAACTAAACAAAAAAGGGGGATAAAATGAAGGGCCATTTTGTATCTGTATATACAAAATAGGATAGATATATAGCTATTTTCTCTTAATTCAATGAGAAGAAAGATTTGTTCTACTAGTGTTTGGACAGGATATCAGTACTCTGAATAACCACTATGAAGACAACAATATGTAATGTATTAATTATTGAAACTGTCCTACTAATTGGTTTTGAAACTGTCTCATTGCTATTTGTTTCTCAATAAAATTAATAATAAAGAGAAAGAACATAATAGCTGAGCATGATGGTACATGCCTATAATTCCAGCACTTGGGAGGCTGAGGCAGGAGAACTGCTGCAAGTTTGAAGCCAGCCTGGGTTACAAAGTGAGTTAGAGGCCAGCCTGAACTGGATTCTGTCTCAACAAGAGAAGAAGATTCTGTCTCAAAGAAGACCACAAACACGAACACACACACACACACACACACACACACACACACACACACACACAAAGAAGGCATAAATTCCATATTTATATTAAATATACAAAACAGCTAAATGTTGTTTGCTTTTTGGCCTTGTACGTGGTGTATGTGTAAATATACTTAGATGCCTGGCTGGTGCTAAAGAGCAACATCTTTCATTCCCTCATTTTAGGGAGAAAATTGAATTCCACAAGCAAATCAGCCCAGAACTTCTTTTCACTGGGCCTGGTGTTGAGCTGGAGTTTCCTTATCCCTCCTCCATTTATTCGTGTAGTTGTTTTATACCCTCTTTATGGAAATGGAAATAGAAGTAGAGATGAATTGACTACCCACTGATGCTCAGCCAGGAAGCTACAGAACTATGTTCCAGCCCTACTTTCTCACCTGCAGCCCATGAATTGGGAGGAGGAAAGGGTATTTGAAAAAGCAAAGCAAGGGGCTGGTGAGATAGCTCAGTGGTCTAAAGTACCTCCTTAGACAAGCTTAGGAAAGCCCAGGGACCCTGGTTCAATCCCTGGCACCACACGAGCCCAGCCCCTGTGGGCTATAACCTACTGCAGTGAGTTCTGGATGCACTTCCTGGAACCAATTGGGCCACATTTTTTCCCACCTGGGGTTTGTGGTCCTGAGGACAGATCCAGCCATCAGAGTCTCTGAGGGAACAGGTGACAAGTTGGAGTGTTGGGGCAGCAAGGGCAGGGCCTGCTCCCTTTCCTGAGGTGGGAAAGCCTGGCTGGGGAAGCCTTGAAGTTGCCAACCTTTGGGGGCGGGCTGCCATGTAAATCTCCTGCACATGGCCCCCTCAGCTCACCAGCACTTCAGACCAGTGGTGCATCACAGCAACTCCAGGTCCTGTGACCTGAGCCTTTTGTTCCAGTTGCTCCCTCTGCCTGAGAATCCTGTCCCTATCCCCATGTTCTCCCTCCAACTCTTCAGGGCCCAATTTATCATGTAAGTGTGCATTCTCACTAGTGAAGTCAACTTTCCTGAGTGTCCCTACATGCTTGTGAAATGCAGACTTAGCCCCAATCCTGCATGTATCTGTAGCACTTCCAGAGAGAGGCTCAGGGTCATTTGAGCATGAGTTCTGGAGCAACTGCCTGGTTAAGCCACCCTTAGCTGTGTGTACTGCGACAGTCACATAGCCTCTCTGTGCATTGGTTCTCAGCAGTGAAAGAGGATAATTGCACCTGGCTCATAGAAATTGTGCAGAGTGTAGATTCTTACAAAGCTCTTATAAAAGAATCTGCATGTCATGAATGCACCATGATCATTAGCCACGATTATCTTTATATGACCACCTGGCCCAGATTCCCTCCTCCAGTGTCCACGCTGCCCTTACCTACTGACTGCTGTCTTCTCTGCAGTTCCATAGCTCTTCAAGCAACTCTCAGCTAGAGCATCAGTGGCCATGCAATGCAGGAGCAGGGGCCCACTTAGTCCCTCCAACCCTGAGCACAAATGCTCCTTCAGAGTTTGGAGCTGGCCTGTGTCCTCAGCCACAGCCAGAGAGCCTCCTGACTGACCTCCCCCTGCTGCCTTCCTGCATCCCTGCTGGTTCCAGGCTTCCCTGATCCCTGGGCCCTCAGCCCCTGCATCCTTGGCAAGATTTTCCCAGGGGCAGCCACTGTGGAGCAGTTCTCTCTCTCTCTCTCTCTCTCTCTCTCTCTCTCTCTCTCTCTCTCTCTTTGTCTCTGTCTCTCTGTCTCTGTGTCTTTGTCTGTTTCTTTCTCTCTCTGTCTCTCTCTCTGTCTCTGTCTCTCTCTGTCTCTGCGTCTCTGTCTCTGTGTCTTTGCCTCTGTGTTTCTGCCTCTATCTCTGTCTGTCTGTCTGTCTGTCTGTCTGTCTGTCTGTCTCTCTCTCTCTCTCTCTCTCTCTCTCTCTCTGTCTCTCCTGGGCAGAGGCTTGCAGATGGCAGACTG
>NW_004524821.1:1468880-1490440 GCF_000260255.1 Octodon degus | reverse complement strand
TCTCTCTCTCTCTCTCTCTCTCTCTCTCTCTGTCTCTCTCTCTCTCTGTACTGGTACTTGAACTCAAGGCCTTGTGCTTGCCAGGCAGGCACTTACACTGCTGAGCTATCTCCCAGTATGGAGTTCTCACAGTGCCTCAGCTGCTTCTTCTCATGCTGCCTCTCTGCTCCTTTGCTTATGTGAGCAAAGGACCCTCCACTGCTGCCTGGCCCCCAGACTTCCCCAGTGCCTGGTATGGAGTGCCAGCTGCATGAGCCTTTCCCAAGAAAGTCAAGTCCACTGGCTTCACCTAACTGCTAAGGCACAGGTGGTAACCACACATGCCAGCCTTTTCAACCCAAAGCCTTACAGATCTTTCCAGTCGCCTGCTGCATGGCAGTGACAGGAGCTGGGAGAGGAGCAGGAAGCATAAGTGTTGACTGCAGGAGGCCCAGGCCTGGGCAGCCTTGCACACAATCTCTTGTGTTTGATTTTGGAACTATGTGAGGAGGAAGGTACTTAACAATGAGACCAAGAGGCTCACAGGTCCCTTGCTCCCTACAGGCAGGGCAGGCAGGGCTTCAAGGCAATTCTTGCTGGCTCTAGCACCTGCTCTTTCTACACTCCACGGCCCAATGATGTGGCAGTATTCTAAGTCTTACCTGGAGAAGCAACTGTAAAACTCCACCACTGCAAAGTAGTTTAGCATACAGAAACTGCTCTGGGGCTGGAGCCACTTTGCTATAAGCTGGAGAAGAGGAGAGGCTAAGAGGGGTGTCACACTACACTGGATCTTTAGCAGGTTGCTGTCCTGGGGGACTCACTGTATTCCAGGGACCCAGACAGCAGAACTGGTGGGGTGGCAAAAGGAAGGATAAGCCAGACGGTCATGTGGCCAGAGCAGCTGTCTACAGTGGGGCCCTGAGCATGGGAGACCAGCCACAGCGAGGGTCTGCTGTCTACACCACTCTGCAGTCCAGTCCCACATCCAAAGCCCAGACAGAAAGGGTCTGCTCCTTGCCTCACAGGTTTTGCCATATGATAGCTAGCTACACATCTATCCACTCCACTGGGACGCTCGCTTACGGAGGGCTGCATGCCAGACTGTCAGACGTCTCTCCTTCCCACCTGCAAAGGCATGCTCGAGCACATGTACACTGGGCCCAGGGCTGTCTGTCAGTGAGGCCCGGGAGTAACTGAACAGAATGAATCCTGGGAAAGAGGCCTGCAGTTGCAGTGCCATCCTGAGCACCACTGTGCCACTGGCAGGAGTCATTCTGCTCACTTTAGTGCAATTCTACTGCCTCACTCTAAAGACAAGGCAGCAAAGCCCCAGAAAGAGAGATGTTTACTCGAGACTGTCCAGAGGCAGAGGCAGAGATCTGAGGTCACAGCCAGATCCCTGGCCTCCTTTCTGGGCTCTCCCATCAGCATGTGCTGGATGCTGGACATCAGTGCCAGCTGCAGGGTACTGGACACAGGGTAGATTCTTCTTGGAGCCCGTGTCTTCTGGGGCTCCGTCCTCCCACCTGAGCTGAGGCCATGTCTCCCTACTGCTTGGCCGTCAGGCATGGCCAGAGTCTTTGGGCTGTGCCTGCGGGTGGGCCAGTAGGGAGAGCTTACCTGGCAGACAGCAGCTGCAACATCATGGGGGGAGGGTGTCAGAGACTCCTAGCGCTCCGAGGACTGTGCTGGAGGGGCCTGCGAGGAGAGGAGTGGGAGTATTACCACCACCATCTGTAAGTTTGCATTTGAATTTGAAAAATGCATCCCCAAATGGAGCACCCGGCCCTTCCCCAGCACAGTGACTGCAGGGTGGGGCCGGCCCCGCACGCTTGGCCACAGCCTCCACACTTCACCCCAGAGTAGAAGCCATAGTCGCTCCCTCCTGTGGACCGCAGGCGCTCTCAGCCTCCCTGGCTTGGGAGTCTGCTTTCCTGTACTAAGTGGGGAAAGGCCCTGGCGGGTTTCCTGGGCACTGATCAGAGAACTCCTTTTCTGTCTCTCACCTATTTACAAGCACAGTCAATAGTCACTTGGAAACTTGGTTGGTATAAGGTCTTATGGAGACAAAGCCACCGAGAGCTCTGACTTTGTCTAGTTAGAAAAGCATGTGGGCCTGAGGACCAAGGCCCTGGGCTCCTGTCCCAGCCTGGAGGTTGGCTCCCCTCTCCCACAGGGTCATGCTGCAGACAGCAGGCACAGCACCTGCAGCATACAGTGTGGGCCAGGGGCGTGGCCAACACTGGAGCCACATGGACCCCTCTGTGTGCAATGTTTCTCAAAACTCCTCCAGCCAAAACTGCACACTTAAAGGGTCTTCATATTGAGAAAATAAATAACACAAAACTACAAGGAACACAACGCTTTACAATCAACTTGTATTTTAGTAATCACAGCACCACCATATAGATTGAATAATGAATACACATATACTCATTCAAGACATAATTCCTGTCTCCTGGGATTAAGGTTTGAAGCCCCAGGGCATCTGTCTATTCAATATTCATTCAACAGATATGTCTGGAGCAGCTCTGGGACGCCCATGGCCTGCCGGGCAGGGGCTGTGCAGAGAGAGAGCGTGTCCCGGGGCAGGCAATCCTCTGTCTGAAGCTCTGAGTCCTCAGGGCTTTGATGGAGGGGAATCCTGGCACTGGCACTTTGTTATGAGAATTGACTGGGATAGCAGGAGGCACCCAGGCCAGAGCCTAGCACAGAGCAGGAGTCCAGCAGGCAGCAGCGTGCCTCCCACTGCCGCCTCCTAAGCTCCACCGCTGTCCTTACCAGCCGTGGAGCCATCGCCACCACCCTTCCCCTCCCTAGTGCAGAGAGGCCTATCCTGCCCTTCAGTGAGAAGTGGACACGGCCTTTCCTACCTTACAACAGAATTACGTGTGGCCACAGGCTTTTCTCAGGTTCGTGCCAGCTTTGTCACTACAGAGTCGTGTGGGTTTGGGAGAAGTGATTGAACCTGTCTGAATCTGTTTCCTGATATAAAATGGGGACAGTAGATTTTGTAATCCACAGATTTGCAGTGATTAAATGAAGTAACATGTACAAAATCTTAGCATGATACTGGACATATGGGAAACACCCAATAATTAGTGGTCATTATTTTTTATGCTATTTTTAAAATTTTTTCAAAATTTATGTATTTAGTACAGTATCTTGCCACACAGCTCAGACTGATGGTGATCCTCAGCCTCCCCAGCACTGGGATTACAGCCATGCGTTACTATGCCTGGTTTTGGTGGCTGACTTGGTGGGCCTGGGGTAGGGCCAGCACAACATGTGTTACTGGGGATTGAACCCAGGTCCTTGTGCCTGCCAGGCAGGCACTTAGACACTGAGCTATCTACTTGGCCCTTACACTATTATTATTACCATTTCTACTGTTTCTTTTCCTAGTCCATGAGCCCCTCAGGGCAGAGACCATTCTAAATTCATCTCTGTCTTCCCCACAGAGTTGAGTAGAATGCTTGTCTCTGAAAGACATTAATAAGTGATTACTAAATCAGCTTTGGAGGTTCACACAAAATCAGATGCAAAATAACTACAGGGGCATGAGGTATGGCCAATAAAGTCTTATTGGAACTTCGAAAACACCAACAGATTGCTTGAAGGCAGCCGCTTGTCCTTCACAGTCAGTTTGCAGGTCTGGTAAAATCACTTTTTCATTCCTCGAACTGACACCAAATTTCCTCCTTCCCTCCCTCTCCCTTTTTCTCTCCTTCTCTCTCTCTCTCTCTCTCTCTCTCTCTCTCTCTCTCTCTCTCTTTCTCTCTCTCTCTCTCTCCCTCTCTCCCTTTCTCCCTCTTTCCTTTTCTCCCTCTCTCCCTCTCTCCCTCTTACCCTCCCTCCCTTCTTCTCTTCCTCTCTCTCTCCTTTTGATGTTAGGAATAGAACCCAGGGCCTTGTGAATGCTAGGCAAGCCCCATACATAAATTTTCACTTTGGTCCAATCACAAACTCCTGTCCAGTGATTTTTTTTCCTTTTTGAAGTCTTATTTTTACCTGCTATCTCATTTAGCCTCCACAAAAAAATCTGGAGGGAGGCAGAATAGATGCTGATGATCTATTTTGTGAATAAAGAGTTGGAAGCTCAAAGGTGACAAGTCTTGCCAGAGGGCATGGGGCAGCAGGACACCGCTGTGCACCACAGCCCCAGAGCCCATCTCCGACCTTGATCCTTTCCCGCTGCCTGGGTGGTGGCCAGTACCTGATAAACATCCGTACTGCCCAGTTGCTTCTCAGCAAATGAAATGGACTTCAAATGCTGCTGGCGTTATTCTAACCTGCCTCTTCTAAGAGCCAGGATCTTGGAGGAGGGGAGAGGAGAGTGGAGAGAAACAGAAAGGGGCTGAAGGAAGTGAAAATAACCAAGATGTGTCATGTGCTTGTACTAATCCCCCAAAATGAACATCATTATTCTGTATTATCAATGTGCAATAATTAAATGAAAGATAGAAGAAAAGACAGACTTTACATTGCACAAGGCCAGAGAGACATAGCAGCACAAGGAGAGCTGAACATACAAGCTCTGATCTCAAGCTGCTGCAGTTCAAATCCTGCAGTTCAAATCCTGACCCTGACACTTACTAGCTGTGGGACTTTGGGAAGATTGCTTCACCTCTCAGTGCCTTCATTTCTTCATCTATAATAGCAGTCACTATGGGGCTATTGTGAGAATGAAATGAGCTAATCCAAGAACAATGCCCAGAATGGTGCTGGCACCCAGTGAAGCTTAGGTGTGCTTATTGTTCTCCGTGAATGGGGTCTAGCTAGGCAGTTCACAGCAGTGAGTGCAAGGCCCAACACAAGCAAGATCCCTGATAAACATGCTAGATGGCTGAGAGGGCACAGTACTTTCTGAGAAGATGTGAACACCTGACTTTAGGAACTGATGAATAAGCAGAAGGGTAAATGGAGGTCTGGCCCCAAGAAATCCCAAATTCCTGGCTCCAGTGACAGTGACAATGAACTTAATAAGGACAACTGCAGTTCGCCCAACTGGAGCTCATCCGATGGCCACCTCATCTGTGCTGAGTGTTGCTTCTCATGGAGTTTGGGTCATCCTATGGGGGATACAGCTCATTGGATTGTCCAGGCTCCACTCATAGCGCCAAAAGGCTGGAGGAAAGGCCAGCTTTCTATTTGGCCTTCACAGGACCTGGGCTGCTTGAGCAGCATACCCTGAGAGCCCACAGGGAGCACTCTTCCCCAGGGCCAGCGCCAGCAGCTGACATCTGGCATGCAGCTGCCTCAGAATCAGCCCTGGATTGGTGTACCCCACCGAGACTTTCAAGTCAACAGAAGGTCCCGCTTACTCCTCATCCCATCGAATGCCCGTCATGGATCTGCAGGCGGACAGCCTACTGCATCTCACCTACTCTGCAGGTGCCTCGTCCCTGAGCACCTATAGATGTCTCTATGTGTTTCATGCATTTTTTCCGAGAAAGAAGGTGCTATACTTTAAACTTAAAATGTCCCTCAAGTCTCCTTGTTCTCAGGCAGGGTCTGGTTGGAAGAGGTGGGCTCCTGGGGGCACGACCTGGAAGCGTGCACTCTTGGGCCTGGCGGTCCTTTCCGTGTCTGTCTGCTTCCTGGCTGCCCTGCGGCAGCAGCTCTCTTCTGCCAGGTGCTTCCCTCGCAGACCCTGCCATGGAGCCTGCCGACCACAGACTGAGCCCACTGATGCTATGAGCCTTGACAAAGCTCCCTTCATTCAAATTGCAGGGGTCAGGGGTTTTGTCTCAGGGATAGGGAAGTGACTAATGCAGAAGGTGAATCACAGAAAGACAAGTGTGTTGTCTATGGTCACATAACTAACAAAGGACAAAACTGGGCTTCAAAGTCCTGTTCATGAATCCATCCATCAATTAGTTTTTAGGGCTTACCACATGGTGAGCAATGGGTCTCTTTCTCTCTCTCTCTCTCTCTCTCTCTCTCTCTCTCTCTCTCTCTCTCTCTCATGTCATCTAGTCTCCAGTACTCCTAAGACTCTAGTATCCAAGGCAACTTAACAAATAGATTAAGTCCTTCCATCTGCCAGACACTGCGCAAGGCTCTGGGACAAGGGATCACACAGGGCCCTCCTGACAATCTTGTGCATCTGATCTCTTCATCCCCTCTGTAGATAACAAAACAGACAGTTGAAGAGCAGCCCGTGCAGGCTCACTCACTGGCCTGCCGGATGGAAGCCTATATCCATCTTACTCCAAACTTACTGTCCCAGAATAGAGTCAAAGGGAAAACGTGAAGCAAATTGCATGGAGCATTATTTATAGTCATGGAACACTGAACACTACAAGCAACTCTCAGTGCTATGATTGGAAAGGGCTAGAACAGCAGTGAAAATGTTGCACATCTATGTCAGGTGTTGGCTTGTAGGCCACATCGAACTTATGCCCTGCCTTTGTAAATAAAGTTTTATTGGAATGTGGCTATACCCTCCACTTACCAAGTATCTGTGACTGTTTTTGCTTCAGCAGCAGAGCTGAGTAGTTGGTATAAAAGGTGCATGCCTGAAACCCTAAGGTATTTCCTATTTGGGCCTTCCCAGAGCAGTTTGCTGACCCTTGGCCTACTCGATGGAATATGATCCATCTTTTAAGAGTGCCATGATAAAGTGAACATATTCTGGCTATCAGGTTAGAAAACTGAAGCTACAAATTTATGAATAAAGGATTGCATCTATGCATGAAGAAAGACCTCCATCAACAAGATCACGTGAAAACTGTAAAGAAAGTAAAGAGAAATAAAAAATAATTGTGGTAAGGCACAGGGTCCTTTTTTGCTATTTTATATTTGCCTCTATTATCTAATTCTTAAGAAATACAAAAGTATTGGATAATGAAAAAATACATATTTTAAAAAGAGCCATGCTAGCTGAATGTCTCAGCTACAGGCATCCTAGCAGCCAAGGCAAAGAACAAAGTATGAAGAGTCCCACTGTCTGATGATAGGAAGAATTAGGAGAATTAGGAGCCAAATTCCTAGATTAGATTTCTTTCTCTTTCATTTTAAAAATTTTAATTGACATATAATAACTGTACATAGTTATAGGTACAGTGTGATGATTGGATTTATGTACGTAATATATAGTATCAAATTAGGGTAATTACTCTTTTGTGTTGGGAACCTTTGAACTCTCCTAGTTATTTTGAAGTATACAATAAGTAGCTAAATGAAATGTTCTGGGGTCTTGCCTTCCTGGTCCTCAGGCAGCACCGTGGACTGAAGCACTACCCGCTTGCATGGCTTTTTCACGTTCCTGACCGAGCAAAACTGACAGAGGGAGCGGCAAGCAGTGGCTCTGCAAGGCGGCTGCACCCTGGCCAAGGTGATGAAGCAGTGTAGTTCAGGGATGATTCTGCAGAACTTCGTGGGGAACAGCATCAAGGTATCCAGGGCCCACAGAATCTTTTCTTAGAAAATAACCGGCACATATCTGTCATCCCCGTACCCAGGGAGGTTGAAATAGTAGGATTATAAATTCCAGTCTAGCCTGGACAATTTAGCAATTTATTGAGACACTGTCTCAAAATTAAAAAAAAAAAAAAACAATTAAAAGTCTAGTGATGAACTCAGTGTGAAGGTCCTAGGTCCAGTTCCTAGTACCACAGAAACAACTCCTCTCTCAAAAAAAAAATTAAGAAAAGAAAAAAACTTCACACAGAGACCAGAATATAAGTCAAAGGAAGGTGCAGTACTCTGGTGGCAGTTGAGTGGGCAGTGTTTTATTTCATTCTCTGTAGCTCACCGAGCTGCCCCTTGCAGCATGCTCTGCAGGGCCTCTGCGCATCTTGGAGCCCAGCTGTGTCACGCCACCCCCAGGCGTCCTGGAGTCCCTGGTATTCCACCAGACTGAGAGCCCTCGAGAATAGAGAGAACACTGCTGTGCACAGCCAGCACACAGCAGTCATACCATCTCGAAGCCAAGGCTGAGGCTGAGGACACAGCTGCCCTCATGACGCAAATGGAGAAGTGCGGCTTGTGCATGCCTCCCTGGAGGCCTGAAAGCAGAGGAGGAGCAGCTTTGCACCCAGCCGATTCCTTAGTGCTGGTCCACAGCGCTGCCCCGGCCCGGGCCTGGCTCCCAAGCCCTGGGACTGCTCACAGCTGGAATCAGACCTGCTTCCTGCCAGGGACTCCACTGGAATCTGACGTGAATCACTTCACTGAACCCCTGAAGAGAGCTGTATCAGGTACTGTCTCTGTTCCCATTTCAAAGATAAGGAAACTGAAGCCAAGAAATTGTGTCTCTGACAGTCTAGGCAGTTCTTGTCTCTGGACTATGATCTGCCACCCGCAGGCTGTCTTCCCAGTGCCATCCTGCCCGTAGGCACAGTTGGTCTCAAGTTTTTGCCTTTCTGACTCTGTTGTACCTGGGATTCCATTCTGATGAGGTTGCCATGTCCTCCAGAGATGACGTAAGATTTGACAAGACTGGAAGGGCTGCACGGGGTCAGAGGGGGGCGTACCAGAGGCCAGCAGTCAAGCATGGCACCGGTGGTATGCAAATGTAAGCCCATGACAGCATCCAGGAATGGGTCCCGCTCATCCCAGGGTGGCACTTCTAGACTACAGCTTCGTGGGCTGATGGTGACCGACCATCCCCACTGCCTAGGGGATACTGAAAGGGATAGTGGGAACCTTGGGCTTTGGGAGCAGACAGTCCTATGTTCAGCTCCTTGCCCTATCCCTCAGAACATCTGTAGATTTGAGGTGGTTCCATGGGCAGGAGACTTTCTTGTGCCTTAGTCTCTCCAGCTATAAAATGGGGCCAGTGACATTTATCTCTGAGGGCCTTTATGGGGATATAGAAACTTTGTCTGTCAATGCATTTGCTTTTGGCAAGGGCTGGGTTCTCTCACACCTGTGCCTTCTCAGTCCTGCAGCACGAGGGCTGGCCCCTCCGGAAGCCAGAGACACTGCCCCACAGAGCCTGGTGGCCTGAGCGGCTCCGCGATGCCCACCACGCAGCTGGCAAGAACCCACACACGTGCAGCTCACTGGAGATAAACACAGGGTCCAGGCACCTGATCCTAAACAATGGGCTATTCTGAGGCTTTAATTGCTCATCAAGGGGAAGGCAGGTTCTGGGCCGTGCCAACCTTGGAAATTGGCACAAGCACTGGGCAGCGGCAGTACAGCAGACACACCATGTGCAGGGGCACCAGCCCACAGCTGTGCATCCTAGAATTCACCCAGGGAAGGTGTGCTGAGCCTCAGGGGACCACTCTGCCAGTGTACAAGTGAGAAAACCAAGGTACCACAAGGAGAGTGCTTTGATCACTGTTTCCAAAAAAAGAATCTAATAAGGTCCTCTTCCAGGCTGAGCTCTGTGCCATGCCACAGGGACCTCCTAGGGTATGAGGGACAGATACCACATGTGCAGTCACCGTGCCCACTGACCAGTGTCTACAGGAGGTGCAGACAGGCCTGGGAAGACGAAGGAAGCACCCTGCCCCAGTTATTCCAGTAACTGTGTGCTGCGTCTCCTCAGGTGCCCACGGCACAGCCCAGAGGAGCCCAACCCCTGCCTTCCTGGGGTCTGCAGTCTCATGGCTCAGAAGGCAGTAACGGGGCAGTGGGGAGGCAGAGTACAATGTCAGAGCACAGAACTGGAATAAGGAAAAGCAAAGCAGAAAGGGGGACAGCAGGCGCCTGTGGCTGGTTGGCGTTTTCAGGCAGATGGTCACGCTCGTGGCTACGGTGGCAGATGAGCACATGAGACAGGAGGACAAGGGACGCTTTGCCCTCCTGAGCAGAGAGGGAAACCAGTGTCCTTAGCCGACCTGCCTCAAGGGCCACAGAGACAGGAACAGAGGCGGAACAGGCCCCGCATCTCTGGTTGCACAGCCAGAGACAATCCTTATGTGCTACTCATCCCTCTCCTCCATACTACTCCCTTCCCTCCACAGCCCCCAGAGAGAGAAGCGCCAAGGAGCTCTGCTGAGCTGGGGGAGAGCCAAGCCTGTCCACCACCACGTCCTAGCTGGATGGTTGCCCAGGAAACTGGGATGGACAGCCAGACTCTCCACCCTCTGGATGCTGCGGGCATGCTTGTTCCTTTACCCGCGTGGGAGTCATGGTGTCAGACACACAAGGTCTCTCCACTGCTGAGCTGTGTGACCTGGATCTGTCCTGCAGAGCATCTGTCAAAACTGGATGCTGTGCTGTTCTTGAAGAGCCGCTGGGAGGACTAAATAAAGGCAGGCATAAAGCACCCCTGGGAGCCCGCGACAGCCCAGCAGGCTCAGGCACTGTGTCCCTCTGCCATCTACTCCTGCCTCAGCCTGCCTGCACGCCAGAGCATCTCTCCTGCCTCATGTCTCCTACAACCTCGAGAGTGTGTTTTCTCTTTCTGTGTCCACTGTTGGCCCCTGAATAAGACAGTATCTCCCAGAGAGTGGCTTCCCTCTCACAGGCCTCTCAGCCACCTGTCTGGAGCTCAGCGGAAGACCCACTCAGTTACTGCTCAATAAATCTTTGATGCAGCTTCCAGGAAAGTTGAAGACTAGAGTATGTAGATTCCTGGATCCAGAGCCAGCTTTTTCATTAGTAAAACGATCGTGGGCAAGCTAACTTTTTACCTTTTTCGGTGCCCAAATTATTATCTGCAAAATTATATGGTGATTTCAATATTGTTTCCATTATAGGCTCATTGGTAGACAGGAGATTTTACTCAGTCTATAACCTAATACTATGATCCATCCCACAACTTCCTGTCTCCTGGATGTTCTATCTTTAGTTTAACTCACCAGTGACAGAGAACCCACGACCTTTGGGGCAGCCCATGCTGTGTTTTGACTGCATCTAAGCATTAGCATCTGCTGAGCTCTGGGATGCAGAAAATGAGGGGGTTGTGAGTAAACCTGCGAGAGGGACTGGGGAGATGTGTAGGGGTGATGGGGGAAAGGCCCTGGGCAGCTGAGAGCACCGGAAACAAGGCCTCCAGCCCCTGGGCCCGGGAGTGCTTCCTGGAGGCACTCACCACAGGCTGCCAGCAGCCCCTCCCAGACCAGCTGGCACTGTAGGTGCCTGCTCTGCTCCTCTCTCCAGAGCCAGACAACCCATCCAGAAGACACACAGCCAGCCAGCTCCTGTCCGGGCTGCTCATGGCTGGGCCGCAGGGCCCCGGGTTCTCAAGCCTGGATGTATGATTTATGACTCTGATGAGCTCACTGGCTGGGGTGGGGGCGATCTGAGGGGAGCCAAGAGGGAGGCTGCTTATGGATTTTAACCCTCTGATGTTACTGGCTGGGAATTTACATCAATAATTCACGGCAGTGGGGAAAATGGGACAAGAAAAAGGCAAAATAGAGAGGGAGGTGAGGAGGGAAGGGAGAGAAGGCATGGGGGAGGGAAGCAGAAAGGAAAGGAGGCAAAGATATACTCATCGAGTGTTTCCCATGAGTACCACACCTCTTTCCGCTTGATTCAGCCTCACTGGAATCTGTGAGGCTGATCCTGCTATGCCCAGTGACTAGATGAACATACTCAAGCTCAACAAGGAAAGGTGAAGCTTTTGGGTGGTAAGGATTTGAACCCAGGTCTGCTGACCACAGAACCCAGTTCTTTCTACTATGCTCTGGCTCCTGAGGGTGGCTAGGTCCCTGGAAGGCACCCAGCTCTAGCTCGCATTCTGGGTTTGACAATGGACATGGAAGCATGGAGAGCTTTGCCCTCCCAGAGAGAAACCAGCCATTGGGCTTCTGGACAGCACCAGAACTTTGTTGCTGAAGCTGAAAAAAATTAAATTCTATATTTAAAAAGTATTGTTCAGTTGCTATGGCAACAAAGAGGCTAAGAATAATATAAAAAGATGATTTGCCAGGTTGTCACTGGCAACCCAATTTTAAGTGTGTGTGTGTGTGTGTGTGTGTGTGTGTGTGTGTGTGTGTTATAAGGAGTTGGGTAGGGGAGGTGGCCAGGTTTAGTCCACCTTCTCTGCTCCCTCTGGCATCATCTGCCCCCATGACATGTACCAAAAGTGGCAAGATGCCTGGCATCTTACCCATCTGGCAGAATGGAGGAAGAGCAGCGCACCTGGCCCTAAACCTGAAGATAAAGGTGGCTCGAAGTTTCCTAATTGCTGTTCCCTCCCGGCATCCCCTCACTGCCTGGGCTGCTTCCCTCTGCTGTGGAACCTCAGCCGGAGGCACCTCGCAAACAGATGGCTCCCGAATAGCTTCTTCTCTCCGACCTGAGAGTTTTCAGCCTGCCTGGCAGACTCCCCGGGGACCACCAGGGAAAACAGATGGCCAAGAGAGGAGAGTGGGAGATGGATTTATCGATCTGCAGCATGGATGTCAGGGGAGGGAGGTGGCTTGGCAGCCTGAAGCATGGGCAGCCCGCTCCCTAAAGGTCTTATGGAGAAGCACACGTGAGGTCCAGCCGGGAGCTGGAGTCTGGGCAGGGGACTTGGAGGGGACCCATGGCAGGCCTGGGGAGGGCAGGAAGGTGTGCAGGGATCCATGGGCCTCGTTCAGCAGGCTGATGCTCACAGAAGCTGAGAAGGCAGCACCCATGGGAAGCGTTGGCCAAAAAGCAGGCAAACAAACAAAACACCCATGGCAGCTTACTGACAGTTGAGCTTTTGAAAGAAATCTGCTATTTTTGCCCCTGTCATAGTCATGCAATGTGAACTTTTGAAACCAGCTAGACCAAGGGCCCCAGCCCAGATTTATCATACACTGCTGTGTGAGTTTGAGCAAGCCCCTAAGCATCTCTGGGCCTTGGCTCTACCATAGGTGCAATGATACTCTTGGTACTGTGGCTGGCTTCATAAACTGAGGTCTATAAGGCGCCAGGCCCAATGTATAGGATAGCCCCAGCACTCAGCATATCCATGGAGAGAAGCCTGAACCACAGCCCTGTCACTGTGAAGCTCAAATCAAAAGCCACAGGGGTCCTTGACAAATAAGTGAGGAATGACATTCAGATGCCAGTACCTGGGGACCAACAGTGAGGGGCTCTAAGAGGCCTGTCCTGTCTGGAGGGTTCAAGGAATCCAAAGGAGGCAGGGATGATGGTGCTGCTCTAGGAGGATGAGGAGGAGAGGGCAGAGAAATGTAGTTCAGCAGACGTAGTGGTCCAGGGGAAGGCAGGAAGGTGGAGCAGGCCACAGCCTTACTGGGCTGGACCCTATCAGAAAGAGATGGGAGGGAGCTGAGAAGGTACAGCCACATCCATCCCAGGCTTAGTGCGCAGGGATGTGCAGGGTGAGCCAGAGCCAGCGGCCCCTAGAGAGACAGGTCCAGAGGCCCAGGCCAGAGAATATGGTGCCCTGGCCAAGCAGGACAGCTCTTTGCAGTTTGGCAGGCACACCTGTGCTCATCTGACCACCCCAGGGCAGACAGAGGCACACCTGTTCAAGTGCCATCCCTACCCTTGCCTATCAGGACCCCGCATGCACAGGCTGATGTTCAGGCATTCCCACGGGGTGGGAGAGTCTGGGATGGCCAGAGGGCGCAGATCAGGGAGTGGTCTCATGGGTGGGCGTGGTCACCAGGGCCTCCTGGAGAAGGAAACTTGCAGGGCACAGGGAAACCATGCCCAGACCTTCAGGAAGGAAGGAGGTATAGGGTGGGGTGGGGCCAGGGCTGCAGAGCTGTGGGGAGCTAGGGCCACTGGACAGGAGGGGAGATGTGAGTACAGCTGCTTGGGAATCCTGGGTAGATCATGCAAGCCACACTCCCCTCCTGTCCCCACTTCAGGAAGAATCTTCCTGGCCCAGCTGTCTGAGGGCCAGCAACATACCCTGGGCCTCAGGCAGCCTGCCATGGAAAGTGGGTCCAGCGGCAGGTCTTATTTCAACAGAATATATCCATCCTTGGCTCTGTGGTCCACCTTCAGCACACACGAGCTACACTGTGTGGGGCTCCTAGGTCACCCTATTTGGGGCACTCAGTGTGGTGTCCATGAGCTGCCTCAGCTGCACCAGCACCTGGAGACTGGAGCTTAGGCAGGGACAGCCCCATGAAGATTGAGTTTAGTCCCATCTTCCCCACTGTCTTCCCCACCCCTTCCTCCCTCCTTCAGCCAGTGTTCACTGAGTACCCCCTACAAGCATTAGGAGTTTGGTTATCAAATCAAATTATATCTCTGCCCTCTTGGAACTTAAATTATAGCTAGAGAACTTAAATTCTAAGAGCAGACCAGGAGAATAAAATAGAACCCAAGGAAGGAAAGAGAAAGTGGTGGAAGAGGTGAGGGGAAGGATTCTCTTAGAGGTGGGACTTCTGCAGCAGCACTTGTGCCCAGAAGTGGGGCAAGTGGGAATGGCTGTGAGAGCCTTTTGGGTAGGAGTGGCTGTACAAAGGGTCTGAGGCAGGAATAGGCTGGGCATGTTTCTCAGACTCTGTGTCTAGTGCTCAAAGGTGCTGAGATGAGAGGTTTTCAGGAGTCACGCTGCTGGATGGAAGCAAAGCAGGCTCACCAGGAGGATGTCCTGTCCAGGCATGGGAGATGGGACACACTTTATAGTAAGGGCTCTGTCCAGAGGATGAGCATGAACTGTAGGAGCAGGCCGAATAGACACCAGATCTGTTGTCCAGCTAGTAGTCACTTACTAAGCAACTGCCTGTGGCAGGCGTCAGCTGTACATGGTCCAGTCACACAGTTAAGCCCACAGGACAGAGGTGCACATCCTCACGGACCTGCACTCAGGTGGAATCCACAGAGATGGGCTCATAGGACCCCAGGCCCCTAGAATCTGTGCTCCTAGAATTAACATGAGGAGGTCTCAGAACTAGAGAACCCAGACCACAAAGCACAGCTTCTCAGCACAGGAGAGCGGTCTGAAAGCCAGTGTGAAGCACAAGAAACTGAGGCCCTGTGCCCTGCATTTTCCCTACACAGCAGCCGGGGGTAGAGGGGGGCAGGATCTTCCACCCAAGAGTTGGGGCTCCTAGGCCAGACGGGGTTATAGGCTTCAAGTAAAGACAGGCATGGCCTGAGGGGCCAGGCAGGCTGGTGGTGGGTCTGCAGCCCTTGCTTGCTAGGTCATGGGATCTTTTGGAACCCAAGTTATTTCTTCCATAAAAGGGGACTAATATTGCATCGACCTCAAATGGTGGATGTGACTTCAGATCACACATGTAAGGGGCATGGAAAATCCTCCATATTCTTGCTGCTTTAAGATTATCAGTGGGATTTCAAGGATGCTGGCAGGTGTCAGAGCTGGAACATGCTGACATCTGGACAACTGGCAGCCCCAGCTACATAGCAGGAGCATCAGTGACAGGAACATGGGCTGTTTCACTCTCACCTGGTGGTCCTGACATATTAGGTGTGGCCTGACATGAGCCTCTTCCCTCCCTTTCCCATCCCCCATCTTTCTTTGCTACTCTTTTACACACACACACACACACACACACACACACACACTGCAATTATAGCACTAAGATCTTGACCCAGCCCAGTGTAGCAAGAGCCAAGCCTAAAGGAAAGAAGAGAAGTAAAAGCTGCGCCAGAGGTGAGCTGCCTCCTGTAACCCACCCCAGAGTGGCCTGACAATGACCGCAGCAGACCAGGCTGACCAGAAGGCTGGGAGTGCTGAGATCACGCCAGGCAGGACTGATAAAACTGCACATTCACAGTGACAGAGGCCAACGCCAGCAGTGGGGATGGAGCTCGGGCCGTGCTACTGCGGCCATGGCTGAGGGGCGCGCAAGTGCAATCACACAGCAGGGCACCTCCTCGAAGAGAGGTTGTATACCATGGGAAGGATTTCACCAAGCAGTTACAGAAAAAGCTCAGTGGGAAGGCGCAGTGGCCTTTCCAGGGGTGGGACCCTCAGGGCAGCGTCCTTTGCTGGCGAGGCCTTCTCTGCTGGAGGAAGACAGGGTAGGGGTGGAGCCACTGCTCTTTTGCATCCATGTCTCAGCAGCACCTCCAGCCAACAGTCGTTACCGCATTCACAGGAATAACTCACCTGTCTATAAAAAGCTGAGCCGCGCAAGCGCGGCAGTTTTTCTTCCTATGGCTCAGTTTTTCCATCTCATGATGGGTGTGTCCCTGACATGGGGAGGGGGTCCCTCTGAGGTATATGCTCCTGACCAGCGTTAGCTTCTGACTGCGCCTCCATGTCCAGGGTGTCCTTGTCTCTGCCAGGAGGGCTTAGGCATCCTGGAAAGCCTTGGGAGCCCGAACCATGCACAGTAACAGAGAGGGATGACTGGGTGATTTGGCTTGGGAGACAGACACCAGCCCTCTCCTCAGCATCAGCTCAGCCCCACAGCAGCTCCAGCAGGGTGCACACCTCGCGTCAGCACCTGCGTGATGTGGTGGGTGGACATCAAGGGACTCGGGGGCCTGCGTGAGTCCCGCACTTAGTTAAGCCGGGATTTGAGCCTCAGAATATTTACTTCAGATCCCCACGTCCTTTCCTACAGTCCAGGCAGTCTCTTGTCCTAAGCTGCACAGGCTAAGAAAAAAGCTAAGACTTGGGCTTTGGAGGGTGGCCTGGGCACAGACACATGGCCTGCTCCCTCAGCCAGCTTCCTCGATGGACACTGGCTCCACCTCTAGCCCAGTGGCCCTGCCAACCCACTTGGCCCTTCTTGTGCCTCCTGTGTCCACCTTTGGCATGCCTGCCAGACCTCCACCTATACCCTAGAACCTAAAAGTCCTCAGAACAGCCAGGGATTCTCCCAGCCACCACCAAGCAGGCCCCAGGGCCATGCCCAGGCCCCAGTGTGCTCTTAGTAATGAGAGGGAGGATGTCACTTCTCACCATTCACCCCATGGACAGGATGGTCTAGGCCCAGCCTGACACACCAGGCGCAGCTCTGATCTTTCTGGAAAGACCTGACTCACTCACGCCCAGAAGTGACCAGCCTTGCTGGCCTTCCATCTTCCCAGAGTGCACTGCACACAGTGCTAGTGTGAGGACTCAGGGAACTGCCAGGGGCTGATGGATCCACTGCAGGAGGAGAGGGCAGCACCTTGTGTGCTGCCTGTAGGGATGTAAAACAATGCAGCCACTATGGGAAACAGTGTGGAGATTGCTCCCAAATGTTAAAATACAATGACTGAGTGATCTAGCAATCTTACTTCTGGGTATTTATCCAAAGGAATTGAAAACAGGATCTCAAAGAGATGTCTGTACTCCTCGGTGCATCGCAACACTGCTCACGATAGCCAAGACGCAGAAACAACCCAGACGCCCATCGACAGATGAATTGACATGAAAAAGCAATATGTGTGTGTATGTGTGTGTACAATCAAATATTATTCAGCCTTAAAAAAGAAGGGAAATCCTGCAATATGTGGCAACATGGATGAGCTTGGAGGACATTATGCTAAGTAAAATGAGCCAGTCACAGAAGGACAGATACTAGTGTGACTCTACTTGTATTCAGTGTGTAAAATAGTTAAAGTCAGAGAGGCAGAGGGTGGGATGGTGGTTGTGAGGAGCCGTGGGGGGTGAGTGAAGAGTTGCTACTCAACAATCCTAAACTTGGAGTGAAGCAAGTCAAATAAGTTCTAGAGGTCTGTACAACACTATGGCTACAGTTAACAATACTGCATTATACACTGAAAATTTTGTTTAAGGGATAGCTCTAATATTAAATGCTCTGAACTATAGTTTTATACAGCTCGTTATGTGGAACAAGTGGTGGAGGCACCAGGTAATGGCTAGCGCTAGCGGCAAATGTTTATATGATAATCTACATCCTGTGCCAGGCTGCATTCTGAGTTTCTACCTATATTAATTCATTGAACATACTATAAAGGAACTACTGTCATTACCTCTACAAACCAGGTGAGGAAACTGAAGCACAAGGAAGCTGAATAACTTACCCATGAGCATTCTGCAGCTCACAGGAATAGAGCCGAAACTGGAACCCAAGCGGCAGCTCCAGGTTCTGTGCTAATGTGACTTCTGCTGCCTCTTGGGACACAGAACCCTTTTCTCAAAGAAAGATGTGCATCAGGAAGCAAAGAGGGCATGGTGGCCTCACGCCAGGGAGGGAGTGCGGACATTTTCCTAAGGGGAGGACATCTGCCCTGAGACTTCAAAGATAAGAAGCTCCATTCTGCCTGAAGCCTAAGGAAGCCAGTGGCTGGGGTGCTACCCGAGGAGCTGAGAGAGCTCAGCCAGGGAGCCCACTTTCTGCTCTGACCACTGGCCCCGCTTCCTGCCTCCTGCAAGCTCCAGAGCTCTGGGCAGGAAGCTCCCTTGAAGCCTTTGCTGACTGTGGCATTCCTGCTCACCTCCCTTAAAGGAGAGTTCTTGTCCCATGTCCTTTCACCTCTCTGACCATTATAGGAACCTGACATAGCAGAGCCTGAGATGGAGCTGGTGCTTGTGAAATGTTTATTGAATTGACATGAATTTTCTCTAGATGCTGGAACTGGCCCTGACCTACCGTAAGATCAACAAAATAAACTTGAGCTACTCTGTCACCTTCCTTCCTTCTCTCTCTTCATTCAACAGGTACTATTGAGGAATCACTCTAGATAGAAACTGGGGACAACAGGGCCATCTAATCTCCAGTTACTCAGATGTAGTGGGGAGATAGACAGCAAAGAGTTACTGCAGGTGACAAAGATCCTGGAATGCATCCAGGTAGTGTGGGAACATGGTAGATGGACAGGCTTTGTAGCAGGGCCTCGTTTCCTGGAAGAGAGTTATAAAGTAGACCTCAACTTTGTGTGGGAATGAGGGTGTGGGGCAGAGAATAAAGATTTGTGTCTGAGCTAGAAAGGGAGGCCAAACAGAGCTTTGGAGGCAGAGGGAACCATGCTGGCAAGGCTGGGGGTTTGGGAACTGTCCCATGCTGGGGAGCGGGTGCTATAACTTGGGGTGGAAGGGGAAGAGAGAAGCAGGTAGATGGAAGCCGTTGCAAGTCACCGTAAAAGAACTCACATTTAATTACCTGAGAGGCAACGGGGCAGCTCTGGGATAGGGAGCCATGAGAGGAGCCATGCTGAGGCCAGATTTGTGTCATAAGAGGACGCCCCCAGATCACCACAGGGACCCGACTGGAGGGGTCATGGTGGGGGCAGTCAGGAGCAGCTGTACACATCTAGGTCAGACAGTCACCAGAAGCAAGAGGAGCAGGAAGGACACAGTTGACGACTGTGAGCTCCGAGAGCCTTGCAAGGGGGTGTTGGGGACTAGCAGGGGTGGACATCGGAGATGACAACACAGTCTGGGGCATGTCATTCCTTCCAGGGAACCCTTCTTTCTTCTTCCACACCCCACCCTCATTCCAGTGCCATAACTGGAGGCCATGGCGTTCGGTGGGGGGGGGCGCTCCATGAAATACTAAACTTCTGGCTCCTCCACAGGAACCGGAACAATTTCACTAGCAGAAGATGTACCAGCACCATAGGATAATAACCCCCCCCACACACACAGTACAAAATATACTGCAAAGCTACACAGAATCGCCCGACTCCAGCATGGCCCGCTCACCTTGGTTTGCTCTTTGTACATTTCATTCCACTGCCTGTGAGTACTCACTAGCAGTCAAGCAGGGCACGTGCCAAGCATTTAGGAAGAGCCAATGGGAGGAAAGTATCAAATTGAGATAATTACAAGTAATAATTTTGTTCTTTGCTGCCAATTGGGAAGAGATAGATAAGAATTTCGTTGAGCAGGGGAGCTCTCCAGAGAGCTTTCAGAGCCCAGAGCTAGGATGAAAGTGAGGGTTAGCCCGCTCCCTGGATGGCCACCTGACTCCAATCTGCTCAGCACAGTGCCTTGGCCTCTCCTGCAGGGAGGAAGCTGCTTGGCTTCAGGCAGGGAGAGCAAGCGCCGTTTCCACTTCCTTCAAAGGTCATCACCTGCCTGTGCAGCCAGAGGCACTGTGTGAACTAAGCACAGTCTTTGGTTTCTTCTGGGAGCAAAGCAGCCTCAGGGGCAGCGTGACCAGCGATTGTCTTCCAGGTCCTCAGGCCCAGCACAAGGTAAAGTCCTGGCCATGGGCTGCAGCATGTCCTTCCACCACCACCACTATCACCTTCCAAACCACTCCAAATAAAAGTAAGATCTAGGTGACAAGTATTCTTTGCAAATGCAGCTGCAACAAAAGTCTTCGACATGGGAATGGGACATGTGGGAAATGTTGCCTGCAGTCCCCTTCTGAGAGCAGCAGGTAAGGCTACTTCTCAGGCGAAGGAAGGAGGGGCTCCACTGCCTGGATGGCCTAGGACTGAATAAACAGCTGGATGTTTTACACGTACTACCTCTGCCAACTGAAGTGAGGAGAAGTATCCACCACAGAATACCACCCTTCAGACGGGGCAGGAGGCAGCCAGAAAAGGGACCTGCTCCAGACACACACTGAACATCTGGCCACACTTACCCACCATGGCCCTTTCAAACACCTGATGGACACTGCAGACTTTCAGCCTGGGCCAACATCACAGTCTGGGTACAGGTAATGGGCAAAAGAAGCAGATCCAGGGTGGGTCCTGTTGCACTAGGGATCCGCTGCCAGATCAAGGACGAGAGGTCTGAACTGTAGTCCCAGTTCAAGCCAGGTTTCACATCCTGTCTGTGCTGATGCTGAATCCCGCTGGACTGTGTCTGGAGCTGCAAGCTCCAGCCCAGATGGACAACTCTGTTCCTTCGCCAGGATGACTCCCAGGCCTGGCTCAGGCAGGGAGGGAGTCAGGTAGGGCCTCAGCATTAGCCTATTGATCACTCCAAGAGGACACTGAGGTTCAGAGTAGTCCTGTGACTTGCCCAAAGACCCACGGCAAGTGAATAAAACTGCAGAACTGAAACCCAGAATTCAAGAAATGGTGAATCCCAAACAGCATGGGCACACACAAAAGCACCTGCCAGGCTCTAACTAACATCCTCAGACCAAGAAACTTCAGGACAGGGAGAAACGCAGCCAGACCTCCAACCTGCCTTCATACTCCTGCTGTAGCCTCCTCTGGTTACAGAGACAGGGATGCTGATTCTTCTCAAGGGAAAGCTGTCCTAAGGTGGGGGAGCTGGGAGGCCCTTTCCTCCTAACTGCTCTGTGGTCCAGAGGGACAGTCGGTCTTCTCAGGCAAGCGGGGACCTGCCCAATGCAGCAGCAAAGGAATAATGAAGAATCTTCCAAAACCCAGTACTGCCTGCTGCTGACAGTGCCTGCTCCTTCCAAGGGGGACAGGAGCAGCCTGGATGGAAGAGCCTGCATGGAACCTGCACAGGCAGCGATGGGGCAGTCCCAGCACCCCACCCCTAGGATGTGGTAGCACTAGCAGGGCTGGGCTCAACAACCCTGTAAAACAGATAACTGTCCCTACCTTACAGACGAGGACAAAGAGATGTGGTGACCCATTTCAGGGCTCAGGAATTGGGCTTGCTGAGAACTTATCATATTGTACCTTACATATCCCTTTCCAAAATGTATCCTTTTGCTGAAGAAAATGATGCATCTTAAAATAATCTTGTCTTTGAAATCATTTGTAGTAACTTGTAGGATTGAGGATGGCTTAGCAGGCATGTCTGTAATGAGGAACCTTGACCAATCTGACCCCAGAAACAGGACCAACCAAAACAAGTGGTCAGCCAGATTTCTCTCTCTCTCTCTCTCTCTCTCTCTCTCTCTCTCTCTCTC
>NW_004524821.1:1429549-1468780 GCF_000260255.1 Octodon degus | reverse complement strand
GTGTGTGTGTGTGTGTGTGTGTGTGTGTGTGTGTGTGTTATAAGGAGTTGGGTAGGGGAGGTGGCCAGGTTTAGTCCACCTTCTCTGCTCCCTCTGGCATCATCTGCCCCCATGACATGTACCAAAAGTGGCAAGATGCCTGGCATCTTACCCATCTGGCAGAATGGAGGAAGAGCAGCGCACCTGGCCCTAAACCTGAAGATAAAGGTGGCTCGAAGTTTCCTAATTGCTGTTCCCTCCCGGCATCCCCTCACTGCCTGGGCTGCTTCCCTCTGCTGTGGAACCTCAGCCGGAGGCACCTCGCAAACAGATGGCTCCCGAATAGCTTCTTCTCTCCGACCTGAGAGTTTTCAGCCTGCCTGGCAGACTCCCCGGGGACCACCAGGGAAAACAGATGGCCAAGAGAGGAGAGTGGGAGATGGATTTATCGATCTGCAGCATGGATGTCAGGGGAGGGAGGTGGCTTGGCAGCCTGAAGCATGGGCAGCCCGCTCCCTAAAGGTCTTATGGAGAAGCACACGTGAGGTCCAGCCGGGAGCTGGAGTCTGGGCAGGGGACTTGGAGGGGACCCATGGCAGGCCTGGGGAGGGCAGGAAGGTGTGCAGGGATCCATGGGCCTCGTTCAGCAGGCTGATGCTCACAGAAGCTGAGAAGGCAGCACCCATGGGAAGCGTTGGCCAAAAAGCAGGCAAACAAACAAAACACCCATGGCAGCTTACTGACAGTTGAGCTTTTGAAAGAAATCTGCTATTTTTGCCCCTGTCATAGTCATGCAATGTGAACTTTTGAAACCAGCTAGACCAAGGGCCCCAGCCCAGATTTATCATACACTGCTGTGTGAGTTTGAGCAAGCCCCTAAGCATCTCTGGGCCTTGGCTCTACCATAGGTGCAATGATACTCTTGGTACTGTGGCTGGCTTCATAAACTGAGGTCTATAAGGCGCCAGGCCCAATGTATAGGATAGCCCCAGCACTCAGCATATCCATGGAGAGAAGCCTGAACCACAGCCCTGTCACTGTGAAGCTCAAATCAAAAGCCACAGGGGTCCTTGACAAATAAGTGAGGAATGACATTCAGATGCCAGTACCTGGGGACCAACAGTGAGGGGCTCTAAGAGGCCTGTCCTGTCTGGAGGGTTCAAGGAATCCAAAGGAGGCAGGGATGATGGTGCTGCTCTAGGAGGATGAGGAGGAGAGGGCAGAGAAATGTAGTTCAGCAGACGTAGTGGTCCAGGGGAAGGCAGGAAGGTGGAGCAGGCCACAGCCTTACTGGGCTGGACCCTATCAGAAAGAGATGGGAGGGAGCTGAGAAGGTACAGCCACATCCATCCCAGGCTTAGTGCGCAGGGATGTGCAGGGTGAGCCAGAGCCAGCGGCCCCTAGAGAGACAGGTCCAGAGGCCCAGGCCAGAGAATATGGTGCCCTGGCCAAGCAGGACAGCTCTTTGCAGTTTGGCAGGCACACCTGTGCTCATCTGACCACCCCAGGGCAGACAGAGGCACACCTGTTCAAGTGCCATCCCTACCCTTGCCTATCAGGACCCCGCATGCACAGGCTGATGTTCAGGCATTCCCACGGGGTGGGAGAGTCTGGGATGGCCAGAGGGCGCAGATCAGGGAGTGGTCTCATGGGTGGGCGTGGTCACCAGGGCCTCCTGGAGAAGGAAACTTGCAGGGCACAGGGAAACCATGCCCAGACCTTCAGGAAGGAAGGAGGTATAGGGTGGGGTGGGGCCAGGGCTGCAGAGCTGTGGGGAGCTAGGGCCACTGGACAGGAGGGGAGATGTGAGTACAGCTGCTTGGGAATCCTGGGTAGATCATGCAAGCCACACTCCCCTCCTGTCCCCACTTCAGGAAGAATCTTCCTGGCCCAGCTGTCTGAGGGCCAGCAACATACCCTGGGCCTCAGGCAGCCTGCCATGGAAAGTGGGTCCAGCGGCAGGTCTTATTTCAACAGAATATATCCATCCTTGGCTCTGTGGTCCACCTTCAGCACACACGAGCTACACTGTGTGGGGCTCCTAGGTCACCCTATTTGGGGCACTCAGTGTGGTGTCCATGAGCTGCCTCAGCTGCACCAGCACCTGGAGACTGGAGCTTAGGCAGGGACAGCCCCATGAAGATTGAGTTTAGTCCCATCTTCCCCACTGTCTTCCCCACCCCTTCCTCCCTCCTTCAGCCAGTGTTCACTGAGTACCCCCTACAAGCATTAGGAGTTTGGTTATCAAATCAAATTATATCTCTGCCCTCTTGGAACTTAAATTATAGCTAGAGAACTTAAATTCTAAGAGCAGACCAGGAGAATAAAATAGAACCCAAGGAAGGAAAGAGAAAGTGGTGGAAGAGGTGAGGGGAAGGATTCTCTTAGAGGTGGGACTTCTGCAGCAGCACTTGTGCCCAGAAGTGGGGCAAGTGGGAATGGCTGTGAGAGCCTTTTGGGTAGGAGTGGCTGTACAAAGGGTCTGAGGCAGGAATAGGCTGGGCATGTTTCTCAGACTCTGTGTCTAGTGCTCAAAGGTGCTGAGATGAGAGGTTTTCAGGAGTCACGCTGCTGGATGGAAGCAAAGCAGGCTCACCAGGAGGATGTCCTGTCCAGGCATGGGAGATGGGACACACTTTATAGTAAGGGCTCTGTCCAGAGGATGAGCATGAACTGTAGGAGCAGGCCGAATAGACACCAGATCTGTTGTCCAGCTAGTAGTCACTTACTAAGCAACTGCCTGTGGCAGGCGTCAGCTGTACATGGTCCAGTCACACAGTTAAGCCCACAGGACAGAGGTGCACATCCTCACGGACCTGCACTCAGGTGGAATCCACAGAGATGGGCTCATAGGACCCCAGGCCCCTAGAATCTGTGCTCCTAGAATTAACATGAGGAGGTCTCAGAACTAGAGAACCCAGACCACAAAGCACAGCTTCTCAGCACAGGAGAGCGGTCTGAAAGCCAGTGTGAAGCACAAGAAACTGAGGCCCTGTGCCCTGCATTTTCCCTACACAGCAGCCGGGGGTAGAGGGGGGCAGGATCTTCCACCCAAGAGTTGGGGCTCCTAGGCCAGACGGGGTTATAGGCTTCAAGTAAAGACAGGCATGGCCTGAGGGGCCAGGCAGGCTGGTGGTGGGTCTGCAGCCCTTGCTTGCTAGGTCATGGGATCTTTTGGAACCCAAGTTATTTCTTCCATAAAAGGGGACTAATATTGCATCGACCTCAAATGGTGGATGTGACTTCAGATCACACATGTAAGGGGCATGGAAAATCCTCCATATTCTTGCTGCTTTAAGATTATCAGTGGGATTTCAAGGATGCTGGCAGGTGTCAGAGCTGGAACATGCTGACATCTGGACAACTGGCAGCCCCAGCTACATAGCAGGAGCATCAGTGACAGGAACATGGGCTGTTTCACTCTCACCTGGTGGTCCTGACATATTAGGTGTGGCCTGACATGAGCCTCTTCCCTCCCTTTCCCATCCCCCATCTTTCTTTGCTACTCTTTTACACACACACACACACACACACACACACACACACTGCAATTATAGCACTAAGATCTTGACCCAGCCCAGTGTAGCAAGAGCCAAGCCTAAAGGAAAGAAGAGAAGTAAAAGCTGCGCCAGAGGTGAGCTGCCTCCTGTAACCCACCCCAGAGTGGCCTGACAATGACCGCAGCAGACCAGGCTGACCAGAAGGCTGGGAGTGCTGAGATCACGCCAGGCAGGACTGATAAAACTGCACATTCACAGTGACAGAGGCCAACGCCAGCAGTGGGGATGGAGCTCGGGCCGTGCTACTGCGGCCATGGCTGAGGGGCGCGCAAGTGCAATCACACAGCAGGGCACCTCCTCGAAGAGAGGTTGTATACCATGGGAAGGATTTCACCAAGCAGTTACAGAAAAAGCTCAGTGGGAAGGCGCAGTGGCCTTTCCAGGGGTGGGACCCTCAGGGCAGCGTCCTTTGCTGGCGAGGCCTTCTCTGCTGGAGGAAGACAGGGTAGGGGTGGAGCCACTGCTCTTTTGCATCCATGTCTCAGCAGCACCTCCAGCCAACAGTCGTTACCGCATTCACAGGAATAACTCACCTGTCTATAAAAAGCTGAGCCGCGCAAGCGCGGCAGTTTTTCTTCCTATGGCTCAGTTTTTCCATCTCATGATGGGTGTGTCCCTGACATGGGGAGGGGGTCCCTCTGAGGTATATGCTCCTGACCAGCGTTAGCTTCTGACTGCGCCTCCATGTCCAGGGTGTCCTTGTCTCTGCCAGGAGGGCTTAGGCATCCTGGAAAGCCTTGGGAGCCCGAACCATGCACAGTAACAGAGAGGGATGACTGGGTGATTTGGCTTGGGAGACAGACACCAGCCCTCTCCTCAGCATCAGCTCAGCCCCACAGCAGCTCCAGCAGGGTGCACACCTCGCGTCAGCACCTGCGTGATGTGGTGGGTGGACATCAAGGGACTCGGGGGCCTGCGTGAGTCCCGCACTTAGTTAAGCCGGGATTTGAGCCTCAGAATATTTACTTCAGATCCCCACGTCCTTTCCTACAGTCCAGGCAGTCTCTTGTCCTAAGCTGCACAGGCTAAGAAAAAAGCTAAGACTTGGGCTTTGGAGGGTGGCCTGGGCACAGACACATGGCCTGCTCCCTCAGCCAGCTTCCTCGATGGACACTGGCTCCACCTCTAGCCCAGTGGCCCTGCCAACCCACTTGGCCCTTCTTGTGCCTCCTGTGTCCACCTTTGGCATGCCTGCCAGACCTCCACCTATACCCTAGAACCTAAAAGTCCTCAGAACAGCCAGGGATTCTCCCAGCCACCACCAAGCAGGCCCCAGGGCCATGCCCAGGCCCCAGTGTGCTCTTAGTAATGAGAGGGAGGATGTCACTTCTCACCATTCACCCCATGGACAGGATGGTCTAGGCCCAGCCTGACACACCAGGCGCAGCTCTGATCTTTCTGGAAAGACCTGACTCACTCACGCCCAGAAGTGACCAGCCTTGCTGGCCTTCCATCTTCCCAGAGTGCACTGCACACAGTGCTAGTGTGAGGACTCAGGGAACTGCCAGGGGCTGATGGATCCACTGCAGGAGGAGAGGGCAGCACCTTGTGTGCTGCCTGTAGGGATGTAAAACAATGCAGCCACTATGGGAAACAGTGTGGAGATTGCTCCCAAATGTTAAAATACAATGACTGAGTGATCTAGCAATCTTACTTCTGGGTATTTATCCAAAGGAATTGAAAACAGGATCTCAAAGAGATGTCTGTACTCCTCGGTGCATCGCAACACTGCTCACGATAGCCAAGACGCAGAAACAACCCAGACGCCCATCGACAGATGAATTGACATGAAAAAGCAATATGTGTGTGTATGTGTGTGTACAATCAAATATTATTCAGCCTTAAAAAAGAAGGGAAATCCTGCAATATGTGGCAACATGGATGAGCTTGGAGGACATTATGCTAAGTAAAATGAGCCAGTCACAGAAGGACAGATACTAGTGTGACTCTACTTGTATTCAGTGTGTAAAATAGTTAAAGTCAGAGAGGCAGAGGGTGGGATGGTGGTTGTGAGGAGCCGTGGGGGGTGAGTGAAGAGTTGCTACTCAACAATCCTAAACTTGGAGTGAAGCAAGTCAAATAAGTTCTAGAGGTCTGTACAACACTATGGCTACAGTTAACAATACTGCATTATACACTGAAAATTTTGTTTAAGGGATAGCTCTAATATTAAATGCTCTGAACTATAGTTTTATACAGCTCGTTATGTGGAACAAGTGGTGGAGGCACCAGGTAATGGCTAGCGCTAGCGGCAAATGTTTATATGATAATCTACATCCTGTGCCAGGCTGCATTCTGAGTTTCTACCTATATTAATTCATTGAACATACTATAAAGGAACTACTGTCATTACCTCTACAAACCAGGTGAGGAAACTGAAGCACAAGGAAGCTGAATAACTTACCCATGAGCATTCTGCAGCTCACAGGAATAGAGCCGAAACTGGAACCCAAGCGGCAGCTCCAGGTTCTGTGCTAATGTGACTTCTGCTGCCTCTTGGGACACAGAACCCTTTTCTCAAAGAAAGATGTGCATCAGGAAGCAAAGAGGGCATGGTGGCCTCACGCCAGGGAGGGAGTGCGGACATTTTCCTAAGGGGAGGACATCTGCCCTGAGACTTCAAAGATAAGAAGCTCCATTCTGCCTGAAGCCTAAGGAAGCCAGTGGCTGGGGTGCTACCCGAGGAGCTGAGAGAGCTCAGCCAGGGAGCCCACTTTCTGCTCTGACCACTGGCCCCGCTTCCTGCCTCCTGCAAGCTCCAGAGCTCTGGGCAGGAAGCTCCCTTGAAGCCTTTGCTGACTGTGGCATTCCTGCTCACCTCCCTTAAAGGAGAGTTCTTGTCCCATGTCCTTTCACCTCTCTGACCATTATAGGAACCTGACATAGCAGAGCCTGAGATGGAGCTGGTGCTTGTGAAATGTTTATTGAATTGACATGAATTTTCTCTAGATGCTGGAACTGGCCCTGACCTACCGTAAGATCAACAAAATAAACTTGAGCTACTCTGTCACCTTCCTTCCTTCTCTCTCTTCATTCAACAGGTACTATTGAGGAATCACTCTAGATAGAAACTGGGGACAACAGGGCCATCTAATCTCCAGTTACTCAGATGTAGTGGGGAGATAGACAGCAAAGAGTTACTGCAGGTGACAAAGATCCTGGAATGCATCCAGGTAGTGTGGGAACATGGTAGATGGACAGGCTTTGTAGCAGGGCCTCGTTTCCTGGAAGAGAGTTATAAAGTAGACCTCAACTTTGTGTGGGAATGAGGGTGTGGGGCAGAGAATAAAGATTTGTGTCTGAGCTAGAAAGGGAGGCCAAACAGAGCTTTGGAGGCAGAGGGAACCATGCTGGCAAGGCTGGGGGTTTGGGAACTGTCCCATGCTGGGGAGCGGGTGCTATAACTTGGGGTGGAAGGGGAAGAGAGAAGCAGGTAGATGGAAGCCGTTGCAAGTCACCGTAAAAGAACTCACATTTAATTACCTGAGAGGCAACGGGGCAGCTCTGGGATAGGGAGCCATGAGAGGAGCCATGCTGAGGCCAGATTTGTGTCATAAGAGGACGCCCCCAGATCACCACAGGGACCCGACTGGAGGGGTCATGGTGGGGGCAGTCAGGAGCAGCTGTACACATCTAGGTCAGACAGTCACCAGAAGCAAGAGGAGCAGGAAGGACACAGTTGACGACTGTGAGCTCCGAGAGCCTTGCAAGGGGGTGTTGGGGACTAGCAGGGGTGGACATCGGAGATGACAACACAGTCTGGGGCATGTCATTCCTTCCAGGGAACCCTTCTTTCTTCTTCCACACCCCACCCTCATTCCAGTGCCATAACTGGAGGCCATGGCGTTCGGTGGGGGGGGGCGCTCCATGAAATACTAAACTTCTGGCTCCTCCACAGGAACCGGAACAATTTCACTAGCAGAAGATGTACCAGCACCATAGGATAATAACCCCCCCCACACACACAGTACAAAATATACTGCAAAGCTACACAGAATCGCCCGACTCCAGCATGGCCCGCTCACCTTGGTTTGCTCTTTGTACATTTCATTCCACTGCCTGTGAGTACTCACTAGCAGTCAAGCAGGGCACGTGCCAAGCATTTAGGAAGAGCCAATGGGAGGAAAGTATCAAATTGAGATAATTACAAGTAATAATTTTGTTCTTTGCTGCCAATTGGGAAGAGATAGATAAGAATTTCGTTGAGCAGGGGAGCTCTCCAGAGAGCTTTCAGAGCCCAGAGCTAGGATGAAAGTGAGGGTTAGCCCGCTCCCTGGATGGCCACCTGACTCCAATCTGCTCAGCACAGTGCCTTGGCCTCTCCTGCAGGGAGGAAGCTGCTTGGCTTCAGGCAGGGAGAGCAAGCGCCGTTTCCACTTCCTTCAAAGGTCATCACCTGCCTGTGCAGCCAGAGGCACTGTGTGAACTAAGCACAGTCTTTGGTTTCTTCTGGGAGCAAAGCAGCCTCAGGGGCAGCGTGACCAGCGATTGTCTTCCAGGTCCTCAGGCCCAGCACAAGGTAAAGTCCTGGCCATGGGCTGCAGCATGTCCTTCCACCACCACCACTATCACCTTCCAAACCACTCCAAATAAAAGTAAGATCTAGGTGACAAGTATTCTTTGCAAATGCAGCTGCAACAAAAGTCTTCGACATGGGAATGGGACATGTGGGAAATGTTGCCTGCAGTCCCCTTCTGAGAGCAGCAGGTAAGGCTACTTCTCAGGCGAAGGAAGGAGGGGCTCCACTGCCTGGATGGCCTAGGACTGAATAAACAGCTGGATGTTTTACACGTACTACCTCTGCCAACTGAAGTGAGGAGAAGTATCCACCACAGAATACCACCCTTCAGACGGGGCAGGAGGCAGCCAGAAAAGGGACCTGCTCCAGACACACACTGAACATCTGGCCACACTTACCCACCATGGCCCTTTCAAACACCTGATGGACACTGCAGACTTTCAGCCTGGGCCAACATCACAGTCTGGGTACAGGTAATGGGCAAAAGAAGCAGATCCAGGGTGGGTCCTGTTGCACTAGGGATCCGCTGCCAGATCAAGGACGAGAGGTCTGAACTGTAGTCCCAGTTCAAGCCAGGTTTCACATCCTGTCTGTGCTGATGCTGAATCCCGCTGGACTGTGTCTGGAGCTGCAAGCTCCAGCCCAGATGGACAACTCTGTTCCTTCGCCAGGATGACTCCCAGGCCTGGCTCAGGCAGGGAGGGAGTCAGGTAGGGCCTCAGCATTAGCCTATTGATCACTCCAAGAGGACACTGAGGTTCAGAGTAGTCCTGTGACTTGCCCAAAGACCCACGGCAAGTGAATAAAACTGCAGAACTGAAACCCAGAATTCAAGAAATGGTGAATCCCAAACAGCATGGGCACACACAAAAGCACCTGCCAGGCTCTAACTAACATCCTCAGACCAAGAAACTTCAGGACAGGGAGAAACGCAGCCAGACCTCCAACCTGCCTTCACACTCCTGCTGTAGCCTCCTCTGGTTACAGAGACAGGGATGCTGATTCTTCTCAAGGGAAAGCTGTCCTAAGGTGGGGGAGCTGGGAGGCCCTTTCCTCCTAACTGCTCTGTGGTCCAGAGGGACAGTCGGTCTTCTCAGGCAAGCGGGGACCTGCCCAATGCAGCAGCAAAGGAATAATGAAGAATCTTCCAAAACCCAGTACTGCCTGCTGCTGACAGTGCCTGCTCCTTCCAAGGGGGACAGGAGCAGCCTGGATGGAAGAGCCTGCATGGAACCTGCACAGGCAGCGATGGGGCAGTCCCAGCACCCCACCCCTAGGATGTGGTAGCACTAGCAGGGCTGGGCTCAACAACCCTGTAAAACAGATAACTGTCCCTACCTTACAGACGAGGACAAAGAGATGTGGTGACCCATTTCAGGGCTCAGGAATTGGGCTTGCTGAGAACTTATCATATTGTACCTTACATATCCCTTTCCAAAATGTATCCTTTTGCTGAAGAAAATGATGCATCTTAAAATAATCTTGTCTTTGAAATCATTTGTAGTAACTTGTAGGATTGAGGATGGCTTAGCAGGCATGTCTGTAATGAGGAACCTTGACCAATCTGACCCCAGAAACAGGACCAACCAAAACAAGTGGTCAGCCAGATTTCTCTCTCTCTCTCTCTCTCTCTCTCTCTCTCTCTCTCTCTCTCTCTCTCTCTCTCTGTCTCATGCATTTAGTACATTCTACAGGGTCTCACTACACAGATCAGACTCATACTGATTCTCCTGTTTTTAGCTTTCCAAGTGCTGGGATTACAGGTGTGCACCACCATGCCCAGCCTCAGTCCCCATCTTAGTGTGCCCCAGGGGCAGGGCTGGCACAGTGTGGTGGGGATCGAACACTGGTCCCTGTGCCTTCAGTCAGATTTCAATGCATTAATCAAACATTGATTTGGATCAACAGTTTCTATATTTGAAATCAAGTTTTTTCTTTGCATGCCTCCAACATTTTTGTCAGCCCAAGAGCCCATTCAGACTTATGGGTAAGTCTGACCTAGAGTGCAGCCAAGGCACTGACTGCCAGTTGGCACAGGGAAACCACCAGATAGATCCATGAACAGCTTGGCTTTGAAAGGCCCTGGAGAGTGTGGCCTCGAGTAGCTGGGAAAGATCTCATGGGTATTCGTTCTTCAACTCCAAGAGAGAGGATGCCATATATTGGTGCTGTCATTTATCACGTACTAGCACTTTCCACAATTGTCCCAGTTTGGGAACATGGGGATTTGGAGACTCCTTGTGTCACAAAGGTAGCAAGTAGCCATGTCAGGATTTGAACAGGAGGGTTCTGGAGTCCAAGATCCTAATCACTGTGTTACATGGCCTCCCAGGCAGGAGCAGAGATGTGTGGGGCAAGTTTGGAGAGGCTCCATATGACGTCAGGCATCTGGAGCACTGGGCAAGGAGAGTATTCCCCTCGGGGATGGCCGCAGGTGGAGGTAGACGTGAAAGCAGGCAGGTCTCATGGGGCTGGCAGGGATACCTTCGCACCTGCAGAGCTCTGAGCGCCCTGAGCTTCTGGTCACCGGCAGTGCACAGGGACAGTGCAGCGTTCCATGTGGACCCCTGCTAGGTAGAGGCCGACACTGACCCACTCAGGCAGAGCTGAGAACCCTTGCTCGCTTTCTCAGAGCCACCTCCGGTAGCCCTGGTGGCTCTGCAGAGGACAATGTCTGGCTCTAGCTGGCTGTGGGACCCAATGAAGGTGGCCTGGGAGACTGATTCTCAGAGGCCTGTTGGAGGCCCCAGACCCACACTTGTTAGGTTTTTCTAAGTGTGGGCTATTGGTGCCGTGCCTGTGTCATTTCCTTTTCTCCTTACACTTTCTGAGGTCGGTTTCCTTCTTTCTACCTCACAGACTAAGAGAAGCCTTGGGCCCCGACCGCTGAGCCATCCCGGGGAGCTGGCAGGCTCTGACAGTTTCTGGGAGCCACCTTAGTCTTCCTACCACCAGGGAAGAGGCAGAGTGCAGCCCCTTCCTGTTGTCCTAACCCCAACCACAGCCAGGAAACAGGCCAAGCAGGCCAGGCCACCAGGGGCCCCAAGGTGGAGGGAGGGACAAGGGCACCAAGCAGAGAGGATGGGGTGGGGGTGAGATGGGGGAGACACTGACAGGCAGAAATGAAAGTGGCCTTGAGAAAAAGGAACGAGGGAAGAAAAGCAGAAACTAAACAAGCAACAAAGAAAATAAGAGTGTCCAGAGGAAGTGGCCCAGGGTGTGGCGCTGCTAGAGGAATCCCCCACAGACTGGTGTTTCCTTTCCTCTAGAGAACCGGGTGGAGGACCAGCTGACCAACTGCTCCCGTCACCTCAGGCCAGCAGCAGCCCCTTGGCCTTGGCAAAGCAAGCTTCATGCCACCAGCCTGGGAAAGTGCGCCCAATGCAGAGCCTAACCCAGGGCTGGAGTCCTGTTAGCCTCACCTGCTGGGTGACGATGGGACATTCATTTGACCTTGCTGGGCCTCATTTTCCCTTTTTTTTTTTTTTTTTTTTTTGTAGTTTAGGGAAGGTTCTACAGGGTATTCAGGGTCTCACTACTAGATGGGACTCGTAGAGATCTGCCTGTTTACAGCCTCTCAAGAGCTGGGATTACAGGCTCGCGACACTACACCCAGTCTCAATTGCCATCTCAGCACACCTTGGGAGTGGGGCCAGCATAGCAGGCCCTCTGGGCCTCAATTTCCTATCCATAAGATGAGTGTCCCTTCCTTGAACCTGTGGCACTGCTGGGAGTTTCCTGAACCAAGCCCTCTCCCAGACATGATGGGTATATGCTGGGAGAAGGGGTGTGCAGGAGGTACCCTCAGTCCCTGGGGAAATAAGGCTGCCTCCACTGTCTTATTGCTTGGATAAACATTTATTCAATACGTACTGGTTCTACGCTCTGCTGTATCTAGAATAAAGGGCTGAGTGAGGGTTGGCCTCATTCCCAATTACAGGCTGCGGCATACTGGAGCTCCTTGTTCCAGCCCTCGCACTTGATGCTGGGTGACCTCAGGCAAGTGACTTGGAATGAAAGCACCCCTGCCTCCAGGCTACGAGGATCAGAGGAGCCCTCGGGTCTCTCTGCTCAGGAGCACCTGGCCTAGGCAGGAGCGGGCCCTCTGGGAGGGCACCAGCAAGGTGCTAGGGTAGATGCCAGGGCAGGGGCTCTCAGTGCTGGGCAGGGACTGTGAGGAAAGGCCTGCCAGGCATCTGAACAGGAAAACGGGAAGGAGTGAAAGAACAGCAGGCACAAAGTGCTGGAACGTTTGTCCTTCACCTCAAGGGTGGCTGACAGTACTCAGACGGCCCCAGCAGGGAAACTGTGCTGAAAGACTTCTGCTTGGGCCCAACTGTCTGTGGATGGGTATGGGGAACTCCCCTGGGGCAGGCAGGGTTCTTGTGAATTGGACTGGCCTAGAACTCAGGGCTGCAGAGTCAGAGTGGCAGCTGCTGCGGTAGAGGTGTCACAAGGCCCAGGCCGGGCCCCAGGGAGGCCCTGGAGGGGGTTTCTCCGTGTCACATTTGCTCTGTGCTGAGGGCATCTTTTGCATACAGGGCTACTGCTGCTTGGAAGCCTTATTGCCACCCTCAGCCTTCACGTAGCCACAGTCTCGTTCTTAGTCATGGCCCGGCCCCCAAACAGGCCACAGGCTGCCCGGCATGTTGGTCATGTGCCTCCCACCCCAGCCATCCAGGAACAGGCAGAAGCTCCAGCAGTCTCAGGGCTTCCATTAGCCTGTCCAAGCTTCAGGATCCCCCCCCCCTGTAAAATGGGGCCAATAACCACATGTACCTGGCAGGGTGGTCACAGGGATGAAATGAGATGGGGTAGTAGCACCCACTGTATATAGGAGACCAGTACTCGGCAGCTCCTCTCCCTTCCTGTCCCATCTACTTCTGCACAGTGCATAAAAGAGAGCAGAGACATTTCACCCCCAGCCCTGGCACTGTCACTGGAGACAATGCCCTCCATCTGGGCATCAACTGCTCACCTGCAAAGCAGGGAAGACAAAGAGCGAGCTCTCTCCCATGATGAGCAAGGCACGCTCTCCATGTTCTTACCCCTCTTCTGCCTCCAAGGTCAGGTGCTTCCCAGGCCACTAACCTCCTTTCCAAACTTGTTAGGAAGGATCTGGCATCAGTCACTGACCTTTGAGTCTTCATGAGCCCCCAGTGGCTCTAAACCTCAAGAGTCTTCTTTCCACCACTACCACCACCCCCATTTTACAGAAGGAAAGGTGAGGAGAAAGGAGGGGCAAGAAGGGCCCTGACAGAGTCCATAAGCTTATAAGTAGCAGAACTGGATTTGGAACTAGGAGTGCCCACAAAGTTACAATCCTCAGAGGTCCCCTGGGGCCCTGGGCCTACCCTCCAGCAGCAGCCCAAGCCAGTTCTGCATTGAAAGGTGTAGGCCCTGGAAACCTGAAGAGAGAAGGGGTTTCTTGCTGTCAGCCTGAAATGCGACATGAGTTTCCCATCCCCCTCATCTGCTGTTTTTCTTGAGCCTCCCCCAGCCCAGGTAGGCAGAGGGCAGGACAGGGACCCTGTGCCCATTCTTCTTAGGAGATGCACCTGTAAAGAAGTCTCTGCTTCCTGTTGAAATTTACCTCTACCTCCAGGTTCCCTCAGACCCAAGCAGGACCCCACCCTGGGCAGCACTGCCCTCCATCTGTCTGGAAGGACTCAACTGAGGCTGCAGGAACTGACCTGGTGCAGCTCAAGGAGGACTGGAGGCGGGACAACACCTGCGGCTGGGCCTCTGCCCACCACCGTGGCCTTGAGCAGGCTGCTTCTCCCCTGTGCCTCATCTGCCAGCCCCAGAAGAGATCGGCCAGCCCTGCACAGTTCAGCATCCCTGGGGTCAGTGCTTCTGGCCCCACCTCTCTCCATGTGTCCAGTGCCCAGGGAGCCAACTGCCCCAGAAGACTCACTCCTGGCATCCTCAATCACCAGGGGCATGCTACAAATGCTGCAAATGAATGCCAGAGGGAGGGAAGGGCGGAACACATTCATAAGGGGTGCTCATGATCTCCGCGTGTTAATAATGCATGGGCAGCCGGCATGGGGGCCATCCTAGGCCATGGTCAGGTGGCATTAGGAGGCCTCTAATGGTCCTAATGACTCAGGGAGGGTTCCCATGTGGGATGTGGGCAACACGGGCGGGAAGCCAGGATTCCAGGCACTTAGACCCCACAGGTGGGACGTGGGGGCAGGGCAAAATGACAGCTTCCATGGAGCAGAGCCCCTTTATGCAGTCCAGGGGGCTGAGCAAGGCTTCCTGCAGGGGCCTGAGCACATTTACAAAGAGGAGTAAGGGCCAATTCCTGCAGGCAAGTCATGAAGACAGAAACTTAGGGCTTTGCAGGTCTCCCCGCTGTGATATCCCTGCCCCATGGCTCTGCGTTAGTTGTCTAAATTCTGCTGAGGATGGAATGATATTTATCCTTTCTTTAAATAGGTGTGACTTTTGAGAAACAGGTGACAGCAGATATAGTGGACATAAAAGCAAGTGACATTGAGTGTTGGTAAAAGCGGTAATATGATAAAGTACTAAAGTGAGATATAGGCACTGGGTTCCAGGACCAGAGATTCTCTCTGTCCTCTAGCAGCTGCAGGCTACAGTGCAGTCAGCTTCCCCAGCACTGCGAAGCCCCTGAGCCACTCCACAGGCCTCCTGGGTACACTGGACCACTTTGTGTCTCCATGTTTAACAATGAAGAAAAAGTCAGCCTCTACAGGCCAGCCAAACTCCAAGATGCCTCCTTGGGATTCTCAGCTCCAGGTGTTCATGGTGCACTGGGTGACCTCTGGCCTCATAGGTGACTGACAGGTGTCAGGGTGCTCTGTCTTCTAAGGTTAGCTCATCAAAGCTACCATGGCTCTACTCTGGCTTTCATGGCTCACTCTTGCTGAGAGAAGCCAATGGCCCTATTGGAGGACTCTCTGCAGCCTGTAGCCATGCCCCTGCCTGAAGGAACAGAGGCCCCTGCAACAAACAGCTTTGACACACCAGGTACCTGAAGATGCCGTCTCAGAAAAGGGCTCCAGCTCCAGAGCAGCCACTCAGTGGCCACTGCCCACTGACTACCCCTTCACAGTAGCCTCACAAGAGTGCTTGTTGAGAGACCTGCCCCCACTCAGCTGCTTCTGGATTCTTGACAGTCAGAAATGTGTCATGTTGAAGCCACCAAGTTTGGGGACACTTATTATGAGCAATAAATAAAACCACGTTCAAAAATTTCTGAGAAACAAGAACCACTAAACTGGGCTACAGTAGTTCTCTGCAGAAGGTTTTGGCATGAAACTGGGCATTCCTGGGTCTATAAAGGCTACAGAAGAAACAGAAGATGTGGTCTCAGTTGTCCAGGACATGAAACAGGTGGCAGAGGCTGACAGCCACAGCAGCAGAAGCAAGGGGAGAATAATGGGCAGTGAAGGTATCAGAAAGGAGTCGGAGGAAGCACTGGTGAGCTGGGCAAGGCTAAACCAGGCTGTGGAGGACTAGATGTGCTGTCTCTCCAAGGATTCCTAGATTAGCTACTGTCCCTGATGCTCTTATCCCCACTTTTTGGATGTGGAAATTGAGGTTTAACCATTTGCCCCAGGTCACAGTGCCAGGAACTGAAGGATCCAGGAGACAATGCTCCCAGGCCCCTACCTATCCGTGGGACAGAGGGGACCAAAGCAGCAGGGAAGGCAGTTGAGAAATCCACAAGCGCTGGTGTCCTGGGCCTATGGTAAGGTAGAGGGAAAGCAGCTGGAAGGTGACCAAGAGGGCCTAGCCCAAGGCTGAGGACCACACGCTATGCACCCAGCCTGCCCTCAGCCAGGAAGCCCACCACTGCTCTTGCAAGATTCCTGTGGGGCCGGACAGTCACTGCACTTAGCTCACCCACTCCTCAGCCTCCTCCCGGACCAGGCCCTCCTGCCCAGGCAGCCTCCCCTGATGGAGCCTCCTGGAAGCCTGAGTTACACTGCCCAAGGCTTCACAGGGAAGAATAACATGGCAGTAGACTTCTGCATCAGTCCCTATTGGCCCAGGTCTTCTCTGTCACTGTCCTCAGGGTCAGGGGTATCTCCTGGCTGCACTGGGCAGCTAGCCACATGGGGCTGTGCCAAGTCTGAGTGATGCAGCAGGGGGAGAGGAAAGGGAGGAGCGGAGGGAGAACCAAGGGATGGGTGTCCTTGGATGCCAGTTTCCCGTGCTGACAGCCTAATGCCAGGTCCTCAGTGGTGAGGACTGTAGAGCCCAGAGCTGGATGTGGAGGCTGGAGATCCCACAAGGCCTCACCCAGCCCCTGCTCCATGAACACCTAGCTCCAGAGCCAGGGGAAAGTCCTCAGGGGTCCTCCCTATGTCCAACAGGAAACTGAGGCCCAGGTGGGAGTGATTCTCAAGGCCCCAGAGAGGTGGTAGCTGAATTCCACCACCTGCCCAGTGACTCACCAGGCACAGAGGACCTGCTCTGAGGTCAGGCCTATGTCTAGGAGCATGGGCAGTGTGGAAGAGTGACTGGGGAGGGCTGGTTCTGGCTGCAGAGAGGACTCCAGAGTCTCCCAGAGGTGACCCTGGCGTGCCTATGAAAGGAGCAATGGAGCATGAGCAGGCAGGAAGCAGCAACCAAGAACTCAGCAAAAGACGGAGACAGGCAAAGGGGCCGGGCCTCAGGGCAGGCGTGCTCCTGGTGTGGGACAGTTGTCTCCAACTGCGCCAGAAGTGAGGCTCCACCGTGTGGACAAGCTCTGTGGTCTTGGCCAGGTGGTTAACCTTTCTGGGTTTCCATTTTCTCATCTGAAAACTGGACCCGTGGCATATCCCTTCCAGGAAGAATGAAGGAGCCAGCTGGTGTGGCCATGCCACAGTGTATGGAGAAGGACAGAGAGGAACATTCATTCCATGAATACATGAAGAGGGGGTTCCAGGGAAGTGTGTCCAGTCAGCCGCTCCCAAGCTCAGGGCCCAGGCTAGTGTGGGATGCAGCTGATGGCCACTAAGCTGGCCACTTGTAGCTGTAGGCTGCTAGCAGCTGCTGAAGGGTGTGCAGTGAGGAAGCTGTGGGCCAGTGTGGAGGGCAGCTGGGGGAAGGAGACAGAAACCAAGAGGGCAGGGTGGGGGTGGCTGCCATCCTGCAAGGAACAGGAGGACTTGGCATGGCTGGGCAGTGGGCAGAGCCTGTGGCAGCTGGCCCCTGGGTGGGGGGAGCTGCAGGTGGACAAAGAACAGAAGAAAATATCCACCAACAGGTGGCCGCTGATGCCACTGCATGTACTGTGGAGAGGAGAAGAAAAACAAATTTAGAGCTGTGGTCAGTGATGGTACAAATGACAGAGGTGTGTGTTGTCTTTGAAATACTGAGAAGGTGCTTAAAGGGTGTTCAGGAGAGTCGTTATCTGTGAGGTATAACGCCTGTGACCACAAAAGCACAACCTCCCCATTAGCAAGAAGTCACCCCAACACGCTCTGACAATAGCAAAACTTTCATCAGTTGTCTACCAAGACTGACCTCTTCCAGGCATTGGGGGTGCACCAACAGATCTAATTCTCCAGTAGCCCTTTGCAGAAGTTACTATTAGCATTGCACCCATTTTACAGATGAAAAACCTGAGGTTCTGAAGGGAAGTCCATCACTTCACTGACAAGGAAAGAAACTCAAGTCAGTTATAGGTCTTTTCCATCAAGCATCTGCCGGTTGGGCGATCTTCCCACATCGTGAGCCTGAGCACGGTGTCTAGCACACAGATGAGCTGTGTCAGCACTTTGCTCCGGTGGCGATGATGGTGGCGATGGCAACAGATACAGGGGAGGATGACTATGATGTCCCCAGTGATGGGCACTTCTCTAGTTTGATTAAATCTGTTTAGCAATGTCAGGAGGAAGGAGTTACTGTCTTATGGGGAAACTGAGTCACACTGGGATGGGGCTTTGTGGAGATACAAAGAGTTAAGCCTCAACCCAAAGGCCAGCCTCATCCACAGCTCACTCCCTGCTCTCAGACAGAAGCATCCAGGCCCTACCCATTCCCCTCCCCAAATTGCCAGCCTCCTGTCATTCTGCCTTCCTCCCCCATGGTGCTGGCATGCTGGGGCTCTTTCCAGCCCCATAATTTGGGACCAAAGCCTTAAGGAAGAATCAAACCCATCTCTCCTTCTCCGCCAACACAAGGCAGGCTCGGTGACAGGCGGTGGAGGAAGTCTGCGCTGCTCCCCTGCCACCCACATGCCATCTAAATTCACCGACAGACAAAGCCGGCTCTTTGTCTTGGCGCTTCCCTGCCTCCCTGCCATTCATGTGCCCAGAGATTTCGTTTCCAGTAAGTGGAGGTTGGAGAGAGAAGAAAGCAAACGAGAGAGGAGAGGAAAGAAGGGAGCGGGGAGAGCAGCAACATTGACTCACACACAACTTAGCCCCAATTGGCAAAATGACAACTCATTAAAAAAATGATTTGTAGGCTGCATGGAGGAGACATCCGCCTCTGAAGAGCCCCTTTCTGTGTTTCATGAGGTGGTAGTAGCAGCGTGGCTACCCAGGGCGTTGGAGAGCCGTGGTGGTCACTGTGGCCCTCAGGCCATCTACAGAATTCCAAACTTCAAATTCCTCCCTGCTTGGAAGCCACAAGAGCTCAGGCCCTACATGTCCACAGCTGCGCTGGGCCAAGGGAAGATGGCAAGGCCCCAGTTTGAGCTGTGCCCACTGGTGTTCAGACTTCTGGCTTCCACAGCCCTGGGCAGGAGCCTCCTGTCTGGGTATAGCAGATCGTGTCCTCTACACAAACCATGGACACTCAGCTGGTGCTGGGCCACTGATGGGCTAAAAGTGAGGTCCTGGCTCCTGAGGCTCCCTGACTTCAGGAAGAGGGAAGGTGGTCCACAGTTTACCCAGCTTCTTCTGCTGCAGGGAAATGGGTCACACCAATCCTCCAGGTGACACCACGTCACCCAAGCAGGCTTCCTGGGAACACAAGTTTCTCTGGGGCCTAGCTTTGTCATCTGTGTCCCAATCCATACTGAGGATTTACCCTGGGCAGAGCCAACACAAGGCACCAGAGCATGTATTTATGGCTTCCTCCTGCAAACAGGCATCCACTCTCAGACTCTGTCAGCTGCCTCAGGGAGTCAGCACACAGAACAAACTTGTGTCCAAGGGCAGCACAGAGCCAAAGCAAGAAGCTGATGGAAAGCAGAAGCCTGGAAGTGGCTAGAGCGTTAGGACACGAGAGGCTCGTGGAGAAGGCTGAAGAATCAGAGGTGTTTCAGATTTCTCATCACACAGAGAGGCTGAGGTGGTGGGCTGAGAGAGACCCGTCCTGCAGCTGGTTACCTGCTCCTTCCTCTGTCCTGTTGCCTATTCCCACCCTCCCAACAGACGTCAGCCACCAAGAAAGGCCTTCTGCTCCCATTCACTGCAAAAAACTGAGGCCTTCAACCCAGCTCCTCAGTGGGGCCACCCACTTAGAAGCAGCCCTTGGGGGCTCCCTGGTTTGGGTGCTAAGCCCAGCTCAGCCCCTTAACAGCTTCGTGGCCTGCAGCAGGCAGCTTGGCATAGCTCTGTGCCTGCATCTTTCAGTTCAGGTGAACTGTGTCTACTGTCAGTGTGGTCTGAGGGGTTAAGGGGAGGTACTCAGCCTGGTAGCTAGGCCTGCATCCTGCTCTCCCCACTGCCTGAAATGCTCTGAACTCCTGCAGGTGCATGTTTGTGACTGGCTCCATCCTTTGCATTTCAGATAAGTCCCCTAAGACCCACCATGAAGGACTTTCAATTCTCCAAGACTGGGTGAGATGAATCCATGTAGCCCCAGTAGGCATAAAGCCTCCTGTCACTGGACCTAGAGCTCTGGGCTAGGCGGCCCACTGAGTCACCTGTTGTCCCACTAACCTCTGAATGCCTTAGAAAGAGTCTTATTCATAGCAACTCCCATGATTCTCAACAACCTCCCCTACATAAGAAGACATGGAGGCTCAGAAAAGTGGAATGTGGCGTGCAGCTCAGTACTTTTGTGTGGCAACTGCATTTTAATACTGAACTGGTCATCAATGCCTTTACCCAAAGCTTTGATGGCCATGAAGACCTCAGGCTTGTGACAAAACTGTGAAAAGAGGTGCTTTTGGAAAGGGAGCTTATAGTGGGGAAAATGGCTAACAAAATTCTGGGGCTCTGTGATCCTAAAATATATAGCAGGTGTAATTTACCTGTCTTTCACATGTCCCACATGGGACCCAAACTGGAAACTCCTTCACTGCTCTGTGATCCCATAATTCTGTGAAGAAGTAGCCAGATCCATCTCTGTGTACCGAGGATCCTGTACATGAATCGGGTGACTTGCTCAAGGCCACATTGCTAATTCTGAAGCTCAAATGTAGCACCACTTTGGCCCTGCTCTGGCCAGGCCTGCACTGAAGTAAAGAGATACCCTACTGGAACAGGGCCATAACTGGCCTTGGGCCCCAGGAAAGACAGGTCAGGAGGACGAAATGCAGCAGGAGGGGATGGGAGCAGGAAGGCCTTCCAGCAGGGCTAGCGTCGCCAGTCACACTGGGTCCTTGCTGACTCTGGCCAAGCCTCAGAAGTCACAGGTGTTCTTGCCTGACCAGCCCTCAGAACCTCTAAAGTGTCAGGTTGAAAAGCCCAGGTGGCATCCTCAGCACCGTTCCAGGGGTACACAGCACACCTCAGAGCACCAGTTCTACTTTGAGATGTAATGCAGATTTAAAAAGAAAAATGAGACAAACTCTGACACATGATAGGAAAGAATACAAAATGTGTGACAGTGTTTAAGGAAAGTCCAAAGAAATTCATTTGCTTTTCTCGGTGAAAAGTTTAAGTCCTGAGCCTGTCCAAATTTCTCACAAAACAGAGACACCCAAGGAGTGTCAGGTGGCTTTCTCCAGGTGACGCAGCTTGTCCACACACACACACACACACACACACACACACACACACACACACACACAGGGCCTTGTCCAAGCCCCAGAGCAGGAGCTTGATATGGCCAGACTAATGTGCTGTAATCAGGCAGCTATGGGTTCTAGCTCAGACACAGCCCTGGGCTACCTGTGCCTGGTGCCTGTCCCTCATCAATAAAAGGGGGCAGCAGTCTTAGCAGAAAAATATTAAATGTCATGAGGGTGCACAGGTGCACAATAGTGTCAACCTCCTTGCTCTCCTTTGTCCCACTATACAAGATCAAGAAACTTGCAGACAGAAAATGCCCCCATCAGATCTCTGACCCCAAGGGAAGTGGAGTCTAGCATCCCTTCACTATTTGCAATGTATCACAGCACTGTTAAACCACAACATTTCTTGCAGTTCTTCAAATACATCATCCATATGATACTGTGCTTGGAATAATCTCACAGCCACCGGAAGGCTGAATTCCCTCAGCCACCCACTGCTTCTTGTAGAGGAAACAGAAATGTTCAAAAATAGAGCCCCAATCGATGCTCTGGATTGAGGCCACAAAGTGTGGCAATGCCCAAGGAGCCCGCACCACCCCTGCCCTGCACAGCCTCAGCTGCTGGGGGTTTCCAGGCAGCTTCTTCAACTCTGATTGCAACACGTCGAGCTGCAGTCATGTGTGTGCACAGAGCATCCTGTGGCAAACGGGGAACTCCAGGAAGCCAGGTGACCGCAGGGAAGTCCTAACTGGTGATACTCGGCAAGAGCAGATGAGGTCAGTGAAGCTCCGTGGTTGTGGACTCGGTGACCACCTGTGGTGGGCCTGGCTTGCCCAGAAAGGCAGGCCCAACCCTAGTGGGCCATTCCTTCCAAAAACAGAGGCAGCAGCACAACAGCACCACCCTACTGGCTGCCCAGAGTGTTAGGTGCACAAAACCCTTCAGATGAGAGCCCCGAGACTCAGAGAGGGTGAGTGACAGAGCCTCAGCAATTACTCCACTTATCAGAGGAGCCAGGATGGCCCTGAGGTGCTCTGCCTCTCCTGAAAGGAAGACCAGACATCTTCAGGCCCTCCCTGCACCCACTCAAGTGCATGCCAACCTGCCCGGTCTTTACCAAACATCTCAACCTCAGACTCCCAGTGCTATCTTGCAGTATTACAAACAACCCTGTAAGGCAGATAGGGAAACCATATCCACTTTACAGATGAGAAAACTGAGGCTCTCAGGGACCTTCTGCTTGTGTACAGCCAAGGTCCAAGTCTAGGCTGTCGGGTCCACTTGCCTAGCACCAGCGCGGTGATGCTGCGTTCTCACATGCGAGAAACTCAGTGTTTCCAAAGTGTTTCCACAGCCACCCACCACACAGCCTTGGACCGCTCTTTCCTATTCACAACCATAGTGTAAGCAGGAAGTTGTCTATTCCTGTTTTAGAGCTATGAGAGCACACACACCCAGAGCTGAAGTGACTTGCCCCAGAGTCACACAGCTAGGAGGTGGCTGAAGCAGGATACAAATAGTTCCTCCTGTCCTTTAATTCATCTGTTCTTCCACCTCCCCATCTGTCCATTCATCAGTCCATTCAACTATCCATCCATCTGCCTGTCCATCTACCTACTCAACCTGTGACCACCTACCTCGTTCCTCTGTTGACTGTTCTGCCTCCAAAGGCCCCCCTCAAAGAAGCCTATCCCATGGCCTACTGAGGGTGGGCAGCCATGGATGAGATGAGGATGCTCAGGAAGGGCAAGAACCCCAGGACACCTCTCCAGAAAACCACACACAGACATACCTTGTGGGCTGGTGTGCCTGGGAGAGGAGGGGACAGACCCGGAGAGACTCAACATATTCTGCAGCAGCACCGTCTGGTTCTCTCTCCAGACTTAGAAAGGTGAACTCACAATGGCACTTTGGGCCTAAAGAGAAGGACAGAATGCAAAACTCACATGCACAAAGAGGCTGGCTCTGGTGAGGTGTCCTTTGGATCCACTGCCCAGGCCCTGGCTAGGAGCTCTGTCTCTTCTTTCCCTCATTCTATTGTCAATACCATGGCAGATGCTGAGAAGGCAAAGAGGTGGGCACACTGGACCTGGAGCATTGTGCGAGGAACCCATAGCCTGGGGTGCTAGCCCTGAACTATTTATTTGTCCCTTGCAGTGTGACACAGACAAAACCTTCACCTTCCCTGGGCCTCAGCCTCCTTATCTCGGAGGCTTTGGGGAGGTTGTTCTCAGTGTCTATGGCCCATGGTCCCTGTCCTGCAGTAGACATAGGCATGACTGATGAGGGACCCAGATCCCCAGGCAGGCAGGAAGCAGCTTGAGTGGCAAGTGGGAAGAAGGGAGGGCTCGATGTCCCTGTGTCCAGCCAGAAGCTGGCAATTTTTTGTCCTCTCCTCTGAGAGGGAGTGAAGGAGGCAAGCCCCTGCTTCCTAGGCACCTCCCATGCTTTGAGACTTGCTCAGCTAAACTCTAGAGAAACTAAGTCTCAGAGAAAGAAACTGATTTGCTCCTGCTCACACTAGGGCAGAGAGAAACTGCAGGAGGAAGGCAGGGCTGTTGGTTTTCAGAAAGCAAAATCATGCCCCTGTCTCTTGTCTCCTCTTGTGACCCCAGCATCTTCCCCTCTTTGCGTCTTCCTCCTCCCCACTACACCAGCCAGACAGAAATGAAGGGAACAGAACAAGTGGCAGGAAAGAGAAACCCACTGTCACCACCCCTGCATTCTCCCAGTAGTACAGCCCCCAGCTATCATTTCATGGGGGCGGGAGTTGGTTCTTCTCACAATCTGACCCCTCCGGTGTTCCCACTCACCCAAGTGCTGGTGACTAATGGCCCTGTGTTGACTAAGCTGTCCTTACTGGGCTCCTCGGTGGAAACAGACTCTGGTTCCTTCCTCTTCATCCTCCACTCTGTCCTTGGCCTGCACTCTCTCACCCGCCTCTCCATTGCTCAGAAACAACCCCCGACACAGGTGAGCCACACAGGCTGCAGTCACAGGGACCTGCCATGAAGGAATGTGACCAGTTTCTCTGCTTTCCTGTGGGCTGTTGGGGCTCAGTTGGAACTGTAAAAATGGACAGTCCTGTTTCAATGTCTAGCTCCACCACGACAGTGCCACCTTGTGCACAATGTTTTTTTTCTGAGCATTGGAAACTCCCTAATTTGTCCAATACAGAGTTGTTTTGATAACTAAGTCTTAATGTCTGCACGATGCCACACAGTAGGTGTTCGGCAAACTGTATCTTTCCCCTTCAACTGCCTACAATAAACTAAGAAGATGGAGAGCCAAGGAATGTATTCATATTGGCTGGCTGAGAAAAATGAGAGAACACATTTTCCTGTTCTTGATTTTTTGGGGGAAAAATCAATGTTTTTCAGAATTAAACTCGACTTTCAATTTACCCATTAATTCTATACCATTGTGAACTGGATCCTAAATATATCCAACTTTTGTAATCACAAGTTCCCTGTGAGACTGATGCCAAATGTTATGTGTCAATCCACTCATCTATTTTTCTATTTATCCATCTATCCAACCTTCCATCTGTCATCCATCTACCCATCATCATACATCCACCCATCCTTCTATCTATCCACTACTTATTCATCCTTCCATCTCTCTGTCTATCTGTCTTCCCTTTTATCCACCCCCCCCCCATGCATCCATCTTTCCATCTGTCCATCCGGTGACTACTTACTACCTACCAGTCACTGGGATACTCTCAACAAAAGGGAGCCTCAGAAACTCTCCAGTACTGTTGGCTCGGATGCACACCACAGCTGGCTGTTAATTACTTTTCCATTGGTTGGATATGGTGAGAGAAAGATGATGACCTCCCCAATCCCCCCACCAGCATCTGGCTTGCTGGACACTGCACTTCCTCTGTTCCACACACAAATCTCCTGGAGAGTAAGAGCCACATACACAATGATTCCTCAGTGAACAAAGTGCTTCCTGTGAGGCCAGGGGTTTTCACTAATGTGCACGCCACTGAGTGCGCACACATACTACCCTCCCACACGCGCAGGTGAATGCATGCCCGGGGTGGGGGGTGGTGCACACACTGCAACTGCTTGCATCTTTCCCTGTGGCCCGCAGGTCAGCATAGTGCCTTCCACGTAGGGATGCTTCTCCCTGCAGCCTGCCTCTCTCTACCACGTCCTGCTCTATATGAGCTATAAGGCCATCTCCTTCCTGGAATTTCCAGTTACTAGGTTTGTTGGGGAAGCTGTATAAGAGGGAATGGAAGAGTGTGGTCTCTGAAGCCAAACTCTGGGCTCCAAGTCCTTCACCTCAACTCTGTGACATTGAAAAAGTTTCTAAGTCTCTCTTTACTTCAGTTTTACTATCTGTAAAGCATGGAAGGAAGGCACAACCAAACTCTTGGAGCTGCAGTGAGGATCAGGTGACATCACATCACACTCCTAATGGGAGCACTACCACACCCTGGAGGGGCATCTGCAGCTGTGAGTGTTCAGGGATGTTCCACGACTGGGGTAAGCATGGGGAAGGATTTCACTGACAACAGAGAGCAGGAGCCAGAGGTGGTAAATCCTGCCACTTGCTACCTGTCCTGCACAACAAAACACTGCCTATCAAGATGTTACCACATCCCTGTGAAAAATCCCATGACAAGGGCTGGCACACAGTAAATGCTCACCCTCTTGTGAGCTGTAACTTATTTACTATCCCCAGACCATGTAAACTCCAGAAGAGAAGAAAAGCACTTCATCTGTCTGGTTCAGAATTTCCAAATCCCCATGGACACAGCCTGACACATGACAGGCACTGAATGAATGAATGAATGAATGAATGAATGAATGAATGAATGAATGAACACCTGATGAGTGTCTGCTCCATGAACAAATGAATGAATGAATGAGTGAATCAACACCTGACGAGTGTCTGCTCTGTGGAATATGTCTATTGTAATCACAATTAGTGTTTGCCGAGAAAGCCCAAAACACAGGTCAAGGATAGATCGCCGGAATAGCTGTTCTCTTCTGAATGTCCACTTCCCTGAAGGCCTGGGCCTACTGGAAGAATGTTGGCCTGCCCATTTATCCTCCACTGGTAAAGAGCATCAGACTCAGACAAGCGTCCGCCTCTCACTGACCAGCAGCACTGGGGCAGGATCCCTCCTGTTCCCCTCCTGCTTCTCTCTCTGTTCCCTGGCTCAGGGGACCTGACCCTGACTAGAACTTGGCAGAATTTTGAGTGACTGTGTTTTCCTCCCCTTCCTTGAGTACATGCATTCAGGTACTTTCACTCTTGATTAAGCAGAGTATGTGAAGTAAAGAACTCCCGAATGCCCCCAGGAGAAGAGGATCAATCTGACTATATTTCAACCTTAGTCAATCGTTCTCCATTCGTATTCACCTCTTCTCCTTAGTAACACGTGGAATTTTTCCTTCTGGATTAGAGTGCACAGGGTGGCCAGTCTTTTGAAATGTTTGCTTAGCCTTCATACCTACTGTGTGGAGGGAAAGACCTGAATCGACCTAGTCACTTGATGCTGAAGGCTCCAGCTTTGGGTTGGCAGCCATGATCAGAATGCTGGCCAAAGAGCAGCATGTGGAAGCTCTGGGAAGGGCCCTTGATGGGACTGAGTTCTGACACTTGTTGGCAGCCATATTCAGGGGGTTGAATGTCCGAGAGGAGTTTTGTTCTCAAATTCAGTTTTGGTTTTTTTTCATTGTCTGAAAATTCTGCTAGTAGATGCCCTGTTTGGTAAAACTCGTCAAGTATGGTTTCCTAGGGTGCGTTCTTTCGGGAAGGGAGCAGACCAGCTTGTGCCGCCGTGGAGATCACATCCGGTGCACACCCGTGGCCTGTTGTGCTTGTTGGTAGTGGGCAAGGCTGGGAGGCAGGAGGAAGGGCAGAGGCACACGGACGGTCTCCGTCAGGTGTTGTGTGAGCAGAACGCAGAGGAAGCCGTGGAGCCGCGATGGATCTCAGGAGTGCTTGGCCATCAGAGTCAAGAGTCATGCTCCCAGAACGTGCTGAGCTCCCGCCAAAACATGGAGCCCCAGCCCCATCAGGGGAAAGAGATGGGTCCTCACTCTCAGGCCTCCTCTCTGCAAATGTGGAGCCTAAAGACTCCCCAGGGCGCAATTTTCTTTCCACATCCCTCACAGACAGTGAACTGGTTCCTAAGTCTAACTGGGGTGTGGCCAACTCCCCTCCTCTCTTCTGGTCAGGCCACTGAGGAGGTGAAGCACAGGAGGAATCCAGCCTGTGAGCACACTCTCTTGAACTCTAAAACGTTCCATGAGAGTAGCCTAGAGGATGCACATCCCTCAGGGAGGCCTAGGGACGTGACCCAAAAGGCTACCAGTTAGCCCCTATTTTATCTTCAGAACCTATACAAGGATAAAATTCTACTCCAGAACCAGTGCAGGTCCATACCCATGTGCTGAAATAAGTAAATATTCAGTTCTTCAACTTAAAGATGGGCTGAGTCAATCACATGATTCTGCTGAGTCTCTGGCACGCTGCCACGTGCCTTAGGGAAGATGGTCACTCGCATTTGATAAGCACAGAGCAGAGGGCACCCTCAACAGGAGTTCTCAACAAGACGTTATGGGAAAACTCGCTCTTTCCTTGAATAGATGGAGGGCCTGCTGTGGCTCCTGGATCCATCTCTCCAGGCCACTCATCTCTTTGATGTCCCAGAAGTGGGTACAAGTGTGCGGCGTGAGGACGTGGAAGAATGCTCTGAGCAGAGGCTCGGCCTTTCACACTGGGGGGCATCTCCTTGCCCTCCAGCCTGACCTTAGCTGCTGACCTCACTTGGCCTAAGGGAACAGAAGGCTGGAAGTGCCTAGGAAATAGCATCTTTGCCCTCCCAGCCCAGAGCCAGCTCTCACCTCCTGGCTGAAGGATACAGAAGTGGGCAAAGCACCCAGGCACCCTCACAGGCATATGCAGTGGGCAATGTGGAGCCAGGTGGCCTGGTGCAATGGCATAACCACCCCCATATCACCCTGGATCCTACAAAGTGGCCATCATGCTTTCAGTTTTGCAGATGGGGACTGAGGACACTAGCCTGTGGCAGGCAGCAACAGGACAGGAGCTCAAGTCTGCCTAATTTAAGGCCAAATGCCTACCACAGAGGAGGGGCAGAAAGGGGGGAAGAAATGAAACTGCCACAGGCAGATCCCCAGGATAAGAAAAGGAGAAGACAGCAAAGGGTAGGGTAAGAAGCTGGAATAATAGGGAAGCTCTTCAGGGCTCCTGGGGCTGCCAGTGAGAGCCTGTCTCACAAGAACCTGGACAGAGATCAGTGGAGCTGCACAGGCCTTTACTCCTGAGAACAGGCAGGACCCAAGGGGGCTGCTGCAGGGCGCCTGGTTCCAGACCCAACCCTGCCTGTCCTCACCACTCACCCATGTCCCTTGCAGTCACGCAGGACCTGGCTGGCAGCTGCCCATGCCAAGGCTGATGGGAGCTCCCACCCACATTTCTGACTGGGGGATGGGGAAAGAAGGAGAGAAGAAGAAACTCCCCATTATAAACATGGTACAAACTATGAAAGTTTCAGAAAATATAAAAAGGAAATCAAAATGATTTACAATCCCATTCTAGAGATCTGTACTACCCACAGTTGTGTAGCCTTCTTGATAAACGCATTTCAAGGTATACCTGCAGCCTGGTCTATTTCTTACATCTTCTATATGCACTATTTTTTCAAGTGCCCTTTCAAGTTTTTAATTGAGCACTATCACCATCTTCAGCAACTCCATAGTATTGTGTGTGTCAGCTGATCAGATTTCATGTAAATCGCCATTTACTGATAGAGCACTGCTGGCCTGACAACGAACACTGCTGGAGTAGACATCATTACATCTTTCTGATGACAGCATGGATCCAAGGCTCAACGAGGTACCATTTTCTTGGACCCTGTGATTCCACTTAGAATAATTTGCTGATCTTAAGAAAGTAATAAGATGGAGAAAGGCCACTGACATAAAGAGCCCAGAGAGCCAGGCACTCTTCATTCTGGGACCACAGCTATGGCGGAAGGAGCCTTTCTCCCTCCCACAGCCACAGGTATACGGCTGCTTGGTTACTTTTCTCTGGTTGCTGGGGCAAAATACCTGACATCAAAAATGAAGGAAGGAAAGGTTTATTTAGCTCACAGTTTGTGGAGGTTTCAGACCATAATCAGCTGGCCCCAAGGCACAGTGACACATGGCAGAGGGCAGCAGTTCTTGGTGGCAGAAAACAGTAAAACAGGAAGAGCAAAAAGGGAGGAGCAGCAACAGAGAGCCAGCCTCTCTGCCTTCCTTCTATTGCGTTCAGGCTCTCTGTCCCAGGGCCTGTGTAGCACTCACACCCATAATCCCAGCAGCTCTTATACCCATAATCCCAACAATGGATCATAAATTAATCACAAACTCTAGAAGCTGCCCCAATGACTGCATGAGGCTTTGAGGGGATATCTAGACACCAACTATAGCAATGCTTTATATATAAGTACTATTTGTCTTTTAGACCTATGAGCCATCTGAATGCTGAAGGAAAGATACAACTGGTCACAGAGCAGGCCCAGGTGCAGACCCAGTGAGAGATCAGAGTTGGTCCTTTGTCAAGGTTAGACCAAAGCTCAGATCCATAAGTCCTGGCCTAGGTTCATCTGGGTAAGGCCAAGGTGTCCTTGGCTGCAGAGAGGGATAGTAAAGGGGCCATGTCCTAAGGATGTGATGAGAGGTCTCTAGTTTCATGGGAAAATGACACAACAAAGCCAGATATGCCTTTTCTCTGTCCCTTCCCAAGGGAAAAGTCCTTTCCCCCTCTCTGCTTCACTTCCTTCAACTATGAAATAGGAAACAGGCTCGCTCACCCATAGAAACCCACCAGGGAGGATCATTTTGAATATAAACTTCATCACCAACATCTCAGCAAAAGTAGTAAGGCAGGTGACCTTAAGTGTGCATTTGTTAACTGCCAGGTGCAGTTCTAAGGGCTGTGGTCATGGTATCATTGTGCTCACTCTGCAGAGTCCATCTGTCCCAATCACAGTTTTCTGATGGAGACAGGAGGCTCAAAGTGGCTGCACAGCTGCCTATTTGGGGGAGGGAGTCTGAAGATAGCGCCCCTGTTTGGAACCAGGGCTACTAACTGGAGTGCTATGTACCTTCTGCACACACCAGTTGGGTCCTCTGGGCTGAAATGAGGGTTCCAGTGCCAATCTGACTGCGCTCTGAGGAATCTCAGCAGCCCAGTGTGAACAGGAGGACCTGGCACACGCTCAGCGCTCAGCTGGGCTCAGAGTGTGATGTTCTGTCTGGAGAGGATCCAAGACAGGAGCAATACATGAAGGCCATTTGATGCAGCAAAATCTGCCACTTGGCCAAGATGCCCTGGCCCAGGCACACCTGTCCCTCTCTTCTCCCCAAAGTGGGTCAGCAGAGGCAAAATGCAGATGACTCCTGACCCAAGGAATTCTGCTGAACATCAGGAGTCTCTGGAATCTTGAAACCTGGTAACAAGGCGTGTGTGTGTGTGTGTGTGTGTGTGTGTGTGTGTGTGTGTGTGTAAGAGAGAGAGAGAGACTGAGACAGACAGACAGACAGACAGACAGAAACACACACACACACACACACACACACATAGACACAGACAGACACAGACTGATTGATTCTGGGGAGAGAGCCTGCATTTGGTAAGCTGTCAACATCTCACTGGAAATCTTCCATTCCTAAGAACAATTTAAAAATTCACTACAAAATGCTTTTCCCTGTGGAGCACCGTTGTAGGAGCCAGTCCAGTACTCTCTGGGATAAGATCCTCATTCCCAGCCATGTGGAGCCTCAACAGTCAGGCGATTGACTGATTCTTCATCAGCAAGGGCCTTGGATAAGACACCTTGTCTCTCGCACCTCTACCCCCTCACTGCAAAATTCCAAAGGTGAACTTGGGAGTGGCCTTCAGCCTGTGCTGTGCAGTGCTCTCAGAGGGGTGACGTGCTGATGTTCAAGTGGAGTGGTCCTCGTAGAACCTGCTTACAATTTTTCCTGAATGAGGTTGCTTAAAGCCCAAATTAACCAAAAGTTTGGCACATCTGATCACTTGGGTCCTGCCTGGCTTGCGAGGGCTGGCGCTGGGCAGTGGCTGAGCTGTCAGGGATTGTCTCTGTCCATGAAGGCAGCAGTAGAGCGGGGATCCTGGCTCTACTGGTGACTCACTGAGACTTTGAGCATGATGCTAACTGTCTAGCCTGCTCCTCTTCTGCGAATGGCACATGCTAGCCTCATAGGGTCTTTGTGATGATTAAACAAATGAATATACCTATCCTCTCTCCAGAAACATAGCAAAGGCTTAGGAATGTTAGCAGCTATTTTCTTTCTTAGGCTTAGCAGGGGGCTGCAAATGTGGAAGTTTATCAATCAATGGCAAGTGAATAAACAAACAGCAGTTGAAGAGTGAAGGAACATTTCCAGGCTAAGAGCCGGTTAATGGCTGTGAGTGAGCATCACACCAGCTCAGCGCATCACACCAGGGCCTCTGCAGGCCACATACAGACACAGGCTGCCCAGAATCTTATCTAAATGCAGGTGTGGATTTGGCACGAATAGGTGCCCTGGGCCTCTGCAGTTCTGTGCTTCTAGGAAAGGCTGGTGGTGCTGGGCCGAGCAGCGCTGCTTTGCTCCATCACAGGCCCTGCTGTCAGCTTACAGACTTTCCATGGAAGTTACCAAACCTCTCCAGACCCTTGAAAACATCACAGTGGGCTCTCTTCCAGTCACTGGGCATCCATGCCCACAGCAAGATCCTGTGCTGGATTCTCGAGAAGAAGCATAGGTACCAGTGTGAAGTCCTGAGCGTACATATGCCCACCTTGTGCCTAGGCAATCCCTCAGGTTCGCCAGGGCTCAATGTCTTCATCTGTAAAGGGAAATTAGTAACTCCCTCCAAACCCAGCTCATAGAGCTGCCATGAGGACAAAAGACAACAGAGGGGACCCAGTACGGCCAGGGGCCAGGATGAGCCTGACAGCTTCATTTCCAAGTTCTCTCCACCTTGTGAAGTCTTCCCCAGAGGGAAATGGACAAGCATTGTTTTTTGCATAATGGTACAGAGGGGTGAGGACAGGAAGTCAGGCCTGCTAAATTTAGCAGCGCCCACGCCCCCTCACCCAGGGTTCAGCCCACGCATTCACCCTGAGTAGGTGCCTTTCTATATTTAACTTCAGCCTGCACCTTCCGCTGAGCTCCGACACTGAAAGCCCCAGGAGGATGTGGTGAGGAGAGAAGGGAAGTTCACCACCTCTGAGCAGGGGCTGACATCACATGAGGGCCACCTGCTCCTTCAGGTGTGTGCTCTTCCTGGAAGAAATCAGAAAGAATTTTTAACTTTTCCCGCTTTCTTCTTTTGGAGCAGGAGATTCACCAGGCCAAAGTGTGCCCAGGCCCCTTCGGTCCTGAAAGGACACCGAGTCTGTGGAGAAGCTACGGCAAGGCAGGTGTCTCCACTGCCGTGCATGCACCTCCACTGCCATGCATGCACTCTGGTGCTGGCTCATTCCAAACTCAGCCAGGTCCAGCCTACCCAAAAGGTTCTATGCCTGGTGTTGCGCGCAGGCCATAGATGGGCAGTGTGCACCCAACAGGGCGCACTGCTTTTCCACACAGGAGGCTGTCAGGACCCACGAGCCATCTCCCCCATGTCATCTCTCAAGGGCATGACCCCTCTCTGGGTTTCAATTTTTACCTTCATAGCAAACCCCCTGAGCTATCTTCCTGTTTCTTTCACCACATCTTCTGGATGACATGGAAATGGGATTGTCCAAGGAGGAAGGGATGAATCCTGTGGATGACTCCAACCTTCAGACCACAGAAATAACTACAGGTGTGTGCTCTGCTTATCTGCTGCCGACACTGGTGGAGACCACACAGCTGCTCCTTGTCACCCAAGGGAGCTTCTACAAAGTCCTCTTTGCCAACCACTCAAGTAAGATCCAGAGGAACTGGGATGAACTGTGGGGCTGCGTACCAGGCGCTGCTTCCGCACAGGAGAGAGTGACCCAGGAAGAGGTGGCATCTCTACAGTGAACTTGGTGCCATGCAGCACAGAGGCTAAGCCTGACCAGCCCAAACTGGTGGAAGAAAGGCTTAGTGACATCCATGCTGGCAGGTCTGGGAGTCTGGTTCCTGACACTGCAGCGTCAGCATCATGTGTTACCAATGCCCCATGTCACCTAGCACTGCAGACCTTCAGAAGACACTGCAATCTTACGCTGTCAGCTCTCTGGTCCTGGCTCAAGGCGTGGCCAGAGAAGAAGCAATTGATGAAAGTGATGCATATGAGATGGCCTTCCTTCTCCCAGAGGGGTACCCTGAGTGCTCCATTTTCAACCTGTTAGGATCCTAGAAAGCACCTCATCTGGACTTTCAGCCACAGCTCTGTGGGACACATATTGAGCTGTGGCCTCAGGTCTTTTGGAACATTGTCTCAGCCACAGGAATCCATCTGTGACTTGCTGTCAAATGGGTGTATTTCTGCCAGGTTACACAAAGTCCCTTCTATGAAAACGCACATAGGTGCACACTGGCAGGCTTTATCAAAATGACACCTCCTGTTGTCAGGGGAGAAGACACATTCCAACTTTTCTGGTAAGCATGGAAATCGATTGCCTTTCTGGAGCCCACCTCTGAAAAGTCTTAAGAGCTGTACCTCTCCCTTGACCTAGAAACTCCATTTAGAAATTAATCCTAAGGCAATTTGCATAGCTGTGCTCACATTAGCAGTGTTTGCTACAAAAACTGGAGGTGATCTAAATGTCTGAAAGAATTGTTGGATTGCTAGGTGGGCATTTGCTGATTCAGTCACAGGATATTCATTGAACAGTTATTATGTGTTTAGAAGCAGTGGTTCTAAACAGTAGCAGGCGAGTTAATGGACAAACTCTCTGTCCTTTGGGAGGAGAGGTAACCAGGTCACAAGTGAGCAAGCACAATGCACATGGTCTTCATCTGGTGATGGAGCCTGGGAGCCAGCTGTGGTGGATGCACCACGATGCGGGTTCCCGTTTACAACCTCGAGGCAGTGAGGACATGAGCCACTCAGGTATCTGGGGAGGACATCACAGACAGACAGAAGGAGGTGCCTTCCAGACCAGCCAGCAGAACGGAATGCTCAGCATTCTAGGTAAGCTTGAGGAAGAAATCCTGCATGGGGACATGGACACTGAGCTCATGCAGACCATCAGGAGCTTCAGCTTTTATTCCGGGAAGAGGGAGAGCTGTGAGCAGGGGACAGACCCTGATCTGTGTTTGAGATGCAACCTTCTGGGTTGTGAACAGGCCAGAAGGGACAAGTGCTGAAGTGAGACGAGGGAGAGGGCTTTTTTGATAATAATAGTGACCTGCGAGAGATGACAGCAACACCAGCCAGGCAGCAGTGAGGGACGGAAGAAGTGTTCAAATTTTTAATGTACTTCAGAAGAGTTTCTTTAGTGATGACTGCCTGGGTCACACGTGGCTGCCTGTGCAGGCTATGTCATCTCCAAAAGCTGATGTCAGCAAGAATAAGCAAGGAAGAGGGTGTGCAAACCCCTCAAAGGGTGGTGGGTGCTAAAAAAGCCTGAGTGCTTTTGCTGTTGGACACTTCTGAGCCTTAAATGTAAAACATTGCATCCCTAAGTGCTGCACTTTCATGCTCCAGGTCTGGGGTCACTGGCTGTCAGCTCAGGTTCAAAGGCAACCAAAGAAATGCAATCTTAACTACAGATGTGACATAATTTTTCAGTTATCAGATAGGCAAACCTTCTTTAAAAAGAATGCTACCAGCCAGGGTTGGTATATGTGTGTGTGGAAACTGCCCCTCCCTCTGGCCCCCAACCAGCGGAAGTTTAAATCAGTACAAACTTTTAGGAGCAGCTTGGTATTACGTTCTTGCAGGTCTTTAGAAAAAGTACATGCCAAAGGAACTGAGGCAGCCAAAACTGTTTTAACAAAGAAAAAACAAAGTGAAAGGAATCACTCTACCTGACTTAAGATTTAAGACATGTAGAGAACCTTTCCCTCATCATAGTCCAATAAATTTGTATCTGTAATCCCATGGAAAAGTTACTGGAATCCTGTCAAGTTAATTCCAATATACCACTCACGGTGTAACCCATGACCTAAATAGACACAATAATATAAAGCCTAGCCAGCTCTGTACATAGCTACACATGGAAATAGGGTCAGGGTTAGCTAAAATGGAGATAACTGCTCTTCTTTCAAGGAGAGCCATCCAGGTTGGTCTCCACAGTGACACAGAATAATCAAGACTGCATTTTTGGTGGGACAGACAGAGCTCACTAGACAGAATAGCAGACTCAGAAAAAGTTTCACACAACTGCAGTCAACTGAGTTGTGACAAAGGTGCAACAGCAATTCACTGAGGGACAGTCTTCAAAATACAGGAGCAACTGGCTATCTGCAAGCAAAACAACGGAATGGAATGCAAACCTTCACTTTATACAATACTAAACCTCAAACAGGTCATAGATTGCAGCAAGAAGTGTAAAGCCATGAAGCATTTAGAGTTAATGTAGGGGGAAATCTTCACAGCCTAGGAACTAAGAAAGGACTTTCCGACATGATATCCAAAGAATAACTCATAAAAGCAAACAAATGAACAAATTGAACCTTACGAAATTGAAAATGTCTGCTCTGCAGATGACTCCTGAGTGGATGAAAAGAAAAACTACAAGGGCCAGCCAGGTAGCTCAGCTGATTAAAGCACCTGCTTATGCAGATGCAGGGACCAAGGTTCAATCCGCAGGCGTGCCTTTCCAGCCCCATCCCCAGGGCACGCTGAGACAGCAATTGAGACTGGCTGTGGTAGCGTGCCTGTAATCCCAGTGCTTGGAAGGCTGAAAACAGGAGGATCAAGTCCAATCTGTGTAGTGAGACCTTGTAGACCCTGTACTAAATATATTAAAAAAAAAAAAAAGAAAGAAAGAAAAGGAAAGCTACAGACCAGGAGAAAATAGGAAATTGGAGAAAATAGCAAACCACAAGTCTGACAAAGAACTCATATCTGGGGCATCTAAAGGGCTCTTGAAACTCAATAGTTAAAATGACAACAAACAATCTAATTAGAAAATGGGCAAAGGGCATGAGCAACCATTTTGCTGAAGAGGATATACAGCTAGAAAGTGCACACATAAAAATGTTCATTGGCCGTTAGGGAAACGCAATGTTGTATCATTACATAGCTGTTACAGTACTTAAAATTAAAAAATAGTGACAAAACAAATGCTGGAAACCATGTAGAAAAACTGGGTCTCTCATACATTGCTGGAGGGAATGTAAAATATTATAGCCATACTCACTCTGAAAGATAACCTGGATGTTTATTTAAAAGCTAATTACTTAGCATCTAACTCAACAGTAACATTCCTGAGCATATCTCAGACAAATGGGAACCTTCCCCACATAACCTACTCACAAATGTTCATAGCAGCCTTACTTATAAAAGCCAATAGCTATTCTAAACAAAACTAAACAAACTGGTAGACTCCTACCAAGGAACCCCATCTGGTAATAAAAATGAAGAGACTGATGTTTCACACACACTTGGATGGATATGAAGGGAATTAGGCAGAGCAAAGCAATCTTAGACCGTCACATAATATTAGATTATGGTCTAGTTGGCTGAACAACAAAGATGCAGAATAACTCAGTAGTTCCTGGTAGTTAAGTATGTAGTTGAGGGGAGAAGGAAGAGCCAGATTCTGAAGGGGCAGCAGGTGGGAGACCTGCTAAGTGATGGACCAGTTCTGCATCTTGGTGTTGGGCTGGGTACCTGAACCCCCACAGGTAGGAAAATGACACAGAATCCTGTGCACACACTGTGCAAATGTCAACATCTAGTGTTGATGTTGCACTACAGTTACATCAAACACAGTCATCCAGGGAACTTGCATGAAGGTACACAGCACCTCTCTGTACTATCCTTGCAACTTGAATTTCCTATGAATCTATCATTGTTTCAAAACTAAAAGTCATCTAAAGAAAATGAAGTATCATGAAAACAGAAAAAGGACTAGGTGCCTATGAATCCAAAGTCCCACATTTGCACATTGACCCCGAGGTAATATCAGTAAGGCATCAAAACTCACTAGATAAAGCCATCATCTCAGAGTTGTCTGTAACAGTGAAACATTAGAAGAAACTTCTCTGTGCTCATAATTGCTTCAATGCACATAAGAAGTGTATCCAACAGGATGTCACATAATCATTAAAATGGTGTTGCATATCTACATTTGTTGATAAGAAAAGACATTGACTGTTAAGGGGAAAGGAACAGGGTGGGGGATCCTTAACTCTGGGCCAGATCTCCTCTAAAGGGAAGACACCGAATGGAAGTCTGAAGCCCCACCCATTTGCCAGGGTTTTTCTCATGCACATTGTTTCCCACTCCCATGGCCACACTGGTAGTTCCCAAATGACACCCCCCCCCAGTGACAACCTGTCATGATTCCCAGGTAGCTTCTTTAAGTGCAGAGAGTTGCCCTAGACCTCAGTGAACCAGAGTCGCTGGGGCTGAGCTCCAGGAATCTGTTGTTTTACAAAACTTTCATTGTAGTTGTGATACACAATGGGCTTTGGGAACCTCTAGGTTGGGGCCAAAAATTCAAAATAGTATCATGTTGGACAGACAGACTGGTACTGTTGTGCCATTTGTGATGGAGTGGTGGGGAACTAACAAAGACTGATTCATAGGAAGATTTCTCTCTGCAGAGTCCAGAACATTTTAGGGACATTCTTAGTATTGTAGACATCTCCCCTTTAAAAGAACCATTACTCCTTTTCAGTGCAGTGTCACCCTCTGTTTTCTCAGAAAGAGTTCTTGATGAGTTCCAAGGACTCCCTTATTCCCTCTTTTTATTGTGATAAAGTACACACAACATCAAATCTACCATTTTAACTGTACAATTCCAGTGGCATTAAATACTTTTGCTATATTGACAACCATCACCACTACCTAGTTCTAGAACATTTTGATCCCTCCAAATGGAAACTCCAGAAACATTCCCAGCCACTCCCACTTCTCGCACCCCCAATACACCTTCTCTCTATGGATTTACTCCTTATGGCTATTCCGTATAGTGGGAATCACATAGGATGTGACTTGGCACATCTGGGTTCTTTCATTTAGCAGCAGTTTGAAGGTGTATTCCTATTGTAGCAGACACCAGAATTTCCTCCCCTTTCATGGGTGAATAATAAGCCATCATACGAATATACCAGGTTTTTGATCCACTCATTTTTGTTTTTTCCACCTTTTAGCTATTCTGAATAGTATAACTATGAATATTTATGTGAACTTTTTGTTGGAACACCTGTTTTCAAATAGACCTCACAGTAGAATTGTGAGGTCATATGACAACTTACATTTTTCTTGCTCAAGAACTGTAAAATAGGGCCAGCCAAATAGCTCAGTGGATTAAAGTGCCTGCAAGCGGGCACAGGGGCCAGGGGTTTGATCTCACCCACGGGGCACGCTAACATGGCGGTTGAGACTGGGCGTGGTGGTGGGCACCTGTAATCCCAGCACTCGGGAGGCTGTAAACAGGAGAATCACTATGAGTCTGATCTAGTAGTGAGACCCTGTATACCCTGTAGACCCTTCCCTAAAATATTGGAAGAAAAAAAAACTCTAAACTGTTTTCCACCTTCACTCATTCTTACTAGACTCCCAGCATCCCTTCCGGTGCCCTGGCACCGGAATAAAGAGGTCTGGGGGCCTAGGATACCTAGCTGTAGCTTGTCACTCAGACAGTGAGGGGACAGGAGCTCAGTTCTCTGTATTGTGGCCCCCTGTGAACCTCACAGAGTGTACTGAATATCAGATCAGATGATAGGGAGACTACGGATGGGGGGAGAGGAGCTGTGTAAGATGAAGGCTGCAGCTCCCCTGGCCCTGTCACATACCATCTTACCCAGGACAGCTCTGGGTAACAGCTTATCTTCCCATGCTTCAGCCTCATCATTGTGCCACAGAGGTTATTTTGGTTTCCAGCCTCATGGGACCCTTGCACAAGGTGGGGCAATTGTACAAAGCACGACCCACGGTAAAGCCACACCAGGTGGCTACTGCTATCAAAGGCTACCACCTTTCCATCAATAGTGGCGGCAAAGGACATGTGTTCCCTTTCCCAGCTCCCACTCAAGTTTAGCCCTCCCCACCTCATCTTGTCTTCTTCTTCTTCTTCTTCTTCTTCTTCTTCTTCTTCTTCTTCTTCTTCTTCTTCTTCTTCTTCTTCTTCTTCTTCTTCTTCTTCTTCTTCTTTT
>NW_004524821.1:1404733-1429449 GCF_000260255.1 Octodon degus | reverse complement strand
TTCTTCTTCTTCTTCTTCTTCTTCTTCTTCTTCTTCTTCTTCTTCTTCTTCTTCTTCTTCTTCTTCTTCTTCTTCTTCTCCTTCTTCTCCTTCTCCTTCTCCTTCTCCTTCTCCTTCTCCTTCTTCTATCTCTCTGGGCTTCTCTGCTTTGACCCTTCTCACAAGTGAGAGCACAACCTGACCCCAGATTGATCCTTCCTCTATGTTCCATGCTCTTTTGTGTAAGCTTTGCTAAGTTCAACCTGAGTGTAGACCTTGGCATGGTCTTTTTGGTTACATCTATCCTAGAACCCAACATACAATCATTGCTCAGCCAATCTTTCTTGGTGGAATACAAGAGAATGGATTTCCTTTCATTTGGAGTATTGCTACATGCATGTATGTGTATATGTGCATTTGTGTGTATGTGTGTATGTGTGTGTAGTGTATAATCAAATGCCTGTGTATATGTACATGCTTATGTATGTATATAACCATGTGTATGTACATATTTTTATAAATATGTGTGTACACATATTCACCCATGTGCATGCTGAGAAATGGGCATATTAGTGCAAGCTGCCTTTCCTTCCTGGATCACTGGCAGCTTCATCACATGTGTAGTGTGATGTCTGGTATGCACACTAACACAAAAGTGACACACCAAGTGAAGGAAGAAGTTGCACAGCAGGTAGTCATGGTGATCTTGGGCGAGTCTCCTCCCTGGGATGCTAGTCTACTGTCAAATAACACAGGAGTAAGAGAACTGCTCTTCAGTACTGCATTAGTGTCTCTGCCAAGAGCTGCCACTGTTAGCGGGGGTGCATGCTCAAGGGGGCATACTGCTGACAGCCTGTCCCATGCCGCTGAGGCTCTGGCCTGTGGGCATGGCCTGGCATCTGAGGACAGCCAGGGATCCTAGGGCAGCCTGCATATTTAGCTACTCTACTTCCAGAGACCCTCTGAACTTTGCCCCATTGCCATGCTTACCCTGGCCTGAGGGTCTGCTCCTGGAGCCAGGAGGCAGGAGAAGCTGTTCAGGGAGCTTCTTCTCTCTCCATCAGCCCAGTTTTAATGCTTGCTTCCTCTTCCAGCTATCACTGCGGTCCCACAACAGCAGCAGTTTCACATTCCCCCTGCCTGAGCTCCTCTCACACCAGGCCATGAGTCTCCAAGTTTCGCCCCTCAGTTCTGTGGGCATGGGGAAAACACCAGGGTTTCTAGTTCTACTCATTTTTATCACAACCTTCGGTTAATGTCACATGTGTATGCTTTAGTATGTATGAAATAGCTGAGTACAACAACCCAACTGATAAATACATACACTATTTGTACATGTTGGAGTGTGTTCTCAAAGATACTTTTACTAGAAAGTATCCAATTAATAAAGTTTGGAGAGCACTGTAGGGGGAAGTAAGATACATTTAATAGCAGCTATAATTTAGTGTTTGGTACAAATGTGATGACAGAAGGTTAAATTCTGGAGGGCCAGGAAAGGATGCAGTTGCTACCAGAGAGGGGGAAGGACCCAGAAAAGATTTCATAGAGAGGGTGGCTGTGGAGCTGAGTCCTACTGTGTGGTCCTTGGAGGGAAGGGTCTTCCAGGGACTGGAAAGATGGAGCAGACAATGATGACAAGCACCCGACTGTGCGTCATACATGACGCAAGCAGTAGGAGATGTCACAGAAAGGGTAGAGGACAAATGATAAGAGAAAAAACCCTGAACAGCGAAATATATGGGAAATATGCACAAAATAAGGGAATACAGGGGAGGCAACAAATGTTCTCAAAAAAAAAAAAGTGGTGGCAAGGCCCAGCTGTGTTTGGGAATTTTTATGCTGTAGGGAAGAATGTAAGATTGGTTGGAAGAGACCAGACAGCCAATTGGAAGATGGAAGATGGTCATGCTCCCCCAGGTCAGACAGCCTCGACACCATCAGCAAGAGAAGGCAGCAAGAGCAGGCAGGGGGAAGGGATCCTGTAGACATTCAACTAAGCTCTAGCACTGGTCAGACAACAGGCAGGATAAGGGGAACAAGAGTAGCAGGAGGCAACTCAATCTCCAATACTGAGTGACCCCAGGTAATAGATGGGACCCTTGAAGGAAATTTCAGGTGGACAAATGCTGTCCCTGTTGTCTAGAAGTAACAATTAAATGACTAGAGGGTCTGGGTGGCTTCATGGGTTTCCACCAAAGCTGAACTCTAAGGACTAAACTTGCTTGAGCTTTTTGGATGGTGTGCATTTCTACACTGGCCCAGACAGCTCGAAGTAGGTTTTCTGTTACTCACACCCAAATACATTAGAACTTTGAAAGTGAATTCTATAATGTGCAAGAAAAGTAGAAGGGAAAATAACAAATGAGGAAAAGCAAAAAATAAAAGAATAAAGAGAGAAAGTGGTAGTCATCCAAAGTGAAATCTTCCGAAATGATAGCACAGAGAGGGGAGAAGCAAGAATGGGATGTTTGAGCAGAAAACACTGAGACTGGACACAGTGGAGGGTCTTCAGGGCTTATAGGTGTATTTACCATGTACAGGCACTGGGCTTAATGCTTTATGTGCATTATTTATTTGCCCCATAGATGGCCCCATTGTATAGAATTTATAGAGGCTCATGGCATTAATAAGTGGCAGATTTGGGGCTACAATATGATAAGGTATAGATGTATAGTCAGGAAACATCTGTTGGTGAGCTAGATGCTGTGGTTGGTGCTTTATTCGCATCCTTGATTTGTAAGGTGGGGACCTGTTCCCACACTGCACCACTAGAAGGTGGGCATCTGAGGTTAGACAACTTGCCAAGAGGCTGGTAGACCTTAGCCCAGAGCTCAAGTCTGTGATTCCTAGTTTATTATTCTAGTTGGAAGTCCTGTCATTCTTCACCTGCAGCAGTGTGAAGAAAGTTGTCACAAGAGGTGGCTAACATCCAGCTGGGATGTGTTGAAATGATTGCATTTGTTGCAAAAGTGCTGAAATGCCTGGAACCAGTTGGTTAGTAGCCCCTGCTTTGAGCACCTTTGAGTGTTGCCTTGTCTCTTTCTGCATAGACACCTCCCAACACCCATCATCTAAAGAGTTAGCCAGGACCTTCAGAATGCTGTAGCCCCATGCTAGCATTGACCAACTGCTAACTGTTCAGTGCTGACCATCATATATATATATATATATATATATATATATATATATATATATTCTGTGCTTTCTTTTTTTCTAAACACCCAGGTCACCACCTCCTCTGATATACACAGAGAAGAATGCTGAGCTGAGAGATTCCATGCTGCCTGAGACTACGTGGCCAGCTCAGAGTTGAGCCGGGGTTCAGCCTGAGTCCTTCACATGCAGGCAAGTACTTCCTCCATGATGCAGCCTCCAGTTGCCTAAATAGAAAATTTATATGAGATAGAGTTAAGAACTTCAAAACAAATTAAAGTAGAAAATGTTCAGGGATGAATCTGGGTGAAATAGATTTGCTCATAAAAGATTGGATTTTTCAATGTTTTTAGCAAAGATCCTATAGGCTTGGGATTTAAGCAATAGACTAAGAACTTATTACACAAAAAGGTGCGTGTGGTGGATGGATCAACAATTCCAACTCTGCATTCCCTTCTTGTGCCCACCATCACGTGACCTGCTCAAGCAACCGGGCGTGGCTATTCCTGCTTTGCTGGCTTGGCCTGTGGCTGTGCACCATTCTCCAGTGAGAGGAGAGGGGGGCAGTATTCAGCAGGGTTGAGCAGAAGCTCTCTGAATGACTGTGAGGTTTGTCTTGGTCACTCTTGTTCCTGCCCTCTCCAACAAGAGAACAGTATGTTTTGGGTTCAGCTTTTCCTTCAGCTTAGGTTCCAGGAAAGAAAGACAGGTGAAGCCTACATAACCCAGAGATGCTGCAGTCTTCATGTAAAGTGGGTGAGAAATAAGTGTCTATTTTCATAAACACATGAATGTATTGGGTGGTCACTAGTACAAGCTGACTGATACACTGGGAGAAAAGAATATTTTGAAAATCTGAAGAATGAAAATAAATTGAGTTTTAAGTTTTAAAGTACTTTAACTTCTAGGTAAGTATCATTTTGTGAGAGAATTCAAGTACCTGGTAGGCAAATATTAAGTGATTTTTCAGAAATGTTTACATAAATAATCAAAAAGGCTCATAATCCATAAACCCTAGTCATATATATTATGGGACTTCAGAGGGGGCTCTAGATTGATTATTTAGAAATAGCGAACAATCACTTCTTTCCCAATGAAAAGAATCACTGAAATCAGACAATGACTAAATAATATATTTAGGTTTACGGCATCCAATTCACATATGGGTTTTCACTTAAATTCTTACAAGTACCTTGTGCACTAATTTTAATAAATGACTAATCATATCGCATTCTATTTTCTTGTGGGGACGCATCAACACTTGGATGCTTGAAACAAACTACCTCTCTCCATTCCTCCTCCATGCACCCACAGTCACACGTGGGAAGGTGCTCCTCCCAGCAGCCCTTCCAAGGAGCACACAGATCTGAATGGAAGCATTCCCTTCACAGGGGCTCTGACGTCACACTGTTCTTTCCAGCAGAGCTGTTGGCTTCAGAACCTAAACGAAACTCTCCAGTTGCCAGAAACAACCTTGCATCCTTTCAGATGATCTCAAACCTCTAAGAGAGTGGAAAGGGCGGATTTGATACTTGAGTGCCCAACATGGAGAGTCCATGATTTTGTGGATCTGCTAGGAGGCAAAAGAGGCCACATGGCCATAGCCATCAAACCGTCAGAAAGGCCATCATGCTACGCTGCAGTTGCTCTGACACGCCAGGCCCTGTCCCCCGAGCTGTGGAAACTCCCTAACTTCGCAGAGTAAAGTGGACATATTTCAGTGGGCAGATCATAGACGATCCTGCACAAGGGAGACATCTACAAGGATCTGGGGTTCCCAGAGGTGGAATAACAGTGACAACAGAAGGATGAGCCACCCGGAGTTTAAACACAGTTCTTGCTCAGTCATCACGTGGACCAAGTGAAAGGCTTGCACCTGGCCCTGCCAATGTGGGACAACCAGGAAATCTAATGGGCCCAGGGTTTCACAAAGGGAAGAACCCTGCTGGGCCCACAAACTAAACACTTGCCATGTATCCATGACAAAACTGTCCTCTCTTGGAACAGGCTGAGAATTCAGCTGCGCAGTGCTTCCTCAGTGGGCCTTGTGCAGGCACATGGGCCCATCCACACTGAGCCCACACTGTGTGCAGAGGGCCCTTCTGTCTCTTGGGTACAGGCACGTGTGTGCTCTGGGGCAGGTTTGGCCAGCTGAGTCTAGGAGATAGTTTCTTTCCATTGCTGCCTGATGATCTGGGTCTGTCTTTGGATCTGTCTGCCTGTGTATGGAGGTGACCCTGACCTTACGCAGCTGGAGTCTGTGACATCCATTTAGGAGGGTATTGGCTTTTGTCCCTTCTCCCTTCACTTTCCCCAGATTCTAAGGTTTAATGCCAGCTTTCAGAGTTAGGAACACAAGGGTTGGGGCTGCTAACTTCTTTCAATAAAGGTGTTTCCTATCTAGTTCTAACTTGTGCGTTCGGGAGTCGGTCTGACCTGGCCTCCCTCCACCACCTTCCTTGAAAGACTTTCAGCTGCTTCAAAATACTCGGGAGACACCCGCCACCCCCGCTCCCTCCCTTTTCTCTCATAGCAGATCTCTACTATGCATGAACCAGTGATGATAAGCTTGTTAGAGCTTTCAGTGATACAAACAGCCCGCTGCAGCACCATGCCACACATGTGCCACCACTGCAGTTCCTCTGCTGCAGATGTGAGAGATGATGCGGGAGAGGGGACGCCAATGACCTGCACAGGGCTACAAAGACCTGAGCAGGTGCACCGGACTCCAGTCCAGGCCTCAGACCTGGTTACTCCCTGAGTGGGCATGAGGGCTGCGGGCAAAGAGGTCCCAGCTCAGGCCAAGCAGTGCTGGGTGCTGGCTGCCTGCCACCTCCACGCAGAAGCTCATCTGGGGCTCTCCCCACGGCTCTCCTCCCTGGCGAGCAGGAAGCTCCGAATCCTGGGCTGAGGCCCAGAGGGCGAGGAAAGGGGCTTCTCTATGCTTCTAATTGTCCTCATGACTGCCCAGGAACAAAGCAGGGACTCACACTGCCTCCTGCCACCAGCCTCCACCCAGCTGTTCTGGCCACGCAGCCCCAGCTCCCCAGCCCGTCTGCATAAACACTAAGTGTTTGTCAGCTTCCAGAATCACGCTGTGTGCCCAGGACTCTCTGGCTCCAGGCCTTGTGGGGCGCCCAACAGATCCTCTTTCAAATCCTATACCCATCACCCAGTGAAGCCCAATCCTGGTCCTTCTATATAACTGTGGCAGAGCCCAGTGGTCCCTGGAGGGCAGGGCTCACACCCTCCTTGACTTGATCAAGCAAGTTCCAGGTTTATAAGCCTCACTTTCTATGCACACAAAAGGAAAAAGCTTTGGGCTAAAGGTTAAGGCAAATGCATTTGCCAAACCTTAGCAAGCCTAAGTATCATCGTCCACCAGATGGGAACAGGAGCAATCAAGTCTAAAAGCTAATGTCCGCCACAGGCTTCTCCTTGCCAAGGACCTCCATGCTCCCCAGGCACTGCTCATAACATTCCCACTGTGTCTCCATGGCCTGACTCCCAGCTGTCTGTGAAGACAGAGAAGGGTACCCGTGGCTGAAAAGAGAGTATCTCCTGTGGTGCCAACCCGCTGTGTGCACAAGGCAGGCCTGGGGCACAGGGGTGCCTGCTGGCTGCAAGTCCACAGATCTGTGCTCTACACTGCGGCTTGCGGGTGGCTGCTATGTGCTGATCCCTGTCCACAGCAAACCAGCCCTGTCCTCCAGGACCAATAGGCTGGTGCACACAGCAGAGGCTCCACAAAGGCCAGCAATGCCTTACCTGCACAGGAAAGCTGAATTGTCCCTCACCTCTCACAAGGAGAGCAGGAAAAGGGGTGCTCAGAGTTTGAGTAGATGGGATCTGCTCTGCCCTCATGGACCAGAGTGCCTCCCAAGTGGCCCCATCACCCCTGTAACAGAGGGCCCTTCTGTCTCTTGCAAAGCTGCAGGTCACCAATATGGTACAGGGGACCCTACAGACCCTAGCAGTAGCATTCTGACACCTACCAGCCAGCCCTATGAGCCTACCCTGCTTGAAACAAGCCCCTGGCTGGTCCCCAGCTGCAGACTCAGCCTTGTCCAAGGTTCAGAACCCTGTCACGTCTCAGGGGGGCAGGTCCACTCACAGCTGGTCCTGCCCAGACACAGGACCTCAGCTATAGGAGTAAGGTCACTCATCATTCGTTTCCTCATATAAGAAATGCTGATAGATCAGGGCTAGAAGCCAGAAGCAGAGAAGGCTGAGCCTTCATCTTTGCAGAGCTTATGCTCCTGTAGGGAAGACAGAGCAAGGCATAATACGTCAACTGCTGTGAGGGGTAAGATGACAAACAGCACAGAGGCAATACACCATGGGGGCTGCCCTGCTGAGGGTGGTCAGGAAGGCCTCTGGGAAGGAAAAGCATCTGAGGAGCGGCAAGAGAGTGAGAGGGAGCGGTGGACGTATATCTAGGGCCCAAGCATCACAGACAGAGCAAACAGCACACGCATGTGGCCCTGAGGCAGGGATGTGCCTGGCAAGTTCTAGAAACTGGCAGGAGGCCAGTGCGGGTGGAAGGCACGCCCCCACCCCCAGGGTGTGCCCTTGCAGCCATGGCTGAGCCCCTCAGCTCCCTCTCATAGCTCTGTTCCTGGGCCTCAGCTGCTGTGTCAGATCCACAGCCTCATATGGTGCTTGGGTCACTCTGATTGGAGCTCAGAGCCCCTTCCTGGCTTGCCTTCCTCCAGCCCTGCTGCTGGCTGCCTGGGTGCCACACGTTTTCTTCTCTGTGAGGCCAGCACTGTGGTCTGGCTGGAGTACCACCTTTGGAGTCAGCCTGGGTTTGAATCCATGCTCTGTCATTCCTGCTCAGGGAAGCGTGGGCAATCTGCTCCTGGTGGCTCCATTTCTTCAGATGGAATGAGACCATGGCAGTGCCTGCCACAGGGGTGGTGGGGCCAAGCGAACTGCATGGCTCAGTGTGCAGGGACAGGTGCTCGGCTGCGGCTGGGGAAAGCATGAAGGTGGCAGAAGCCCTCTGCCCTTCTTCCCAGGGAAAGGCAGGTGTGAGTGGATCCTTGCTCTGTAGGAAGAGGGCGAGAAGTGAAATACTTTGGGGCCATGCAGAAGCAGGTTTGAGTACCTCTTGGGCAAGAGGTTGAACCTCTGTGGGTCTCCTTTTACTCATTTTCAAACAAAGACACATTGCATCCTTTACAGGGCTTGGGAAAGTGGACCAGCAGTTTCCTTGATGGGTAGAAACAGCCCCACCACTGAGTGAGGGACATGCTTTTGGATGGCTGATCAGGATAGACAGAAGTAGGCAGACAGGATGTAGCAGCAGAGGCCCAGAGGCCCAAAGGAGAGGGCACTGGTAGGGATGCAACAAGCTTACAGTGTGTGCTAGGGACAGGCAGGCAGCTGGTGACCTGGCAAGGTGTGCAGGGTGGTTCTGGGTCAGGCCAGTCTGTCAAGGGTAGACAGGTACCAAAAGTCAGTACTAGGGACAAAGGTGACCATAGGAAGTGCCAGGCAGGAGAGGTGGGTACCCATGGCGGAATCTGGAAGTCGGGGCCAGGCTGAGGCTGGGAAGGCTGTTCTGATTTATTCTGGGGATTTTCTGTGTCTATGTCAAAGTAGTCATGGTCAGGGGCCATCTGAACCCCCAGTGGCAGGCTCTGGGGGAAGGCCAGGGAGGACCTTTGTCCTGCACTGCATTCAAACCAGAGCAGCAGGGAGACTTAGGAGAGGACTGACCTCACTCTATCTGAGGCTGCTCAGAGAATGGGCCACCCAGATTGCTTCCAGATCCATTTTGCAAACACCAGGAGGGCACAGAGCTAAGCAGGGGTGCTGGTAGGCCATGGGGGGCCACTGGGGATGGTACTTGAGATGTGAGCAGAGATGCTCTCCCTGGAGACCACCATGACAAGCATATGAGGAAGGAAAAAAGGAAGCTGGCTGACTAAGCACCAGCCCCTAATATTCAAACAAAAAGCAGGAATAGCCAAGGGAGAATTTTAATTACACCTTCTTGCTTCCCCATTGTTCATGACTGTTAACAACCTGAGGTCTCCTAGTGGCGATTGGCCGTAACAGCTCTTAAGACAGAAAGGGTGCTGTGCAGGCTGCAGATGCTACCTCCTTTGGTTCTAGATCCTCTGAGGGAAGAGGGAGGTGGCTGTGTGCATTGGGCAAGTGGGGTGAACTTTGCGTTCCCTTTCATTCAAATCAGAGCTTGGAGCCAGTCATGCCCAAGGGACTCTGACCCCTGTAAGTCTGCACAGGTAGGGAAAATTTTCGTAAGGATGATCCCACTCACACAAGGGAGTCTAGGGAAGTCAAGTTCACAGACAGGAAGTAGAATGGTGGTGGCCAAGGGCTGGTGGCTGCTAGGGTGGGGAAAGTGATGTTTAATGGGTATAGAGTTTCAATGTGAAGAGAAGAAAATTTCTGAAGACAGATAGTGACGATAGTTGCAAACCAATGTGACTGTTCTTCAGGTCACTGATTTGTATGCTGAAGATGATACTTTTTAATGTATGCTTTGCCACACTAAAAATAGTATGGCATCTGAGAAAAGCTTAAGGGAATTTATTGATGAATTACTGAATGAATGAATGAATGAATGAATGAGTGAGTGAACAAGGAGTTGAACAAAAAACATGTCCAGAGCTGCTGAAGGAATTTAGGAGATATGTAACAAGGGCAGAAATGGCAGCGGGGTGGCCCTGGCAACTCTTGCTTCTTCCCCTCTGCCAGGGAAAGGCCTGCAGTGCAAGTGGGCCCTGCACAGTTCTCAGACCCAGCTCTCTCACGCCAAACCCATTTTAGACTGCAGCCATCGATGAATCTGCTGTTTGTCCCCAGGGACCCTCGCTCTCCAGGAACCGGGTGAAGAGTCACTCACAGAGGGGAGGCATTTGGTCTTTTGGCTGGGGCTGGCATGTCTGGGACTTGGCTGGGTGTGCGGCTGGGGTCAGGACAAGCAGCTAGCAGCCAGAAGAGCAGAGCTGGCAGAGAGGGTTCCTGCCACACTTGGCCCCGTGAGCCACGCGCTTTGGAAGTACCACATTAAAGAGATGAATCACACACTGACTCAAAGAGAGGAGGTGGCGGGGTTGTAAATCAGAAGAAGGGCTTTTATTTGTCAGAATGCTACAATAAATAACTTCTCTGTGCCACTCAACAAAAGGAGAGTGGGAGGGAGGGAAGTGAAGCCACACTGGCCAGAGAGCCTGCAGAGCAGTAAGGGGGGCAGCATCTTGCATCTACCCGGGCCTTTTGGGGACACTCTCCAGTCACTAAAATACACACTCCATATTCCTGTGTGCATGCGTGTGTGTGAATGCACACACACACACACACACACACACACACACATGCATACTCAAGGATCTTCGTTCCCCCAGATTTCCTGAGAGCACTGTGCCACAAGAAGATTAATTGCATGAGGCAACTCCAGCTGGAGAAATTCAAGGTCATTACCTCACCCCTGCCTTATGAGCACAGTAGGTGCCTTACTGGAGAAGACCCTGGAGGCTTTCTTCTTTGGAGCAAAGGGGTGGGAAAAGCACTCAGCACCCAGTGAGGGCAGAGCTGCCCTTAGCAAGTGGAAAGGCAAGCCCTCCTATGGTGAAGGTCTCTGTCCCTGCCAGCAGTCAGCCAGGGCGAGTGGCCCAGTCCAGAGTCACAGAAGAAGCCTACCAGGAAGAGGTGCACAGTGAGGCACAGCCATTGTCCATTGTCTGGGGACAGAATCAGAACTAGAGTCTTTTCGTGTCCAGGACTTAAAAGTAAAGAGCTGCCTGGCTCCACAGGGAGCAGCAGAGACAGGAGTTTCTGGGGCTGCCAGGGGCTGCCAGCACGTGACCCATGCCAGCCTCGTTGCTCAGGCAACCTGCAGCCTGCTAGGTTGTGTTTGAGGAGCTGAGCTCCTTGGAGACACCAGGATTCCCCTTCCTTGTCCTCAGCTGGGGCTGCCCCAGGAGAAAACCACCAGCCACCTGTGGCTGTTAGGCTACGGCGAGGCCAAGCTAGGAGCAGCTGGAAAGATGCTCGCTGGATTCTGAAGACAGAGAATGGGGGACAAGAGATGTAAAATCTGTAAATTTTTTATATTGATTGTATGTTGAAATGATGACATTTTTGATATGTTATGTAGTGTTGAAGAAATAAAATTAGTTGCAACTATTGTGTTTTATTCCTTTTAATGCAACTATCTGATGTCTGTATAACTGGGGAGCTCACTCAGATACGCTGTATATTCTGGGCTGCAGTAGAAAACACCGCCTGTGAGGATCTGGTTACAGAGCCATGGGCAGGAGCCCGTGAAAGTCGACCACGTGCTCCAGCACATGAACAGCAAGGGTGTGCCCAGAATCAAGCCTCGTGTATCCTGGCAGGATCACATCAGTTTATACAGATAATGCTCCTTTGCGATTAATATCCCTAAAATAAGCTCCTCGTGAAAGTGTACATTTTTGTAGTCTTGTGCACATGTGTATGTGCACAAGCATGTGTGTTTTACTACTGAATTACCCCTGCTTAGGTTTTTATTTTTATTTTAAGAGTGTCTCCCTCAGTTTTCCAAGTAGACTCGAACTTGTGATCCTCCTGCTTCAGCTTCCTTCAGTGCTGAGATTACAGGCATATCCCACAACCTTTTCACTTATAATTCTTTTACTCACATGTAATTTAATAATCTCAATCCAAACCCTGGTGCTTAAATGAAACTGGACTTAGATGTCTGTGTCAGCCTCAAGATATATCCAAAGAAACATAAATCTAGCTCCCTAAAGTTTTGAAAACTATTATTTCTTGGCTGAGTTGTGAAGAGGCAGCAAGGGGAAAGCGCCTGAGCCGCAGAGCTCCCTAGGAACTCTTCAGACAGCATGGTCTCCTACAGCATGGCTCCGCTGCAGGCCAGCGCTGAGTCCTGGCCCCTCTCGCCTCCCGCGGGCCCTCCCCCTCAGCAATCTGGCTGGCCTCCCCCGCCTTCTACCGCCCCCCCATGCACCCCGCCTGTACGAGGTACAGCTCAGCTTCCCCCTGACTTCCGCTCCTCCGTGCCTGTCATCTGATCAGCCCCCGAGGCCCTAAAGCCCATCAAGTAGGTGGAGTCCATATTTAGATATTCTGAGCATGAAATGCACTTCCAGGACTTTGGGATAGATCGGAAGAGCAAGAGATCAAAAGTTTACGTTCAAACATGTTTCTCATGGCATGATTTATAACAGTCAAGTGTTGGAAACAACCTAAACATCCAACAAGAAATGGTGGTTAAACAAATTCTGATAATTGTACTAAATACAGTATTGAGGAGACACTAAAATTTCTGATTTTGAAGATAGTTATTAGTGTGGGAAATTACCCATGATAACATTAAATGAGATAAAAACAGGCTATAAATCTGTATAGAAACTGTGATGCCAGCTCTCTTCCATATAAGAAAAGCAAAGGCATCTCTGCCATTCTCTCTTCCCTGTGCCGGATGGGTCAGGGCCTACGAGAAGCAACTGAAAGGCACAAAGTGCTCTTCACATGAGGTGTCCCTTCTGTGACCTTGATTGAGGATAGGAGGTGACACAGAGGGCAGGGGCCCATCCCAGCCCCTAACTTTCCAAAGACTTCCAGGTGCTGAGGAGAAGCAGGGCAGGCATCTGAGCCTATGCTGAAGGGCACCACCTTGGCCACATGTGCAAGGATACCCACAGCCGGGCAAGTGTCAATGCCCGGCTCTGCAGGCCTGGGAAGGGGAACTTAATGTAGAAGCAGGTGGCACAGGACGGAGGGCAGGCGTGGGCAGCAGCTGAGGACACGGGCAAGTTCTTGTCCCCACCCCCCGGCATGTAACACCTACTCCTCAGAGTTCCAGGAGATGCAGTGAGGAAGTAGACCACCTGTGGGAGGTAGCTCAGTGCCTGGTCCCCTGCGCGACTCCTGGCTGACTTTTGCCCCATGGGCTCTGGCAGAGGGCCTGGCCTCAAGGACATAGGGGTGGAATTGGAACCAAACAGATTTTGGGGGAGGATTAAAAGAGTCAGTATAAGTGAACTATGTGACAGGCTGGCCCACACTAGGCGCTCTGTAGCAGCGGGACTCCTCCCTTTCTTCCTTTCTCTAAGAGCAAGAGCAAACTAATCTGTCAAAGAGCCGGGACAATCAACAGGCTGCAAACCCATTGCCTGTCCTGCAATTCACCTATCATGCTCCAGCTATGAAGCTTTCGGCAGCTCCCTGCCGCTACCAGAAGTCCCCAGGCCTCAGGAAGGTGATCCCTTCCCACCAAGCCAGCTTCATTCCTCCAGTCCCCAACAGCCAGCCCCATCTATCCCATGCCCCCTGTTGGTGCCGTGCACAACACACACACACTCTGACTCCTGAACCCCATTCTGTCTCCAATTCTGGTGTTGACCATATTTCTCTTTTTTAATGTATTTGGTACAGAGTCTCACTACACAGCTTGGACTCAGCGACCCTCCTACCTCAGCCTCCCCAGCGCTGGGATTACAGGTGTGCACTACCATGCCTGGTCTGACCATGATGTTTCCAAAACTCGGATCTGACTAACCTTCCATGAAAGCCTCTGCTTGATCCATATTATCCTTAGAATATAGTCTGAACTCTGATCCCAGCCATCACGATCCTTCAGAGTGTAGCCCCATACACACACACACACACACACACACACACACACGCCTACACCCAAGCTAGCTGACTCACTTACACTGTTCCTCTAAGAACCTGTGCTCCTCACACCTATCTAGCTGCTGCTCTTCCCCCCGAGCTCCCCATCCCCTTCTTTACAGGACATTTTCTCCAGGCCTCTTGTACCTTGCTGAAGTGGTGCATTTATTATACAAACTCTTGCTTCCCCTCATTCTTTGAAGCTAGGTATCTAAATAATCTCAGACATAAGTGTAAGCACAAGTGATTGGGAGGGACCAAGGGGGTGTAAAAGGGGCACAGGTGACTGCAGGGCCTTTTCACTTTTCTCAGTTCCATTGGTGGATGCAATGGCTGGTGCTCAGGCAGCCACCTTCAAGTGTGGTGATTCTGGGGATGGAGACAATGCTCTGTAGATGGAGAGACCAAAAGATCAGCTTGGGGTATCATTGCTGACATCACAGACTCACCAGATACTAAGCCAGTCAGTTCCCTTCAGATATTTTATAAAAATAGAAAATAAACTATGTGTTTAAGCTGCTGTTCTTTTCAGTTGTGACACACAGAAATGCCATCCTATTCAACAGAAGACCCTCCTTAGGCCACTACAGAGCACTCACTCTGCCTTTTACACCCAACCCAAGGACACTTCCTCCAGGGAGCCCTTTCTGACAGTCTTTGCACCTCCACCAGGAGGAGGTAACCATTCCTGCAGCTCTGTACACCCCCAAATATCTATCACGGCACCTACAAAATGTCCACATTTATCTGCCTGTCTGCATCTCCTAGGCTTGGAGTGCTCAAGCAAGGAGCTGCATGTCCAGCATCCAGCCCAAGACTCAGCAACAGTAAGCACAGACAAAGCTGCTTTGGTAACATTCCTCCAACAAAGGGTTTCACCTTCTTGGGCCTGGAGCCTGGTCCAGACACAGCTGTGGCATTGGGAGAGGACCTGGCACCTACGGGACAAGTGGGCTATTCCTCGGATACTGCACCCAGAAAGCCCCAAGAAAGGCCTGAGTGCCTGAATGAACATACAATTCACTCTCCCTTCCTGCTTCTCTCTCTAGGACTTTGGCTTCTGCCAACTGTGGCTTGCCTGTCGCCATCTGTCCCTCTCCAGTCCCCTTCACCTGCCATACTGAGCAGGCACTCAAGGCCAGAGGCAAGAGACTCCTGAAGTGAAGGGAAAAACACCCAAATGCTGCTCTCCTAAGACCTTCCTTCCTGGCAGTCACACGCTGCCAAGGAGCAAGAAGACAGCTGCTCCAAGAAGACCAGTGAGTGTGTCACAGTGGCCTTGCAGATGCTCTGGCCGGGGCCTTTCCTCTAGCAGTGACCTTGACATAGGGAGAGGTGACCTTCCACGGCAATTCAAACCTACATACAGCAGCTTCTCTCAGGCTTCACCACAGACACTAGAGATGAGAGATCTGGACAGAAAGCGCAGAAGAGTCAGGGCAGCTACCAGAGGCACAGCTGGGAAAGCAGAGTAACTCAAGGAAGTGTTGCTGTAAGGGGGGGATCACTGGGAGCCATTTCCCCACATCCTTGAAGGACAGAGAGCTAGTCAGCAGGGAATGAAGATTCAGGAGCACTTGGACTCTGCTCTCTTGGGTGTGCGCTGCCACTGTCAGGCAGAAGAAGCAGTGGCATGAGAGGGAAGGGGACCTCAGTGCAATCTAGGGAACAGCTTCCTGCACAGCAAAACTGGCCCACAAAGGAGCAGGCTGCTCCAGGAGGCTGTCATCCAAGGTGTGATGCAGAGAGCATGCACAATCACATGCCACCAGGGAAACCTCAGATTCTGGGACCTCGGGCCCGGTGCAGTCTGGACCAGAAATGCCAGTTGCCCCTGGTGTGCTGCAGCTTCCTGGGCTTCCTGGCTTCACCAGGGAGGCTCCCAGACTGCAGAGGAGCCTTCCTCATTCGTGGAGCTGGGTGACTTGACCACTCTAAATCAGTTTCGTTAGGTTAGACTCTTAATCTAGTTCGTCTCACTGCTCTCTCTACCCATTTCTTGGGTCTCGAGGTCTGTGACAATGCCCCGAAGTTCCTGTGGGTCACATGGAAGAGTGGAGAAGTGGACCTGCTGGAGATCCTGCCAGGGGAGGTGGAGGAGGCTGTGTGACAAAGGAAGTCTAGGGTGCCGCCTCCCTCACCAAGTCACCTTCATTCATTTATTCGTCCACTCATTTATTCACAGCATGCACACCGAGTTCCTGTTATGTGGTACGCCCATTCTGTGCGTAAAGCCAAACAAAACGACATGATGAAACAAACCCAGGAAAACTAAGTTTACTCAGTTCAAATCCTGCAAGACCGGAAACCAGAACTTGCCTTTTAAAAATTATTATTGGGTGTATGTATTTCATTTTGTATTTCTTTTGAGAATTTTTTAGGAAAGAATATTTTAAAACTTTATTGTGGAATAATTTTAGAATTACAGGAATATTATAAAGATAATGCAGAGGGCTCTGCTAGAGTCACCCACCAGCTCCCTCTCATGTGATTCAGGCTTGATTGCATTTCAGCTTCCTGTGAATGTCCCTCTTCCTAGCCCAGCATCAAGTTCAGTGTCCTATGGTGCACTTGCTTCTTACATTTCTAGCTTTCCCCTGACAGATGAGCTTTTCCATCTTTCCTTTGTTTCCATCTTTCTATCTTTCCTTTGGTTTTTCATGACTATGGTATTTTTGAGGAATAGTAGCCCAGGGTTTTGTAGAATGCCCTTCAGGTTTGGGTTTGCCTGTTGCTTTCTTATGATTTTCCTAGAGCTATGTGTTTAGCAGGCAATTGCCATTCCCACAGTTTTGGGGCCATTTGCTATCAAAAAGATTTGGATCTCATGTTGTGAGCCTCCATCGTCTGGTTAAGGTAAGATCTGTGAGGATGATCAGCTGCAAAGTCACTAGTTTTCTCTTTCCGTGTTCTATTACTTGGAAATGAACCATTAAATCCAGTTTGTACTCAGGAGCAGGAGAATCGGGCTCCATCTACTGGAAGGGGAATAATTATATACGTGTGTGTGTGTGTGTGTGTGTGTGTGTGTGTGTGTACATATATATATGAATTGTGTAAAGGTTTACACCTTGCTTATTTATAAATAATCAACAACCATGGATCCTTTGAGTTACAATCCTATGATATTATTTTTGTTGTTGCTCAAATTGTCACAGCTTTGGCAACCAAAAGTTCCTTCTCATCACCTTCCATGTCCTTTAGACATTTCATCATCTTCTTTATATATGCTTTTGTTTTTAAACACTTCCTTGTTTTCCAGAACTGAAAGATGCTTAAGGTTTATGTTGTCCTTTCCTGCCCAGGCCTGAAGTCAGCCATCTCTCTACGGAGCTCTCATTCCTGTTTGGAAACTGATATTTGGAAACTAAGAACTGGGTAGTGCTGGAGTTAATGGTCAGCCCCTCTTGGGGACAGAGCTGGGAAATAGGTATATGGTAACACATGTATAAATATGGCTATTCTTATTTCTCTATATATCTGTCTGTAAAAATATCTTTGGCCCTCATCCAGCACCACAGGACTCCTCAAGCTTTCTTGTGAGAGAAAATGTTAATTCCCTCGAAGCAGTATCTGCAATGTCCATTCCCCACCCACTCTTCCCAGGAGCAGAAATCAAATCTATTAGTGGAGTGGTCAGCCGGGCTTGTCCCACTGTCACCTGGGCCACCCAACAGCCTCCGACAGACCAGCTGTGCTCTATAAGGCCTGGAAAGGCAGCAGGACAAAGCCCACACACCACAGCCTGGGATCAAATCCCTGCCCTTCCAGAAGCTTGTGGAGGACAAAGGCTTTTTCTGCAGGGGTCAAGGGAGATGACAATGCCCAGATAGCGTGGGCTCGGCGTCAGCTCTGAGAGTGAGCAGGTGGAGAGAGGCGCAGGCCGCGGCCTCTCCCAAACTCAGCGCCTCCTTTGTTCTGTCCCCAGCAGCTGATTTACCTTCACCAGGCCTCAGCATTTCTTATTGTCTTCTTGGCAGCATTCTATATTTCCTCAGTTTTCTAAAACAAACATGTTACTTTATAAGTGATAAAATTAAAAGAAAATTCAACATGCACCACACTCATTTAGGAAAGCTGACTGAATCAACTAACATGCAGCACCCACAGGCTGGCAGAGGACCTGTGTGCTTGGGCGACTTCGGGTTCCTACATCAGACAGGTGCTCTCCAGGTCCTAGCTTCTGTCTCCTTTCTTCTGTCTCTCCTGCTGATCTTTCCAGAAGCTCTGCTGTGAGCTGAGGAGAAAAGCTTCCTCTCCTTTGTCTTTTCTAGTAGAGCAGGAATGGCCATGACCTGAAAAGTCACTCTCAAATGAGGTCTGTCACAGCATCTTCCTCCCAGTGTCCCAAGGTGGACTCCATAGGAGCACCCATCTGGATCGTCCACACAAAGCCTGCTCCTGGGTGGACCCATCTCTCAGATGAGCTGAGGAGTTGAGGCTCTGGGCAGCTCCAGCTGATTTTTAACCAGGCCCCAGCTACCACCTCTCCCCTGAGCCCTCATTATCTGCATCGAAAGCCTCAGGTCGCATGGCTCGGAGCCTTGTGGCCCGCAGAGCAAACCAGCCAGTCTCCAAGCCGTGTGGCTCCACCCTGGCAGCCGGCTTCCCTTCTGTTTCTCTGCTCGAGACCATTCCATCGGGAAACTCTTTCCTTCTCTTCTTCAGAGGGAGGACAGAATATTTTTAAATTATGTGCTTCTTCTCATTTAAAAAGATTAAAGAGAAATTTCAATAGGCAGAGGGGGAGGCTTTGGGTTTCTAGAACCAACAACCGAGAGATGTACCATCTTGGATGCCAAAGTCACAAGCTGGGGAATGCGGCATTTTTAGCAAAAGCTGGAGAGCACCAAGGACTTCTTATAAATGGAAATCGAGAAATACTTGGCATGCTGGCTCTGCCCCTGGGGCATGCTGACGCGGCCATTGAGACGCATGGCGGAGTGTGCCTGTAGTCCCAGTGCTTGGGAGGCTGAAAATAGGAGGATCACTACGAGTCTGATCTGCATAGTGAGACCATGTAGGCCCTGTAGACCCTGTCCTAAATACATTTTTTAAAAAAGAAAAAGACATATTTGGATTGGTAAAAAGTTAACTTTTTTACGAGAGAGCTCACCTTTCCCATGAGCTGTATTTCTTCCTAGTGGACTGACTACTGACCCCCTGTTCTTTACTTTTGAAAAGACCTAAAGCACTTTCTTCTTGCCCTGTCCTTTGGGCTCAGTGATACCTTTTATGTTGTTAATATGGAGAGTTTCTTCCTTCTCCATATCTGGAGACAGACAGCCTTAGCATCTTTTATCTGGAGTACCATTTCAGCCTTCCAGCTTTCAGCACACCCCCACCACTGTTTTGTTTTGCAAGACTTCTCAGAGCCTTTAATATCCAGTTAATCTTCTAAGAGGGAAATCATAACAAATTACACATTTTCCAATTATTTGGCCATAGAATCTTTCACTTAGAAGACATCTACTAATGATTTCTCAGGCCACCAGTGTTCTGGGAAAACAGAGTAGAAAACTCTGGCCTATAGAATCCAATCCCAACTCCTCAGCAGGCACATGCAGTCTCTGCCTCCCAGTCCATGATCCTTTTCTGCCCCTCTCCTGTCTACCTCCTGACACACATGAACTCTTTGCAAGTCCCTAAACATGCCACCTTATTTTAAGCTTCAGGGCCCTTGCATATGCTGTTCCATCGATCTGGAATGCTGTTCCCTTTTGTCCTCTGAAGTGGACAATGCCACCTCTCTGAGGCTGACAAGACACCCTCACCTCCATTTTCCTCTACCACCTAGCCCAGGCCTTGCTGCCATTACCTTGGACTATAACTGTGTTTCTACCCTATGAGGTCTTTGTCTTGACTCTTCCTCTCAGGTTTAATTCTTCAGCCTCCCATCAATTCCACAATACACACTATTTTTCCTTAAAACATTTTTTAAACTTAGTAAGAATTAGTTTCTGTTGCATGCAGAAAAATAAAATCCTAACCCCACATTTAAGAAGAATTTTAAAATACTTCAGCCTAAGAAATGCATGTTGAAAATGACAAAAACCATTCACGACTATTTTCATAGGGGAATTAATGTGCAGAGGGCCCAGGAAAAGCCCAGCCCACTCTCTGCGGACCCAAAGGTGACTCAGACCATGGGCCTGCCCTTTGCAGAGGGCAGGGCTGCAAGCACTAAACCAGAAGGAGTGTGCCACGTTCCTTCACAGCAGCCAGTGCCAGCCCCGCAGGCAACAGCTTCTTCTAGAGGGAAGAGATCAAAGCATTTGAGTTTTCACTGTGCCAAGTTCAGAACGCATCCTCAGGAGCCACAGCACAGCCCTCCCCAAGGGAGGGCTTGAGCTCCTCAAGCAAATGAAAGACATAATGAAGGGGTGCTAAGTGGGCCCCGGCCCTCTGCAAGATCATTTGGCCACTCCTTTCAGGGAGAGTGGGCCCATTTACCCTCCCCTTGAATCTGGCTGATCTCAGATTTTCCTTAGTTTAAAGTTTACATGCAGAAGCAAGGTCACACAGGTCCTGACCTTGGCGCTCATGCCTGCAATCCTGAATCCAAAGTGCTTCAGAGAAGCCAGGTCTGCCCAGCAGGAGCACGAGAGGAGACATGCGAGGGAGCCAGGGACCTCCAGCCGAGAGCCAGCGCCCAGACCCTGGGCAGGAGAGGGGTGCTCTGGGGTGTCCAGCTGCACGCAGCTGGTGGAGCAAGGCCAGGGAAGACCAGCAGAGGTCCGTTAGCCGGCGCTGGGAAGAACACCGCACTGCTGCTTTAAGCTGCTCCATTAGTGAGCAGTTTGCTGCCCAGTGCTAGATCACAAAGCAGAAGGAATGCTCCTGGATCCACAGGGGCCGAGTGGGTGGAGCTTCAGGAGGCTGGGTGGGGAAGGTGCTCCTCTCATTAATCTGCACATGGGGATCAAGAACACATGTGACAAGATGCTTCCTGTACAGAGCAATAGATGCCGGCCACAGGGGGAGAAGGTGGCCTGGAGCTAAGCTGTGCCTTCCGGCCTCTGCCATGACGTTCCAGGCATGGCTTACCCTGAGACAAAGGAAAGAATTAGCTCCCTGCCTCCCTGCCCTCCCCTCCTCCTTTGCATCAACATTCTCTGGCCCTGAATCATGACTGTTCAGAAGAGACCATAATTAATGCTATCTGCGCATTCTGGGAGCTACAATTACTAAGTGGAGTTAAGGAAAATCACAGAGAATTTCAAAGCAGGTAGAATGAGGTCGGGCCAGAGGAGAGGCTGCACAGAGAAGGCTTCTTGGGGCAGAAGGAAGGGAGGACCCCAGGCTTCCAAGCGCACCTGTGCTCAGCCTCCAGCAGGGGGCCACAGCAGGGAGAGGGGTTTGGGAAGACTCCTAAGGCAGGGCGCCAAAGTAGCAGCCACATCCTGCCAACAGGCTCTCTCTTCCTTCTCCTCCCATGGTCCCACCAGGTAATGCTGATACAATTTCTTATTCCTCTACCCTCTCTCCTGTGCCCAATCCTGGTTGGATTAATCTGGAACACTAAAGATTTCTGACGAGCTACTTAGACTTGGGGATGCCCGCAGGTAGTGGTTCTAGTCTTGGAATTTTAAGGACTCCTATAAGAAATTAGTGATCCTCTTAGCACTGATCAACTGAGAAAACATACATGCAAAAATAGACTTTGTTTATCTCTGCAAAAATGCCCTGTAGGCCTAGGAGCAGGTAGAAAACCAGCAGAAATTATTCTTTTTCTTTCTTTCTTTCTTTTTTCATTTATGCATTTAGTACAGGGTCTCACTATGCAGATCGGACTTGTAGTGATCCTCCTGTTTTCGTCCTCCCCAGCACTGAGATTAGTGGTGTGTACCATCACTCACCAGCTCAGAGTGCCCAGGGGCAAGGCTGGTGCACCGTGCAGTACTGGGGATTGAATCCCGATCCCTGAGCTTGCCTAAGCAGGTGCTTAGTCTGCTGAGCTATCTCACTGGCCCTAACAGCAGAAATTACTGATGAAAGGGAATAACCACAGGATCTCAGAGACCCAAACTTCTAGAAGGGCCTTCATTGTTTTGCTTTTTTTTAATTTTAGGACAGGGTCTACAGGACCTACAGGGTGTCACTACATAGATCACACTCATAGTGATTCTCCTATGTTTAGCCTCCCAAGCACTGGGATTACAGGCGCGCACCACCACGCCCAGTCTCAATTGCCATCTCAGCATGCCCTAGTGGCGGGGCCAACATGGCATGCTGGGGATTGAATGCCAGCCACTGCATCTGCCTAAGCAGGCGCTTTGATCCACGGAGCTATCTGGCCAGCCCCTGGGGTCTTCATTCTTTTAACCTCCAAAGGACAGAGTACTGCATGCTCTGGAAGGGACATGCACTAGAGGAAAGGCAGAGCCCCAAGGTCCAGAGGTCCCATTGGAACATCATCCTTCAGCTTCTCTGAGGGAGAGGCAATGTTTTCAAATAAAAACCTCATGGCTGGGCTGAGAAGGCCTCAAAATGGGCCAAACCCTCTTCAGTGCTACCCTGGTATCCCCTTAAGAGTATCTAAGGTGGTTGGAAAGTACATTAGGCCAGCAGCTACTTATTAACTAACTTCTGATTCTGCTACTAAGTAGCTATGAGTTTTTGCAAGATTTTCTGCCTCTCTAAGCTTCAGCTGAAAGTTGACAATGGAAGAGGAATTTTAAATTTGCCCTCCAGGACACTGGGAAGGGTCCCACACCCTGAGCCAGTGCTTCCAGGAGGCTCTCTACTACTGAGCCTCAGGCTCCTTATCTGTAAGATGGGAATGAGATGTAACAGCCAAAGGAGAAGCCAAGCTGTGAAGATGACTGCCACATAGCAAGTGCCAATTAATGTCCACGCCCTCCTTCCATCCTGCCAGGACTTGGGGGGCTCCCTCTCCAAGTGCCGTCCTTCTCTTCTTACAGAGTTTCTAATTTAACCCTTCAAAATAAAATGTTCCCTCTCTGTAACTTGGAAAGGACACCACCAAGAGGAGTGTCATGACTTCAGCACACTTGGGTATGCTGGCAGGCAGCTGGCAGGCCGCCTACTTCTGTCCCTACCAAGGTGAGGTTCCTCTTTGGACCTTGCACAGGACAGACCTGGCCTACAGCAGAACAAGGGGACTCAACTGGTAAGCCACCTCCCTTCGGGCCAGGCCAGAGCAGGCACAGACAGTGACAACCACCCATTTTGCAACAAACAGGAAACCAGTCCACCAGCTTCAAAAATAGAACAGACAAAGCCCCTGAAATAGGAGGCTCTGCAGTGGGGCAGCTCAGGTTTCCAACAGTGCTTCCTGGTGGGCTGCAGAGTGTGTACTGCTGTTTTTGTGCATTTCGGACAAGAAAAGACCTGGCACCTCCTTGAGGCAGAAGACTGGTGTCTGGGGCCAGGACCAGGAGGCAGGCAGCCAATCAGGCTTCCTGCCTTGCCTCGGCCCACCTTCCCAGTCTCTGATCCAGCCACCAAGGGTCACAGAAGCCCTGGCCTCTGTCTCGCCCCAACTCTAAGCAGGGCTGGTCCCGGTTCATCTGCACAGTGAGTCTCCCACACTCAGCACCTCATTTCCTGTGGCTCCTCTTCTTGTGGAGAGCCCTTCACTCTGAACTGCTTCAGCAGGCACACAGAGGCCTCCTGAGTATCTGAGGCCACTCTGGCAACAGGCCCCAGCAGACCCAGCGCAGGAGCCCTGAACAAGGCGTGGAGTTGGGCCCAAGCCGTCCCTCAGCCAAGGACGCTTCCCTGATGCTTCCCTGATGCATGCTGGGGGATGTGATTGCTGCAGCGGGGTTGTCAAGATACTACCACATCGCTTCCTGCTCAGAGGACATGGCGAAAAGTGTCAGGTCCTAGCCCTAGGGGGGCCTGCACATCCAGGGCCCTTGAGGACCTTTTATCCTGTGGACCCTATGACTAACCACTGCCAACTGATTATGTTTTCATTGCTAAGACAACCTTACAGGCAAATTTATTAATCACCTCCAGTGGGTCTAGGTTCTAACCTGCTCATGGCTTTCTTTTAGTATCTTCCCTTATTTTCTGCCTCATTTCCTCATTAACTTTCTTTTACCTTCATGTAAAATATCTGGGTACTTCTGCAAATCTTTCTTTGGAATAACTTAATGTGTCCATAAACAATTGACCAAGCAACTCCAGTTACCCTGTAAAGTCTGCTTCAAATATTCCCACCTGTGGTTTCTCTACAAAGGTGGGTTCCCTCCCCAGTGGTCCCACAGTCTCTGCTTGTACCTCATGCAATTACATTATCTGTTACTTCAGGATTTTCCCATCATCCAGAAAGTTCTAGGCTGAAGCCTGAGAGCTACAGTCGGTCACCTGTTCCATTCCCACACCGCTCCTCACACGGCATCCTGTCTAGTCCAGGGAACCCTCTGGATCAGAAGAACAAGACAGGCTCAGAAATGTTAGGTGCTCACACGAAATCATTTACTACAGAGGGGCAGACCTGGCACAGACCCTTGGTCTCCTACTTTGGCTTGGACTCATCTTGTGGTCTAGGTAAAAAAAGAGAAAAGGATAAAGAGGGAGAAGAATTGGGTTTTCTTATATCATCAAATAATTCACTATGAATATCTAATTCACCTTCACCACTTATAGCATTTAAAACATGGCTTTATTCACAAAAATCCATTCTCTACAACTATCCAGAGAAATACAGATGAATTTAATTGTGGCACCATCACAGTGACCTTCCAATAGGTTGGGCAAACAGATCTGAGAACTTAGATCACATCATGTGTAGAGGAGATGCAGGGAATTGAGCCCAAGACCCCACCATATTAAAGATAAGCTCAATCACTGAGCCATAATCCCTCCCAAAACACACACTAGGATGTTTTAGAGCATCCCATCCTCATCTCTCTCTCTCTCTCTCTCTCTCTCTCTCTCTCTCTCTCTCTCTCTCT
>NW_004524821.1:1399673-1404630 GCF_000260255.1 Octodon degus | reverse complement strand
CACACACACACACACACACACACACACACACTTTTAAACTTTGGGAAGTGGTTACAGCATAAAATATAACCAGAAGGCAATAGCTAATTTTTCAACAAGCTTCCAGAAGAAAACACAGCCAAGTTTCTCAGTGAATGAGTGCATGTAGACTGTGAGCCCAATCTTTCCCCTAGCCCTAGAGTGTACAGATAATTAAACTACATGAAAGGGTTTTAAATATATAATGTCCCACTTGGGAACCTAATTGGTCTGATGCATTTAACTTAAAATGCCCACTGAATATATACCAGCTCCATCCACAAGGAAGGCAAAAACAGCTGAGAGGGGTTCTAGGTCTGTGTCCAAGCAAGCTTAGGCAAGCTTTGGACTCTCCCTCTCAAGCTCAGTTTCCTACTACAACCGAAGAGTAACAATAATGCCACCTCTTAAGGCCATAGAGAGGCTGGAGCTGGCACAATGGGCATGTTGGCTACATCGCCATGCCCCAGACAAAATCAGAGCTGAGAGGTGAGGAGCTGGTATAAGATGGGTGTGGACGGGAAGGGCTGCTCAGATACCCCTCCAAGAGCAACTCCCATGCTAACAGCACCCCAGCCCTCCAGGGTGTGAGTCATTACACTCTTAGACCACTTTAGCCCTTCTAGTATATATGTCACATCTGGTCATCAGCTGTAACCCCAGATCAGTTGGATCATATGACCAGAGGAGTGCTGCCTGGAGCACAAGGAATATGTCCTGTCTCTGTTCTCATGTCCTTACTCCTCCTTGATAAGGTCCCCAGCACTGGCCCTCAGCCACCTTTCTGAAGGGTGTAGGGGCACAGGCTGACCTCTCTTTGAGTGAGTGTCCTAGGGTTGACTCCCTTGGGGACCACAGACTTGGGATTAAAGCCCACTGTGCCATTCACACTCTTCAGGATGCTGGGCAAATCACTTATCTCTCCATAAGCTTCAATTTCCCTGTACGGATGGGGTGGGGACACTGAGTCATTCTGTCTGCCTCTGGAGGGGTGATGAGAGTAGGGAGAAGGTGTCCCCCTGCACCCCCGTCTGGTGCTGACCGGGGGCCAGTGTGTGTGGCTTCTTCTTTTTTTTTTTTTTTTTTTCGGAACCAGGGATTGAACTCAGACCCTTGCGCTTGCCAGAGAAGCGTTTATTCTACTGAGCCATCTCCCCGGCCCCTGTGTGTGTGGCTTCTGTCACAGCACCACTGTGACTCAGCGGGGAGAAGGGACAGCTCTGTGCTCTTTCTCCTGGCTCTGCGGGCTGACGAGGCCAGCAGGACCGCCTACAAGGATGCTGGAGTGGGGTCCCAGCTCAGTGCTCTGCTTCCCCCACAGAGGTCAACCCTCCAAGACCCAGAGTGTGGCAAGCTCTTCCCCTATACCCTCACTGTCTCCCTACACCCCCACATACTGTTGCATCCCTCAGGACAACAGGGTGAGTCACTGCTAGGTCACTGCTCAGTGTGTGAGCGGCGAGGGCGGCTGGGCTTCAGTTCCTCTCTCCGTCCATCTCACTCTACCCCACTCCACCCCAACTCACTTCCCCAGTGTTAATCACTGCCACTGCTATGCTCTGGCATGTGTAGAGGGGTGTCACAAGAAACACCCTTATTTACAGGAGACATGTAAAAGACCCCCAGAGGATGCCTGAAAGTGCAAATACTAACCCCTGTACATACTGTTTTGTCCTATATGCTCTATTGCACCACCACATGTCCTATGTCTCATGTGTGGAGCTTCCTCCCCCACACAACTTGCGCATTGGGACAATTATTAACTAAAATAAGAGTTAACCCAAACACCAGCGCTGTAACAAAACAACAGTCAGTCTGTAATCCAGACGGCTGCTAGGTGACAGGGATGGGGTGGACAAAGGGATGAGCCGATTCCCAGGCACGACAGAACAGGATGGTGAGAGATTTCATCATACTGCTCTGAATTGTGGGCCATTTAAGACTTAGGAGTTGTTTATTTTTGGAATTTTCCATTTAAATTTCAAACCACAGCTGAAGTCTGGGTAACAGAAATGGAAACTGGAAAGGGGGGACTGCTATAGTGCCCACTGGCATGTTTTACAGTCATAAGAGCAGCATGGGGCCGGGGAGATGGCTCAGGAGAATAAGCGCTTCCCTGGCAAGCCCAAGGGTCTGAGTCCAATCCCCGGTTCCGCAAAAAAAAAAAAAAAGAGCAGCACAGTTAGCAAAGAGCATGGCTCCCAGCTTCTGGAACTCTCCACCATGCCAGGAGGTAGACCTCATCTTGATAGCTGGAGCCTGCAGGTGGGCCACATGGGCACCTAGACAGGAGGGGCAGACGAATACAGACACATTGATTCCCCTGTGCATTAGGCCTTGTGCTGCACCCAAGGAGCCCCAAGGATGGAGGGATGGAAATGAGGCCAGGAACTAGCATTGAAGCTCTGTAGTGCTGTGCCTTGGGCTGTGTCCTGGGAGGAAGGGAGGGAGCAATGGTGCAAGGGGAGAAAGTGGCCTTCACAGAGGCATGGTGGCGGGACAACACACAGTTCTGATAGAATCCTCGAAGGCACTACTCCCAGATGCAAAGTTGAGGGCAGACAGCGGAGGCCATCCTTGTCCCTGATGTCCTATCTGAGGGAAGTTGTATACCCAAATGCGTGCCTGGCTCTACCTGGCTCCAGCACTGCTGACATTGGGGTCACATAAAAAGGCAAATGGCTGTGGCTCCACATGACACTGCCAGGTGAATGGTGCTCCAGAAGGGCAGAAGGCCAAAAGCCTTCCTGAGGAAGGAGAGGCACAGGACAGACTTCACACTGGGTGTGACATTTGGCCTGACTCTGAATGGGGAACACGTGGGACTGTCAGGAGGTCAAGGAGACAGCACACAGGAGCAAAGGCATGAAGGGGCTGGCAGTGGGGCAGGGAAGGGGGCAGCTTCCGGAGGTTTCTGCCAAGAGTGAAGCTGCGAACAAGGCACCCTGAGGTCCCTGCTGTCTTCCTCGTAACTCCCATTCAGCCTTGCTTTTGTTTCCTTATAATTAGTCGTACCTCTAAGCATGTCACCAAACACTTATGAGCATTTATTGTGTGCTGGAAATTCTCCTAAGTGCTTGAAGACATTACTTCATTGGACCCTCACAACAGCTCCCCGAGTGGGAAGGGTTGTCCACCCCTCGGTAACCACAGAACACTGCTTCCAGGACCCCTGGGGACTCCAAACTTCACAGTCCCCTCTATAAAATGGTATAATATTTATGTCTAGCCTATGCATATCACCTTATGTACTTTATCTCCAGATTTCTCATATACCAGGTATGATGCATATCTATATAAATAATAGCTATTATATAGTACTTACAGAATACAAGAAAAAAGTCTGCACATGTTCTGTCCCATGTAGTCCCCCAAATATTGTCAATCTGTGTTTGATTGAATCTGTGGATACAGCACATTTAGACACAGAGGGTCACCTATACTATTTATTCTTGCTTTAGGGATGGAGAACTAGGGCCAAAGAGGTCTGTTAACCTGTACGGGGGGGGGGGGCTGGACTTGAACCCTGGCCAGTAGGCAATAGGGGCCTCTGAGCATGCTGCTGCCACCTCCCAGGCCACAGACTGCTTTTGCTCCTCCCTGACAAGTGCAGCTTCCCCAGGTTCCTCTACTCCTGGGCTGCAGATACCTCCCAAGCAGGGCCACGTGGCCTCCTTCTGGGTGTCCTCTCAGCCTGTGCTTTGTGAAGGAATTTGACAGGCACATTGTAACTGACCGGTAGACTGCAGTGGGGGGCAAGTCCTGTCATAGTCTAGTCTGGGCCAGGAACCAACAATTTGTTGACTTAATCAGGCAGATGTGGAAAGGTGTTGTCATGGTGGCCAGGTTTCTATTCCAGGCAGCCAGGCCATAATTAAATGTCCTGACCTGCACACCTCCAATTACTGCACAAGAGCTGGTTTCCTGGGGCTGTTAACTAGCAATTATGGAACCTTCCACTGAAATTCCAAATCACTTAGTAAAGGTCACTTCCTTTATTTATTTTTCAGATTTGGGGATAGAAGTGGGATGGAATTATTGCCCAAATTATAAGCGACATGCATTATTTAGAAGAGGCTTGCTCAAGTAGGTAATCTGGAGGAGCAAGTGCTAAAGCCACAGGCCTGACTGCTTATTGTCATATAGACTCTTGTTTACAGCATAGCCACTATGTGCCACGTGTGCCACGTGTGCCACATACCCCAGCAGGTGCTTTGAATGCATTGCGTGACTTAATTCTTATAATAAAGCTGACAGGTGTGTGTTGTGCTTCCATTTTGTAGACAAATAAACTGAAGATCAGAACAGTTAGTTGAACCTCCCAGGGTCCCTCAGCTGCACTTGGAGGGCTCAGGTGTCCTAGCTGGACCTGTCTACTTCTAAACACCAGGCTATTCCCATAAACTATATAGTCTCAAGTTAAGAAACCCGGTTTGGGGGTGAGCAGAGAGCTGGAGTATGCTGCGTAGAAAGCCATGAGAAGTCTTAAGTGTCCCCTTCTCCTGCCTACCTTTGGGAGCTGAGGAAGGTTACCACGTGGGCCATAGCCTTCATCATGGAAAATTCAGACATGTGTCTAGACTAACAAGAGAAACTTGAGAAAGCCTGAGGACAGTAGAGCCTGGAGAGAAAAATGGCTGGTGCCAAAGACACAGGTGCACACCGCCACTTGGCATGGGGTGCCCACGGCAGATATCACTATCGATACTCATGGACTCCGGGCTCCATCTCAATACACAGGATTCTCCTAGGGGGCTGGACTGGCCCAGAACATGCAAATTATTGGCAGTCTCTATCTCAGATACATGATAACCATCTTTCCTACGTGTAAAGGTCTAATATGTAGTTGACCAATAGCTATCTTCCTGATATCCCTGAAAATCCACTGCGCATTGTTGTTACAGTTGATCATGAGTGTATAATCTGGGCCTACACAAAG
>NW_004524821.1:1374815-1399533 GCF_000260255.1 Octodon degus | reverse complement strand
AGAAGAAAAAGATGCTGAATAAACATGGGGAGGGCTGGGCTGAGGATGGCAGCTCAGTGGTAGACTGCTTGTCTACCATATGAGGACCTTGGTTCAATCACTGAAGCACACACACACACACATGCACACATGCACGCATGTGCACACACACACAAAGGGAATAAGTAAATAAGAGCCTGAGATGGAAGACACAGCAGAAGCAGAGGGGCCCTGAGGACAAACTATGCTGATATCACCAGAGTTCACTGGTGGGGACTTTCCTGAACCTATAAATTATTTTTAAATGCTTTATTTCAGAAGAAAAATAGCCGAACAATATGCTCATCTGATGAAAAAGAACAGGGCACATGCACCACCAGATGCATGTGGGTGCACCTCCCTGTTGTAGTCAGCCAGGTTTTACCCACAGTGAGGCTCCTGTGTTCAGGACCAAAAGCTAACCGCAACCGTTCTAAGCCTGCCTCCCCCTGTGCTTCACAGACAGTCTGCAGCCATGTACAAGGCCTCCCACTGAGGCCCAGCTGAGTAGCCTCTTCCAGAAATGATTTGCTACCACTCACGCACAAGCAAGCACCTTAGCAACAGAACCTGCAGGTGACTCCAAGATTAAGACAATGATTTCTCCTTGATACGGGGAAGACCCACCCAGAGAAAGAGCAGACACCAAATGTCCATCCTAGGTCCCTTGCTCCCTGTCTGCCACCAACCTCCCCAGTGCCTCCATCCAACAGAACCAGCAGCCTTTACAACTCTTGGCCACTGGGGTGGGGCTGGCAGCAGCAGGTTGTGCCTCAAGCTGAGCAGCGTCAGCAGTCTGGCACCCCATGGAGCTCTCCAAGGTACTGACCCACACTCCTGGCTGGGCCCCTAAAAACAGTAGCCGGGGTGAAAAGGAGCTACTTGGAATGTCTATATGGCTACCATCTTTAAAAATGAATTAATTTAAAATAAACTTGGCTTCATTGTTGTGTTATTTGTATCAAGGATAAAAGAGAACATTCTTGTTACTTTTTATCCTCAGTGGCAGTGTGAATCTTCTGAGACTACAGCTGGCTGACCAGCATGTGGGTCATGAACTGGCCTACAGTGGCCCTGAAGGTTTTGGCATAACCAGCCTCCCTCCCCCACACGTCCTTAAATCTTGCCTGTCTCATCTTCTGACCTTGAGCATGTCCCAGTCCCTTCTATCAACTCCAGACATCTAGACTGACCTTTTCAGACCTTAGAGGGCACCATGGTTATTGCTAGACTTGCTTGTCCTTCCTACTTGTCTGAGTCTCCCCATGCCACAGGCTCAAGCTCACTGGGGTCTTTCCTTCAAGGGCACTGACTGCATAGTGGACAGATAATGACTAACCTCCCAGCTGTGACTTCTTCTCTTAAGCCCTTGGCTTTTCTGATTCTCTGTTCCACCAGCCAGTCATCTGAGCTGTCCCTCTGATGGCAGGCACAGTGGTCTCTGGATCTTCTAGTGTGCTGGACCCATATATGCTGTTTACTTGTTTGTTTCTGGCATTTTCTACAAGAAAAGAGTTTGTAACTTGGTCAGACTTATCACTTCACCCCATCTTGAATGCTGCCTTACACTATGCTAAGCTCTTCTTATTCATTATCAATCTATAAGGCAAATGTGGACATTATCCTCGTTCTTGTGACACCCAAGGTGGCCCTCTGGGGCAGGGATGCACCTACAGCACACATGGGGGGACCGAACCCCTCCAGAAGAACAGCCTTTCACTGTTGTGCTGAGCTGGGGAGAGGGCAGCAAAATGCCAGGAGCTGAGAGATAGGAACCAGGAGGTAAAGTTAGGCAATGCGTAGCTTTTCTTCCTTAGTTTGTTTGTACTATAGCAACTCCTTAGGGGGCAAACTCACAAAAATAGTAGCTATTGTAGATTCAAAGATGAATCATTACCTAACTCCCAGATTCCTATAATTTAGAACTAGAAATATTGTCTTATTTTAACAGTGCACATGTAGAAGCCCAGGGAAGATCCCAAGTGTCTGAATTGCAAAGTATTGGGTCACACAGGCACAGGCTTTAGAAGGAAGGTGGGCCCCGGGTCAAAGTGCTCTTACAAAGGCATAGAGAATACCCACATCATACTGTAATAAATAAAGCAACACAAATCGTTAAATTAACTGCTACCTTATTATCCCCACTGTTGTTCACAGGCCTGAGAGGCTTTAAGATCTTTCCTGCAGGGGGCGCCAGAGGCAGTCCTTCCTGTCAGATGGGGCCTTTGTCATCAGACACACAAACACAATACTGGCTCCGCTGGCAACAGATAGATGATTAATAAGCAGCCATGGATCTGAAATAAGTCAGAGGGGAGCAGCTAAAGAGATGTCCGAGTCTAGAAGAACCTCAGCAGCTGTGTTGCATGACTTTGACAGGGCCATGTCTGCGCTGTCTCCATCTGGACACCTACCTCCTCTTCAGGGTGAAGTGACAAATTCGTCCAGGAATGGAAGTTAGCAAACACCAAGACTAGGGAGGTTGCTCTGGCCCAGAGAAGATCAGTCAGTGGGCTGAGACCTGCCGCACACAGTTCTCCATCTGCAGAACAGGAACAACCACTCCCTGAAAGCCCTACTCTGTGGGGAAGTGCGCGCCTCATCCCTAACACAGCCTTGTGGGATAACGAGTGGGTGGTGCCCTCCCTGCAGGGCTCAGACTCAAACAGTTTTCTGGCCCAGGGTATCTGTGTTCTTGAGCTTCTGAGACTCTTAGAGCAAGAAGAGTCTCAACTGTCTCTGGCCCTGGTCCAATACCTTCATTTTAGTGATGCACATCATATTGTACACAGGTTCCAGGATCCATGGCCTGTAAGAAATTGAAGCAGCATTCTTGAATCTAGTAACCCAGCCCCAGTCAGCAGTCTCTCCACTGGGCCAGTAGGGGGCGCCACTACTCATCACACCTGCTGTATTTTTGGTGCTAGGAAGCAGTAGTAGGATGGTAGTTGCAAAACAGTGACTCATACACCTTCTGGGAAATTTCTGCCTGTTGGACCTCTACTCAAGCCCTCTAAGCAGACCCAAAGGCATGGAGGGAGCCTCACAGCTCATGAGCCCATGTGTTCTCTCTCTATTAGCATGGGTGTGCTTTCTCTCCACACCCATAGATTGGTAGTGGAAATCTCTTGGCTGCCAGCATTGGGAATGCAGCCATTCCTTGGTGGCATCAAGGAATTGGTTCTAGGTGCCCCCTCCCTGACATCAAAATCTGAGGCTGCTCAAGTCCATTACTTAAAATAGTATAACACTTGTATGAAACATGCACTGCCTTCCCTATCCTGTAAGTAATCTCTAGATCTTGTTTAGTACCTAATTCTGTATAAACACTATGCAGTAACTTGCATTTACAATAACACATCCCTATATCGTTCAGGGAGTAATGATAAGGAAAAACAGTTTGCACACATTCAACAAAGTTGCAACTGTTTTCATAAATATTTTCAGCCTAGAGTTGGTTGAATCTTCAGGTACAGATCCCTCAGATATGGAAGGCCAAATATGCATATACCTTTAGACAAAAGTAGAAGCCTTGAAGTCAAAAACCCATCCAGTAGGAAAAGGCAGCACTCTGTTATGCCCAGTAAATATGCATATGCCTGAGAGGTCATTCAAGTGCAAAGCTGAGGAGCCCCCTCCAATGCTTCATGCACAGAACACTTGTTCTTTAATCTCAGAGCAAAGATGTAATTCCTGAGCATGGAGTCTTCACAGCCAGGAGGTACTTGCATGAGAGATCCATGACAGTGGCTGCCCCATGGAGCCACACATGACATTTGTCATGGAGCAGCCTTTCCCTCTCTGGCCTTTCAGCATGGCCCCCTCACCTGAGAACCCAGTGGCCTCCTGCAGGTACCTAGAGCCGCCCACATCATGCCCTTTCGAAAGCCCCAGCTCCCTCCCCCACCCCTGTGCCACCCTCCAGTCATGGGGCCCCCTTTCCTGAAGTTTTTGACCTTGAGCACTGCTAATCTTGCTGTCTGAGGGGAACTCCCAGAAGATGCTGAACAATGGCAGACAAGGACACAGCACTTATTTTCCTTTCTTCTGGCCACAGATGAAATTTGAGCTCTAGTCTGTTACATTTGTAAAGCTTGTGGAAGGCTGGCTCTGACCACAGAGACTTGAGAAGAATGAGGGTCCCGCACCAGCACTCAGCAGACATTTATCTGGCATGACCTCTGTTCTCACACTACCAGGGCTGGAGCTCAGAGTTGCATGAAAGCATGACCGTGTGGTGACAGTTCCTGCCTGTCCCTGTCCTCTACTGTGTATACTATGCTGATGACCTCAGTGCATCCTCCCCGCCATTGGGGTAGGTAATGCGCTCCCATTTCACAGACAAGGAAAAGTAAATCCAAGAAGGCTGAGGAAGCTGCCTAAAGCCACAGGGTTGAGAAGATACAGGGCCAGAACTTGCACTCAGGCCTTACCTCTCCAGGGCCAGTGGCTGCCACCAGATTAGAGCCAGGAAGCTTGCGAGCATGGGTGAAACACTTTTTCAAATTTCTGTTTAGAATTAAGAGTTGCCCCCACACATGCTTGGCTTGATCCTTAGCATGCGCATCTTCTGTGTGTAATTGTTCCATCACTGCTCCCCATGTGCTCCCCCACGAACCTTTATTATGCACATTAGTAGGTTCCAAAGAAGTTTATTTCCAATTTTAAAAAGAGTTACTTTGTTTTCCTAAAATCATTTCTTTAAATAAATCCACTTATACAATTGTTTGTTGCTTCTTTTCCTTACTGAGTGTCTACTGCATAAATAGCCCTGGGTTTGGGGGCTCAGCCATGAGCAGGACAGATAAGATGCCTGCAAAGATGGACATTATGTTAGAGGAGAGCAGACAGACAGTAAACAAAGTACCACAGGTAAATACAATAATTTGAAATAAACGTGATATGGAGAAAATCAAGCAAGATGAGTTGGGAGGTAACAGAAAGTGAAATTCGAACTGATACTTGGTATTGATTAACTGAGAAGTCAGCCGCTACATACAAATTGGGGGAAGAAAGTTCCAAGCAGGGAAGAGGTGCAAAGCCCCTGGAGTGGGAATAGTAGTGCCATGGCCAGTGCTGATGGGACTTAGAGAGGTCAGAGCAGGGCAGCAGGACATGGGGTCCTGGCTTCCGGGGACAGGATTAGGTTTTATTATATCACATGTGCAACATGCCCACAATGCTTAGAAGTAAGATCATCTTCAGAACTAAGCCACTAAACCCAACACCATGCACATAGCCAGTCGCCTGTTGGCTCCTGGAATGAGTGTCCAGTTGAAGAACATCTCCAGTGAACCAAGAATTAGTGAGCAGACAGAGGCAGGCAGGCTTCTGAGCCCAGGTCAGCCTGGCTCTGCATGCCAGCCTCCAGGCAACTCTGACAGGAAGCTCAGCACATGTGAAGAGAGAAGAGGTAATGGTAATACCCAGCAGAAAGCAGACTTAGGTGGCCCTTTGCTCCCGGAACAACTGAGGTGGGTCTGGGGAACAGTCCCAACTAGGCTGCCCCACTGATGAGACAAGAGGCTCAAAGATTTTGTCTACTTCAAGCCAAACATGGAAGGCAAGTTTTTATCAAATAGCAACTAATAGCATCCCTCCCTACAACACTTGCGAGTTGTTCAAAATACATATTTTCACGCATGGTTCTTTTTAGAGGCCCAGCAAGTGAAAGCTGGATGGAAGCTGCACTCCTGACTCCTTCCTTTTGCCATGCTTCTGCCTCTGCTTGCACTGTCCACCAGGAAGATTCATACCAGCATTCTGGACTTGGCTCGAACACCAGCTCCGAGAAGAAGCTCTCCGAGTGTCTCCATCATCGTTTCGGACAGTCAATCACCTCTAAGCTCATCTCTCTTTTATCACACTTATTGCACCATGCGCTCTTGATGGAAATGTATCTGTGCCCACTTCACCGTGAGCCAGCAGAGGGCAGGCAGTGTAACCGGATGGAGAACTGTCGCACCATCACAGTGAGTAACACAGAGCCAATAGTTACAGAGTGCTTGTCACTGACCCACTGCTGGCAGGGAGGTTTCCACCAGACTGGTGAGGGGCAAAGCTGAGCCCCACATACAAACCTCAGATCATGTTTGCAGCCATGTGGAATGGTTATCTAACAGTTGCTAGGCCAGGACAAAGGTTATAGAGATGTGCAAGGGACAGTCATTTAGGCTGGGAGAGAGTGGTGCTCTGGCAGAAGGCGCGCTGGATCAGAGAAATTGCTCAGTAGCCTGGAACAGCAGGGAGGGAAGGATGGAGCAGGACTTGGCAAATCCAGCCTGGAGGTGAGTCAGAGGTGAAGTACCTGAGGCTCCTTCCAGGGGATGCTGTGGAAATAAGGACATGGCCTGCTGGATGTCGAGGCTGAGCAGCAAGCCAGGCAGCCTCGGAGAGCTTTGCATACTCAGCTAGAGCTGTCGGTGGGATCCCAGGTCACAGAGGGGACCTGCAGTTCAATGCTCCAGTTAGACCTCTGCTTAGTGCCTGATAATTGTAACAAGGACAGTGATCCTTACCCCATGCAAAGATGGGCAAAGCAAAGTAAGAGCTTCCGTCCATTCCAGAAAAGGCCTTTAAAAGCTTGCAAATTCTCATTCTTTACACATCCACACAGCTTCTGTGGAACCAGCAGGCAGCCACCTCATGGTTCCTAGGGAGGCTCTACCATTTTCCTTCCTCCAAAGCCAGATGCTGCCTCGGCAGAGGGTGAGGGCTGCTCTCTTTGGAGAAATCCTTGGAGAAGTAAGAAGCATTACAGAAAGAGCATAGACCTTCAAAGGAGACTGACCTGGGCTCCAGCCCCACTTCTGTGCTCCTGAGCTGAGTAGCCATTAAGACAGCAACCATTTACTTCCAACGACAGAGAACCCAGTAATGTGACAGACACACCAAGACCAGGAGACAACACCAGCAATGTCTGAACGCTACACAAGATCAAGTCCAGAATATAGAAGGAAGTTCTGGGAACTAAGCAGCAAAGAACCATAAAATGTTAGCGAAACGGTCACTATAAGCTGGCAAAGTGTGGAAGGGGAAAGCCAGAGAGGCAACAGTATATTATGAGATCTCCAAATTTATAAGTAAGTAAAAAAAAAAAAAAGTCAAAATAAACACATGAGCACTATTAAAGTCTCACATGGTAAATATTGATCGTGCCTGTGTTGGTGAGTAAACAGGGAAACAGGAATCATCAGGCCCTGCTGGCACAGCCCTTCTGCAAAACAATCTGGAAGTACACGGTTTCAGTAAGCTTTTTCTTGTGGAGGTGACCCACAGAATTAATTCCCAGGTACAAATGTCCGAGAAATGCCCACAGGTTTCGAAGAAGACATTTATGAAGAGATGTGCATTGTTTCTCATCGCTGGGAATTGGAGGCCACCTAAGGGCCACAGAGTGGAGGAAAGATAGAGTTCACGGTGGGATCTGGCATGGTGCCGGAACACTCTGCTCTCATTACAAGGTGAGGAGCTGCATGAGCAAGACTTGGAGGCACATGACGTGCAATGCTGTGTGGAAAGAAACACGGTCGTGGGCAAAGAACGTCATTATGACCTCCCGCTGGGAGAAATAGGATTCCCATCTAGAGCATCAGCAGACCAACCAGGGAAATAATACATCCGAGGTCCATCCCTCTTTTTGTCAGCTCCATCCCTTCCCCAACACCCACCCTCCTGAGAACCCCTCCACTTCCTCACAGATGCTGCCTCACAGTCTCCCAGACAGCATAGTACTCCTGTAGGAAAGTGAGGGAGATCTACTAAGTGATTCCAGGGCAAGTCTAACTAGAGAAAGCTTTAGAAATCTGATGCAATAAAACTTGGCCAGGATTCTCAGAACCTGGTGAAGGACCAGGTATGGGGCTGAGGGCCGGAAGTTCCTGTCCTCTCCCTTTCACAAAGAAAGCAGAACAGGGTGAGTGTTTAAACAACAGGCCCCAAGACATTCAGCAATAAGCCACAGAACTGGTACTAACATACAAGCCATCTGAACTCAGGCCCCGTGTTCTTTGTCTGTTTGCAGCTTTCACTCTGTGTGCTGTTGTGTCAAAATCCTTCAAGCACACAGAAATGGTCAGAGACTAATAGGGTACACTGTGCCCACCACCTTCTCAGTCTGGTCCACTGCTACGTAACCCCAAAGAAGTCTCCGTCTTAGTAGCCTTTACATGTCCCTCTCATCTTCTTGTCCCCACCCCCTTGGTCTGTCTTGCTAAACAATTATCTTTTGTTTAATGATTTAGTTGTGCCTCTTTATTTTCTATCTTGTTGACCTGATCTTCAGTATTTCCTTCTAATCCCTGCATTTGCTCTTGTGTTCTTTTCCTTACTTCTTTTTTTTAATGTATTTAGTACAGGGTCTAAAGGGTCTTACTACACAGGTTGGACTCATGATTCTCTTGTTTTCGGCCTCCCAAGCGCTGGGGTCATAGGTGTACACCACCACACCCAGTCTCAGTAGCCACCTCGGTGCACCCCAGGGGTGGGCCAGCACTGTGGTGCCAGTGAACAAACCTTGGTTGCTGAGCCTGCCTAAACAGGCACTTTAATCTGCTCAGCTAGCTGGCTGGCCCTTCATACTTCTTGGTCTGTTCTTTTAAATACTATGAGTATTTATAGCTATACATTTTCCCCTCAGAATTACTATCAACATTTCCCACTAGTCTTGAAATAGAGTATTTTCCTTGCCAGTCATTTCAAATTTATAATTTCCATTAAGATTTCTTCTTTTTAAGGGCCAGCCAGATAAGTCAGCAGACTAAAGCACCTGCTTAGGCAGATGCAGGGCCAAGGGTTTAATCCCGGCGTGCCATGCCAGCCCCACTCCTGGGGTGCGCTGAGACAGTGATTGAGACTGGTGTAGTAGCACCTGCCTATAATCCCAGTACTTTGGAGGCTGAAAACAGGAGGATCACTACGAGTCTGATCTGTGTAGTGAGTCCCTGTAGACCCTGTACTAAATACATTAAAAGATTTCTTTTTTATTCATAAAGATTTTTTAAAGTTTTTAATTACAGAGAATTAGTTGCCTTTTAATCATTTATTTTTGAGTTAATTATTTTGTTGTTATCAAAGAGAGAGAAAAAGAGGGCGAGAGAGGGACAGAGAAAGAGAATTTTTGTAGCTAGAGACATACAAAACCCCTCCCTCACTCTTATAAAACGTAAGAGTGTGAGAGCTGTTTTTCTTTCATTTTAGGGAAGGGTCTACAGGGTGTTCAGGGTCTCACTATTAGATTGGACTTGTAGTGATCCACCTGTTTACAGCCTCCCAAGAGCTGGGATTATAGGTGTGTGCCACCATGCCCAATCTCAATTGCCGCCTCAGTGTGGCCTGGGGGTGGGACTGACACCACAGGCTGGGGGATCGAATCTCCATCCCCTGAGCCTGCTTGCAGGTGCTTTAATCCACTGAGCTATTTCACTGGCCCGATGTGGGCATTTTTAAAATTTTTGATTTTTGCCACACAATCAATTTCTGCAAAGCTTCTGCATATTTGAAAATAATACACACTCTTTAACATAACAGGCAGGGTGTTGTATAAATGCTGTAATTCAGAAGGAAGCAAATGTCCTAGAAAGAGTAAGTGAGTGGACATTTCCTGTTCTGTAGGCCATCCGGTCTCTGTCCCAGGTATTTAGTGCTGCCATTGCAGAGCAAAAGCACCACAATCATTTTAAATAGAAAAATTTGGCTGCGTTCTGATAAAACCTTATTAACAAAGTAGGTGGAAGGTTGAACTTGGTCATAATTTTCCCCTCTGTGCTTTAGATCAAGTTTGTTAACGGTGTCCTAATATTCTATATCCATGATAACTGTTGTCTGTTTACTCTGTCAGTTGTAGAACTATGTTTCAATCCCCTTTATGATATTAGATCTCTCTATTTCTCCAAATAATTCTGCCAGGTTATACACTATGCTTTTTGAAGTTTCATTGTTAGGTATACACTAGTGCAGAACTGTTATAGCTGCGTAAATTCCATTGTCACTACGTAGTACCCTTGCTACCCTCGGATAACTAGCTCATCTTGCATGCACCAGTCTTAGTTACTCCATGTTGTTCTCAGATCTTATTAATAGCACTGCTTTTACTAAAGCAAGCTGTCTTCTTAGATTATATTAACAGCAGTTTTCTTTAACTCTGAAATGTCTCCATCTGAACAATAGAATACATGGTCACTCTTTCTATCCCTTATGCTCTTTGTTAGACTGTTCTCTAGTGACAATAAAGTTAGTTAATACCAGCTTCCTTTGTAGCAAAGTATGGCTGGTAAACAAACCCATTAAATTCAGGTGTTTTAATCAATCGTGTTGTATTTACTTGACTCTTAAATATTTTTGCTCTCTTTTAGATAATAGTCTTGTGGTTGCCTTAAGTCACAAATAAGTTAACAGCTTAAAAATACCTAATACTAGATATGAGTTCATTACAACATTAGCTTAATGGAGGAAGCCCTCTTTATGTATTTTGTTCATTACCAAATGCCCAGGGTGGGTACACAGTAAGTACTTACTGCATGGATGAGCAGTTAAACCTTGATTTCAAGGTAAGACATTTCCTATCCCTAACCAGAGAGCTTGCAGCCCTGGTAGGGACTTAGGGATCATGCAAGGAAGCTATGCTGAGCTGTTTCTTTCTCCTTCCTCCTCTTGTTCTCAGTTCCCTAAGCGGGGGGTGCTGGGACAGTAGACTGGTAGATCCTTGACACCAGTGTTATAGACCCAGTCAAACTCTGGCCACACCAGTTACTATACCCAGATTTAAAAAAAAAAAAAAAAAGCAATGATTTTGCTCTGGCATAGCTAAATAAGTTGCTACTGGATTGATTCTCCTTCAGATCACAATAATATAATCAAAAGCAAGTGTACAAAAACAAGAACCTAAAACCACTAAAGAGTGAAAACCCAAAGCAGATAGATGCTGGAGGGCGGCTGACACTCAGGGAAAGCTCTCGGGATGAGTTCTCCATTCTTGCAGCCTTTATACTAGTGGAAGGTTACAGTACCTGCTGGTGGCTAAGACTCCAGTAGTGATGATTACAGGAAGTGAGGGACAAATATAGAAAAGGGAGACCCAGCAACACAGCCTAAATATTGTATAAAAATTTTACCCAAATTCCTGGACCTTGAATCATGCACATGCAGAACAGACTTCAAGAAGTCTAAGAGAGAGCAAAAACATTGATTGCTAATTAATTCTAAGTTTTGAGAGTCTGACCAAGCTATTCATCTGCCAAAGCAAGCAAGCAAGTAAGCAAACAACACGGGCACAAAATCAACACACTGTTGGAAGAATATAAAGGAATCTGAAGTTTCTACCACAAAGCATCAGCAATGTTTAAGATTCCCTGTTCAAAAATTATTAGATAATACAAAGAAAGAAAAATGTGATCCAAGAGAAATACAATTAACAAAAACCAACATAGAGATGACCCAGGCATTGGAATTAATAGACAAGAACTTAACACAATTTTGTAACTACATTGAATGATCTGAGTCAAGTGAAAAAAACTCACAGTGAATAAAAACACAGGAAACATTTATCATTTATCATCCCACTTTTCTCCTGTCTCATGAAGCCCATTTCCTCATGACTTCCTTTAATGCCATAAAAATAGTTAACAGTTATTTTCTGTATGTTGGAACAAATGATTTTCCAAAAGGGGCTCTTATTTGTCTTTGGGGTTCTGTCTGTCTTTTTGGTTTTTGTCATGTGCTTTTCCTTCTTTGGGGAGAAGGCCAAAGAAGAGAATCACAGCTTCAGCCTGGATCTCTGCTTAGTACAGTGGTCTCTTGCCATTTTGCAGGTTGACTTTCTCCCTGACCATGTTCCACAAACATTAGCAGTCACCTTCTAAGTCCAGGGCAATTTGAGCACAGGGAATCACGCTTGGAGTTAATACAGAGCTTGCATTTCCAGGCAAAGCAAGTCTGTGTGATACACAGTAAGTGGAGGAAGTTTTGAGAACCTACTCTGGTGTCCCCCAACTTTGCAGGTTTTCGAAAATATTAATCTAAGTGATTTATCATGGATTTGTTGCTACATCGCAGGATTTTGCAGTACCATACAGCACACATATGTTATTAAAATTATGTAGTTTTATGAGCTTAAAGAATGGTTAAGAACATTAGAAGTGTTTTTAACAGCATGGGAAGGGTTTATAAGAGTGTGGGAAGGGTTTATAAAGCCTTCAGATATATATAAATGCTGAATAAATGTAATATCTACTTCACTGATTTTCTCTTATCGTAGGGGTGTCTCGACCGTAACCTCCGCGATAAGCGAGGGACCACTGTACATGTGTGCTGTAGTAGCAGGCTACCTGGCATACTGGATGGTTTATAAAAAAGAGAAATTTATTCCTTATAGTTCTGTAGCCTGGCAGGCCCAAGATCAAGGTGCCAGCAGATCTGATGTGTGGAGAGGGCCTGCTCCTCACAGATGGTGTCTTGTGTGTGTCTCCACGTGGTGACAGAGGTGTGCAAGCTCCCTTAGGCTTCCTTAATAGGGATGCTAATGCCATGCATGAGGGTTCGGGCCTCACAATCTAATTACATCTTAAAGGCTACATATCTTAGTATTGTTCTGTTGGAGACAGATTTCAACAACCCTAGCCTCTGGAGAAGCAATTCAATTATCAGGGAGATGGAAACATTCAGAAATATTCAGCTCTCTCTCCCTCTCTCTCTCCTCTCTCTCCCTCCCTCTCTCTCCCTTCCTCCCTCCCTCCCTCCCTCTTCTTTCTCTTTCTAGCAGGGTGATCAAGATTTCTTTACAATGCAGCTGAGTTCTGATAAAACAAAAGCAGAAGTTCCTAAGTCCTGAAAGGTCCAGGTCTAGAGCCAGAAGTGCTGCTTCCACCCCACCCCCGTGGACAAGGCAAGTGACAAGGCCAGCCCCGGTTCAAGGAGGCCTGGCTGGGATAGGCAATGCTCTCAGAGGGGGCAGCAGGAACTGGTGATGGCCGTTCTGAAGGACTACTGTTGTCCTTCCTTTTGCTATTCATAGTCCTTAGAGATGATTTCCCATCATTTTCACATGGTCAGGTTCTTTCAGTCTAGGCTTTCGGATGCAGTACTTGTCATGGGGGAGAAGATCCAGAAGGCTGTTCTGCACTTACCTCCCTTTGGCCATGCTGCTAGAGTCCCTAAATTGGGGGACACCAGAATAGGTTCTCAAAACTTCCTCCATTTACTGTGCATTCCATAGTCTTGCTTTGCCTGGAAATGCAAGCTCTGTTTCAACTCCAAACATGGTCCCCTGTGCTCCAAATTGCCTTGGACTTAGAAGGTTCTGCTAATGTTTGTGGAACATGGTCAGGCCTCCACATTAGTTTAAGCATTCATGTTCTATCCTTTACTTGGGATGATTTTGTCCACTTCTACTTTCCCTGATGCTATGAACTATATTATATCTCTCCAAAAATTTATCTGTTGAAGGTTAACATCACCCCCTTGTGACTGTATAGAAAGACAAGATTTCTAGGTGTGAATAAGGTTCAGCTATCTGGCACCTGGCTATCAAAATAGCTGCTGTTCAGGCCACACTGGGCCACGGTATTACCTACAGAAGCCCAAGCTGATGAATACACTTGTGGAACACATAATCTACACCAGTGAGGGCAAGCCTTTTAAAGCTTTCAATGGTACATGCGATAATCTCATCACCACTGATTTATACTACAGTCCTCCTAAGAGCTCCAAGATGCTAACATCAAAATCAACATTTCACGGATGAAGAGAATGAGAGTCAGTCTTAGAATAACTTGACCAAGATTACTGAGTGAGAGACCAAGTAAGACCAGGCACCTGACTCGAAAGCCCTCTCTCTGTCCACCATGCTGGGGCCAGCTGTGCAGTTTGGAATGTGCAATTTGGGAAAGGAGGCAGAAGCCCTGAGTTCAGCCTTCCTGGCAGCCGGCTGCTCCTAGCCCTGCCATTTACCTCACTCTACTCTCCTTGGGCAGGGCCACACAGAGGGGTGACCTCAGGAGCACAGAGGAATTTGCCTGGGCCGCACATTCCTCCCAGCCCTGGAGAGGGCAACAAAGAGGCCAACAAGTGTGGGCCACGTAGGTGGCGGGAGACAGCAGCTTTTGTCCTTCCTCTGGTGTTGCTGGGAGGACATAACTTCATTTCTAGGCTGGGGTCATTCCAGCAGGGTGCTGGGACACCAGCACGCTCATGTCAGTAACACTGAAGCACTGAAACCAAATATTTGAAAAGGCCAACTATTTCTGTCCTGGCACACAGTCCTGCCCCTTACTATTTCAAAGCAGGCAGCAGAAACAAAGAAGCTGGTTCGTTGGCTGGAGGGCAGGAGAGCCGCCACTGCGCAGTGCCCAGCGCTCGTCATCAGCCCAGCTCTACATTCAGGTCAGGAGTCGGTGTGTGGGAGGGCTGTGGGCTCATTCCATAAGTGAAGGAATGGAGACGCATGACCGAAAGAAACAAAACCCGGAAACACCACCCACCCAGGCCTTCCTATTCTGAGTGTTGTACCCTTTTCTTCTTCAATGGATCCCTAACGCTGAAGGTGTGTATATCATCTCTTCCTAATAGTCTCAAATATACACCTCTGTTGTTCAATCTTCACTAACCCTTCTCTGGCTCTATCAATACTGTCATCTTTTGTAAAATATGAATAATCTGGTTTAGTAAGAGAGGTAACACTTGCCAGGCTAATCACACATGGTCTGGACCCTGGTGGTGGCTTTTTTCCTTGTGATCCACACAACCTACCCACCAACTGACAGCCCCAATAGTCCCCATATAGAAACCTTCAAAACCCTAAACTACCTGGACAACTTCCTGAAAAGGTGTCACTGCGTCCAGGCCTTGGTGTTTGTTTCCTAGGGACAGTGACTCACATGATTAGGAATCAGTTAGCATGTCAGTGATCACCAGGTACCAGGTCCTATTCTCAGAACTTTGCGTGCAAAAGCTCACTCAGTGCACAACACTCAGGTGCCGGAGACGCTTTGGTCTCATGAGCTGCTCTACCTGCCTGCAGCCACTCCTAGTCTCTGATGGGCAGATGTGTCCCCCATGGAGCAGGGCATGACCTGTGCAATAGGACAGGGCCACCCTGCTGCGCTACACGGTGCCTTACTCGGAGACAGCATGGTCTAAGGCCTTCTCTGTCACACAGGGAGCTGCCTCCTCTCTCTTGCAGAATCTGTGAGCCATCTGCTTGCCTGTGCTCCTTAGCCAACGTTCTTTAAAGAGTCGGTTTCTGTTTTGGACCTTGAGTCGCTCTCCTGGAGATGAGGGCCTAAGAACAGTCTCCCAGTGGGAGAGGCTGAGAGAGCAGCTTCGAAAGGCTGAGAGATGGGGGACTCTAACAAAGTGCACTTGGTCTTAGGCTGGCAGCCACACTGACGCAGGGCTGCAAGCGTGCCTGCAGCGTGAGCGCCCTGGCCCTTCGTGGGAGGTGCTGGCAGGGCGGTGCTCCCATGAGACGATCAGGCTGCACTGCCAAGTAGATATAGGGCGAAGGGCACCAGGCACCGGCCCAAGGACCTGAAGGCTAACACTGGCAAGCCATCCAGTGCTGAGGAAACTGCCAAGGTCATACTATTATCTTCATTTTACAGAGGAGGAAATGCAACCTCAGAAAAAGCCCAGTTCAGGGAAGTAAACTGATACATCCTTTTGGCTTCGCATGGATGTCAGGGGCCTTATTGTCTCTCTGATTTAGTAGTATAAATCTAGAAATCTATTCAAGGGAAATAATCAGAGATGGGTCTAAAAAATGTTATTTAGTATAAATGATCATTGATAAGAGCAAAAAACTAAGCAGCAACTTGAATAACCAGATGGAAAAAAGAATCCTTCTCAACTCTGGGGGCTTGAGGATTAGCTCAGTTGTTTTAAGCACCTTCTGGGGCAAACACAGTCAGGCACAGGGGACTGCAGTTCAATTCCCAACTCCCCATGCCTTACCAGACCTGCCCATAAGGCAGCCTGAGCCACTCAAAAAAAAAAAATCCTTCTTAAATAACCAGTCAGAGAAATGGCTAAGTTAATTATGATTAAACCAAATAATATAATATCACATGGCCACTAATAATGATGTTTTTTCCAAAAACAATTATAGCTGATATGGAAAATGTTCATGACCAGAGAAAAGGAAGAGAATCTAGAACTACAATACAGTTGAACTCATTTATCAGAGAAAAGGCTGAAAGTAAATAGATCAAAACTTTAATAGTGGCTTTTGTTAGGTAGCAAGACAATGGGTGGTTTTTTCTTCTTTATATATGCATATGTTTTTCGAATCTTACACAATGTATTGCTTTAATACATCAGGGACAAAGGTTACTGGCTTCAAGTCTGCTCAGGCAATAGCAGTGTGGATGAGCAGTGGCCATATGCTGCCGTGCACCTGGCACCGATCTGGCCGCCTTAACTCCATTCTTCAGTGGAGGACACATCTCCTCATCCCTCTGGTTTACAGATGAAGACAGAGACTCCCAAAGCAGCATGCCTTACTCCCCAGGGGCCCAGAGAGTCAAGGAAGCTGTTTTCTCTCCAGCCAGCGTTTTCCCACCTCTACTGTTCCCGGGTCAGGAGAACCCCTCAGGGAAGGGGTAGCCAGGCCATCTTGAAGCTTGGGTGGGGGAGGGGGAGTCTGCTGCCAGTGAAGATGAGGGAATTCTGACTGGAACAGGTAAGAGTCACAAGCCTGGGCAGATGAAGAGGTGCATTCTTATCCCCACAAACCTATCTGGAATTCACCTCATCCAGCAGTTACCAAGAGCATTTCACTGAATAGCCTCGCTGGTGTGAGCTAAAACCCCACCCCACATGGTGTTTTCTTCTGAATCTTTGTTTCCTTCCTGACCCTCTCAGTTGGCATGGTAGGGTGCCACTTGCCAATTCTTCCCTGCTGCCATTCACCAATTTCATCAGTCTCCTATCACCAGCAAATCAATGCTGGATTCCATTAGTTGGGGTTTACACTATCGGTGGGTGCACCAAAGTTCCTTGGTGCTCAAGGCCCTGCTGGGGTGGGTGGGCTGGAGAACAGGAATGGGCTAGGTCAGGCTCCCTCTCCTCCCTCTCCATCCCACGCTGAGCAGCAGTTTCAACTCTGGGTGAATGGTAGAGAAAGATGGAGGGCACAGACTGATGGGAAGCCGTGGATCTAGACCACTAACACACATAGTAAGTACTCCATCAGTTCAGCTAGCATGTATTTATGTTCCTAATTTTTAAAAAAGACCCAAGAACTCTGAAATTTCTATTATATTTTCCTCATCTGTAAAATGGAACAAAACAGTGTCTTTCTTGTAGAGATACTGAGAGGCCTTTGATGAGCTCATTCACGCTTAGTTTTCAGAACCATGGTACAAATTAGGCACACTAGGTATGAGACACTACTATTCTCTTTATTGGTGTATTAGCTGAGGCATTTCTCTCTGCATGCCTTCCTTCCCTCCAAGGCTAATCCAATGGGCTTGTCAAATTCCATGACCCCTGTTTAGTACATAGCAGTGGACATATTTGGGTAAAAAGCTCCCACTGACCCCCTGGGGTTTCAACCCCATGTTGAAGTGACCACAGCATCCCTCACAGCAGAAAGAATACAAGATAATGTGTGCATGAAAATCCCTGTGCTACTGTCTCTATCTGCTTGTGTTTTCCCCCTCCATGTCCTATAAGCTCCAGGATGGGAAACCAACCTAATTCATTTCTGCCCCTACAGCTCCCAGCCCAGAAGTCAGAAATCATCAAAGATCAATACTTCTGTGATCAATAAATGAATATTCAGACAAGAAGAACATAAACCAAGATAGAGATGTCCCACTCAGGAGGCTGAGGGAGGACTTCTGCGAGTTGACAGCAAGCCTGGGCTACATAGGTGAGTTCAAGGACAGCATGCACTACGTAGTGAGACCCAATCGAGAGACAGAGAGAGAGACAGAGAGATCGAGAGAGAGAGAGAGAGAGAGAGAGAGAGAGAGAGAGAGAGAGAGAGAGAGAGAGACCCTCATTTCCCACAATGACAGAGTCCTGTCAGAAACAACTGGGGGTTGTAGAGAAGGCAGATGCGGACAGAGTCCCTCTCCCTGTTCTCCTAGAGACGGAGTATGGTCTGCCCAAAACTCACACTTGAGTCCCAGGAAGTTCTCTCACCAAAGGGAGGGACCTTAGCCAAGAATACCTGCCTTTCCCAAGGTCAGGCTATACATAGAGAATGATCAGTGCCATGAGACAGAGACCCGGGCCTTTGCCTTTAAGGTGGGACAACCTGAGAGCCATTTGAGCTCAGAAACCCACAGAGCTGACTCAAGCCTCATTGCTACTGCATCGCAGCACACCTTGCCTCTACCCAGCCCCACTCAGTCCATGTTCCAGAAACCCTGCTGCACATAGACAGTCAGTAGCTCTGGCTCTGTCTCTGAGGAAGCCAGCCTGTGATGGGTGTACCAGGGAGAAGAGCTGGGCGGCGGGGCAGGTGACTGTTGTCGGAAGTGCCTTAAAACCATGCCTGCATGATGCACCCCTGCCCTTCATTCACCGATTGTCTCTAACATGCTGCCTCGAGAGCACTGTCCTGACTACATGGTCCCCGCCCGTGTCTGTCATTGCTAGCACCTTCCCCTGCATTCTGGGTTCTTTTCTGCAGTCATTTGCAACCAAAGCCATTCTGTTCTTTGTTCTCTTTCATGCTCATCTTTCCCCACTTTTCAGCAGGATGGAAGCCTCAAAAGACAGACACCTTCCTATGGTCCTCCTCATCACATCCCCACCTTCTAAACAGCACCCTGCACAGTGTAAGCTTTTAAGAACTATTTGTTGAATGAGCGAAAGAGAAGATGCATGCACATCTATAGTGGGAAGCACTGGGCTGAGAATGAGCCCTCACTTTTACCTCTGTTCCTGCCATGCACCGAGTGGGTGACCTTAAGCGAGCCGCTTCCCTCTCTTAACCTGTGTAACCTTTTCTTACCTGTGTAATGATGTCGGTGAACACAGTGATTACCAGGAACTTTGACAGCCCTAGAATTCTATCATTTTATATCATTACTCAGCTGAGAATTGCTGTCTATAGTTACACAAAACTCAGAGAGTTGTTTAGCTGAAAAAATCTTCCCAGAATATTTTGCAACATTTGATGAGGATGGACTTCCAAGTGCCAACTTCAAGATTAAACCAAAGCAGAAAATCTTTCATGGGGAACCTGAAGGACCTGCTCAAAACAGGGTTGCTGAGGCCTCAGAGCAGTATGAACTAACTTCTTCACATCAGTACTGTAAAAAGCACCATGCCTCTTTCTAGAGTCCCATGAGGTAGGGAAAAAGCAACACTGATCTGACACGGGAGCATACGGCAAGAATCTTAAGCCCATGGGAACTTTGAGAGTGTTGCCTGACTCCAGCAAGGCCTGCAAGACATTGGCTTTGAATGCCTGTTTCAGCTAAGCCAGGCTACAGTTTGTTGGTTGGTTCTCTATGAGGCATCCTGGAGTTATGGACACTGAAACACAAAAAAATGACCTAATCTGTCCCATGTCTTATAGCTGATAAGCAATAAAACCAGGACAGTAGAACACAGATAGTGGAGGCCTTGAGCTTTGCCATTTAGCTCAACATTGTGTGACACCAATGGAAACGAGAATTCTTGCTTAGGGACAAGCCACCACTTTACCCTCAGCCAGAGGGGGTGTGCTGGCCAAACTTCTCCAATGTTAACGCACATAACAATCACCCAAACTATCTTTTAAAAATTCATGTTCTGAATCAGGTGATCTGGGATGAGGCCTCTGGTGGCTTGCATTTAGGTCAGTGGTGGTGAACCTCTTGGAGTTTCCATGACACAGCCCGCATGCCATGGCTTTACCACCACTCATGCAGATGTCGCCCACAGCCTCATGCACTAATGGGGGGGAGGCTCTGGGGAGGTGACTGGATCACAGGTGTGTGATAATGGTTTAATCCACGGATTGGATTGGCTTAGCATAGTCCTGGGTGTGGATGATAGGCTTACTGAAGAGGGGAGACCTACCCTCGGTGTGGGCGGTTCAAAGCAACAGGCTTGTGCCCTATTTCTTGAGGTGGAATAAAAAGGGACAAAGGGGGGAAGGCATGCTGCTTCCTACCATGAACTATTCTCCTCTAGGATGCTCCTCTGCCATGTCACCTTGCCTTAGAGCCACTTTACTACGGACTGAAACCTCTGCAAACTGTGAGCTAAGTAAACCTCTCCTACTTTAACCTGTGGGTATCAGGTATTTTGCCTTAGCAATGAGAAAGGAACTAAAATAAGGCCCAAGAGATGCATTTCTGCCTCCAGGGGATAATGATGCTGTGGACCAGGTTTCTGTGGCTCAGACACATGAAGACTTTTGGAGAGCAGCCTGTGGAGCAGCTCTGGCAAGCACAGCAATGGCTAAGGTACTTCTCCTCTGTGAGATTTAATACCCTTAGAAACAAGGCGCAGGTGATCCCCTGGGCTGTCCACCAATGAGGATGCTCATGGTGACTAAATCTCAGGGTGTGTGTATGACAGCACATTATAGGCCAGAAAATTCTAAAACAAGGGGCAGGGATTTGTTTGTCCTCTGAGAAGGGGCTGTGTGTGGCTCCAGAGCCTCACCAGGCCACCATGATAAGGCACAGGCTTGGTGGCTTCCCTCACTCTGGCCCTCTGCTGGTGGTACCCAGCTCATGTGGACAGTGACTAAACATGAGCTGGCCACAATGGAAACTCCAGGATCTGATGAGCACCTAAAGGGAAGACCCCTGTGGAAGAGGCCCACGGGTCTGCTGAACAGGGACACCAGCCTCTGCAGAAGTAGGTATGGTAGCCCTGGGACTCACACTTGACCACTATGAAGCAGCAGGCACAGCCTGGCAAACATCTTGCAGTGAGAGCTCATCCCTCTCCTATCTGTCAGAGGTGTGGCTAAGAAGCCCCAGCAGGGTCACAGAACAAGAAAGATCAGGCAGCTAATAAGGCCACATGGGACCAGCTGGCCAAATCCCCTCTTATCATGCCTTCATTTGATCTTCCTCACAAGTGGGTCAGGGAAGCAGGAGGCCCTAGAGGACAGGAGGCTGGCAGCCATCTGGGAGTCCCACACTTTAGTTCTCTGCAGAGATGGGGACGTCTCCATGCATCTCCCTCAGCCTGCCCTGAGTCGTGACCTCTGCGGAACAGGGACATGCCCACGCTTCTCCCCATGGCACCTGGTCCCTGCTGCTGTCCTGTGGGCTCTGTCTAGATGCCCCTCAGCCTATAAGATATAAGACCCAAAATTCAGCTCTTATCAACACCTAGAGCATTCTCTGCACCACACATGTTCAGCAGACACTGGCTGTGGCTGTTACTGACAGTGTAGAGGGTCTGACTCAGAACATGAAGGCTCCCCTGTGTTCTCATCTGATAAGATAGCAATGTGGGCGGGAGCTTCTGCCACAAGACTGACTAAAATGCTAGTGGCACATTATTATCCATTGATTGGTTCAACATTTGCTGACCATCCACTGTGGCCAATACATCTTACTAGGATTTAGCAGTGGATACATCCCTGACTTGGTGGAAGCACTCTAGTGGAGGACACAGACAAACAAACAAATGAACTTGTTAATTCCTATATAATAGAATATGATAGTGATTAATTTTATGAAAAATAATAAAGAACAGTAAGAGAATAGAAAGTATTAGAGTCTGCTACTTGAAGTGAGATGGTATGAAAGGCATTTGAAGCAGAAGGAATAGCAAGTACAAATGCCCTGGGGTGGAAACATAAACAGGCAAGGACAGCAGTAACCAGAGGTGAGGAGCTGGCTAGGGTCACACTGGTCATGCTGTGACCTCTGGATTTACTATAAACTGCCTGTGAAGCCATTAGGGTTCTGGGCATAGAAGTGATGTTATCTAATTTACCGGGCTTGGGGATCAAAATAACTGAATACCAAGGAAATCTTGACCTATTAAAGAACTCTCAGGATATAGAAAACAATGTATTTGAAAATACCATGGCATTGGTCTGCCTTGACCTTTCATAAGAACACACCAACGGCTGGCTCACTGAAACAACAGAACTCTAGTGGTACAGATTTCTGGAGGCTGAGGGTGTAAGACTGAGTTCTGATGATTAGCTTTCCCATGAGGACGCCCCCTGGCTTGCAGACTTGAGCATCTCTCTCGGTGCTCACAGGGACTTTCCTCTGTGCACACAGGAGGGAAGCAATCTCTAGTCCTTTCTCCTGAGGACACCAGGCATCCATGACCCTTTACCTCCTCAAGGCCCTATAGCCAAATACACTCACAGTGGGGGCTGGGATGCAGCCCAGAAGTTGAGGGGAATTCACTCTGCAGCACCTGTACACCTATAAAGTCAGACAAAATCAAAATTCCTTTCTGTCCCTCCCTGGCTCATTCTGAGGGATTAAAGGAGAAAAGGAAAGGAAAGGTGAGATAGCCAAGGCAGACAGAAAGCAAGGAGGTGGCAGCCATGTCCCTTAGGGTCATAGTTCTGCACCTGGGCAAGCACTGGTGCAAGTACACTTTGACAAACCCCCAGATGGACTGAAGGGAGTGGAGAAATGTAGGCTTCCCTGGACCACCAAAGATGCAGCACCAAAGATAAAGTGAATCCCACACCCCAAGAGATGCTATTACACAAGTCCAAGGTCATCTTCTGTGCTCCTCCCACTTCTACCAAAAAAAGCTGTCAACCTAACCGACACATTAGCTTCTCATCTACCAGACACTGTTCTATATTGCACAGACTGAGTCCAGGACAGTCCATCCCAATTCCTGCCACGTCGTGGGGGGTCACATTCAGCACTGGTGCTTGAACTGCTATGTGCTCTTTCTGGGCACAGGACAAGTCAAAAATAGTGTCTTTGGGGGGAGACATTAAGGAATCCAGCTGCCTTGGTACTGGCTGGCCTGAGCACTCTTCCCTGCAGACACAGCCGATGAGGACCAGCAAATCCCAGTCGACTCTCCCGGTGGGGCATCGAGGGTATGACGCTCACAGGGTGAATCAGGAGGCAGCGCATCTGCAGGAGGTTCAGCACCAAGGCTGGGTCGCAATGTGGAGACATGCACGTTGTTGGAGACGTTTGCTGAGAGCTGCCTAGGCAGGAAAGACTGTGCCCAGTTATCCAGGGAGGTCACAGGACCACTGCCAAGAAGGCTGCTGAACCTCCTCCACCTTACCACCATCCTGTAGTAAGCTCCATCAACCAGAAAAGCAGAGCAAGTCTGTTCCCTACAGCAAGAAAGAGCCTAAGAACCAGAGTGTTGGAACTGGCAGGGGGTCACCCCTCCAACCCACACTTTCTGGGGCTCAGCCCAATCCTTGTTTATGTTTGGAGCTATTTTCTAAAGGACATTCTAAAGACCATGCAGTCTTTGGAGTTAGCTGAGTTAGAATGAAGCAGCAGACCTAGAAACCATCCTGGACTTTTTCTTGCCATCCCACCCAGAAAATCTCTGGTTTGCCTTTAAAAGCAGCCCAAATCAAACAATGCCAAAGCCCTACTCACAGCACCGCCACTGGCATGGACCACTGCGGTAGTGCAATGCGATCTCCTGTTTTACACTCCTGCCCTTCTAAACCCATCCACATATAACTGGCCATGTCCCTGTTCAAGTATGCCAGAGACCCCCAATACCAACTCCTTACTGAAGTCTGCAAGGACCTGCCTACGGGACCTAGCCCTTGACCACCTTTTGGTTTTGTCTCTCTCCAGTTCCTGGTGCCAGTGCAGCCCTTCTATGGCCTTCCCCTGTCTCTCATGCATGAGCTTATTCCCATCTCAGAGTTCCTGCCCCTGTTCCTGCTCTTCCTCCTGCTCGGATCTCTTCCACACATGTCCACGACTGCCTCATCCTCATTCAGGTTTTCCTTAAGTGCCACCTTCTTGAAGAAGCCTTACCCAAGAGCAGTCCCCGGCCACTCCGTCACACTTCACTCTTTCATCTTCATAGCACCCATCGGCACCTGTGGCTACCCCGTTCCTGGTTTACCTCTGTCTCCCATTATAAAATGCGAACTCGTGGGCTGCCCACTGGCTTTCCTAACCTCAGCCCTGGAAGAGCACCTGGCACCTAGGTGCTCCATGTGTCCACCCCCGCCCTGGGGATCTCCCCATCTCTGTCTCTCTCATTGCCATTCTTCTAGCTCTCAGGTGTGGGCCCCTCTTGGTCCACCTAGGACAGACACCTGAGGACACCATGCTGCAGAAGACACTGCAAGTGCCTCCTACAGTGCACACATGGGGTGAAGGGGTAGGAAGCTGTGAACTCCAGCCTGTCTGTCTGTCTGTCCATCTGTCTGTCTCTCCTTATATATACACTCTGCCAAAAATGTAGACATTCTTTGAGAAAAGAAAAACTTGTATAAATATTTCAGTAATAGATTTATTGAGACATCCTGAGGTTAATACAAGTTACCTTTGGCCTCTACAGTTACAAAAGGTGCTCAAAGTGGTGCCCATGGGCTTCTAGACACTAGTATGATGAACTGCTGTTGGGGAAGCCTCAGCCACTGGGACTGCTGCACATGCATTTTCAGTTTCTTCACTAAGGGCTGGCAGTGTAGTGGGCTTTCTGCAGCATAGGATGTCCTCCGGGGTCCCTCACATGAGGGTAACTCTGTCTACTGAAAAAACATCATACTATTTTTCTTTTCCTAAAGTACATAAGTGCATAAACATTTGTTGGCAAACTATAT
>NW_004524821.1:1373248-1374715 GCF_000260255.1 Octodon degus | reverse complement strand
ATCGCTCAGCAGATTAAAGCACCTGCAAGCAGGCACAGGGCCAGAAGTTCGATTCCTGGGCCTGCCGTGCTGGCCCCACCCCCCTAGGATGTACGGAGACTGCAATTGAGACTGGGTGTGGTGGCACAAGCCTGTAATCCCAGCTCTTGGGAGGCTGTAAACAGGCAGATCACTCAAGTCCAATCTAGTAGTGAGACCCTGAACACCCTGTACACCCTTCCTTAAAATGCAAAAAACAAAAACCTGAACTTGCATAGATTCACACATTGTTCTCATGGACCCTTCACCCAGTGTCCCCTAGTGCCGATTTGTTGAGAAACTACATCATACCACAGTATCACGGCCCACAAGATGTCACAGGTGCAGGCAAAGACAAAGCATTTTCACCCCTACAGCCCCCTACAGCCACACTCATCTGCTCCTGTCCCCCCGCCCATACCCCAGGCTGCTGTCACTTGCACGATGCTGTCACTCTGCTCCCTGCTTTCTTACCACAGCACTGCTCCTGGGATGCCTGCTGCCTTGCACCTGCCTGGGGTGAGCTTCAGGCCTGGCCTCTCCCTCCTTCATGAGCCTCACCACCTGGCCTCTCCCCTTAAGTAGCACCTTAAGTTCTTAGGACTCTTTCCTAATTCCTAATAGATATTCTAGGTTTATTATGGTCATTCTAGGGAAGTAGTGTCTCCCCGAGGAGAGTGCATGGACTTGGAACCCTGCCTGGCACTTCCCTGAGGCTCAGTTTCCCCAAATGGAGCAATAACAACAGCATCATCAAGCTATGGAGACTGTGACACAGTGAGACGAAGGTCTCTGCTCAGCTGCAACTGGCATGTAGGGCACATTTGATGGGGGATACTGGGAAGGGTACCCATGCCCAGCACTGCCAGCTCACAAAACCAAAACAGAAACTGAATAGACACTACTTCTGATGTGACTAAAGCCAAAAGTAGCACCTGATCCTACAGCAGAAGGCCCAGGATTTTTTAACAGTAGCCATTAGACTGAGTCATCTTCTTTCAGGGTGGACCTTTAGGAGGATCCAGGAATGGATCCTCAGAAATCCAAGGTTAGTAATATTCGTCAAATAACTTGCAGGGTGACCTTGTTACCTCTCTAAACCTCCATTTCTTGTTTTCCCATGGGATACCTGTAATTTCCTCAATTTGTGGTTCAGGGTTTAAGAGAAGACACAGGGGGACCTTGTGAAGGTCTCTGGTCTCCTCCCCTTAACACCAATCCATACCAGCACCTCCTCCAATTAATGATCCTACAGGTCAAAAGTATAAACGACTCCCCTTGGAAGAGGCACTAAGGGGCTGGGGATACAGCTCAGCGGTGTAAGCATCTGCCTGGCAAGCACAAGTCCTGAGTTCGATCCCTGGTACCAGAAAAGAAAGAAAGAAAGAAAGAAAGAAAGAAAGAAAGAAAGAAAGAAAGAAAGAAAGAAAGAAAGAAAGAAAGAAAGAA
>NW_004524821.1:1335073-1372773 GCF_000260255.1 Octodon degus | reverse complement strand
CATGACTTACTGCTTAACTTAATTCAGATCATGCCCAATGTTCCTCTGTCACACTGGCCACATTTCTTTTCTTTCTTTTTTTCTTTTTTTTTTTTGGTGGAACCGAGGATTGAACTCAGACCCTTGCACTTGCCAGGGAAGCACTTATTCCACTGAACCATCTCCCCGGTCCCCAACTAACCACATATTTATTTAGCCTAACCACATTTAGGACCTTCCCACCACTGGACAAAGTTTTACCAGAAAGTGGCACTTGGAACCACTTCTCCCCGATTGTGTGAATAGCTCAACATGAGCCGACCTCTTTTCACTCGTTTCTGAAGAGCCTCGACATTCAGGCCTATCCAGAATCTCAGAATCTTAACCAGATACAACTAGTTAAGATGAGAGACATCCTAGAGCTGGATGAGCCCCAAATCCAATATGGTTTGTGTGCTTGTAAGAAGAGGAGACACGCAGCTGCACACTGGGAGAAGGCTGTATGACCACAGAGACAGACGTGGAGCAATTTGTCCATGAGCGAAGGTACCTCCGTATCACTGGCAACCACCAGAAGCCAATAAGAGACATGCAAGCTCCTCGTCTAGGGCCTTTGCAGGAGTACAGCCTACTAATGCTATGAGTTCAAGTTCTGGTTTTTAGAACTGTAATAGAATATATCTGTTGTTTAAGTCACCCAGTTTGTGATAATTTGTTATAACAGACTTAGGAAATCAATACAGGGCCCTATGCATGTACCTTACACTCTCATCCAATTTTCTACCTCAAGAACGTCCAACTTTAGGTTCTTGGGTATTAACTTCTAGGCACATCTCTGTGGCTGCACCAGAGAGGACCAGGCAGGGGGCTGGCAGTGCTCCCCAGCAAGGAGCTCACCAGGAGAGCCTGCAAATCCCATGACTTCCTTCTTTCAAAGCTCAAACTGTACCACACGGCCCAGACAACAGCAGGCCCAGGGCCATCCAGCTGGTGTTAAACGCCAGAGCCTGAGAAGTTACTTTATTAACTTGCTAAATCAAAGGGCTGTTAACGTCTCTGCCGGGTAATAAAGCATAGGAAGGAGCAGGATCACCCACCGATTAGCAGCAGTGGTGGTGTAGTTAATGGATGTGGTCCGGCAGGGCTCACGCTGGGCAATAAAGCCAGCCTCGGTGTGCCACCTACAAGCCTACCACTTCCTCTGCTTGCCCCGGCACCTGCACGGCACACTTGCCCACACACACCTGGCCACAGGTGGCGGCTGCATTACACTCTGGTTGTGGAGCCTTGTCTCTAAAACCACTGCCCAAATTTTACTCTTTAAATACATGCCCATTAGCTCCTCCAAGATCCCACTGCCACCCCAAACAGAAACAAGAAAACCAAATGTCCACAAATGTAGGGTTTATTGAATCAATTCTTTAAGAAAGCAGCTAACACTGAGTTTTTACAAGCCATTATAAGAGGTGCAAAGCCCTCGGATCATAAAGCCAGCTTTGTACCAGCAATGATCTGGAGGTGCACAGGCTCCTGTGTCCTGTCACTGCCTCACTTTTTTGCTATTCCTCGGCACTTCCTTTTGCTGGTTTTGCTGTTGTTATTTGGTTTGGGTTGGTTTTGTGGTGCTAGGGATCAAGAGCCTTGTACCCGGCAACCAAGTGCTCTCCACTGACTACAGCCCCAGTCCTCATCCGCTATTTCACAAAAGGAAAAAGGGGAGGAGCCTCTGTGCCCCGTGTCCTGAACTAGGAGAGATTGACCTACAGCTCCTGATTTCCTTCGTGTTCCTGCCATATCTAACACCCCAAGCCTCAGTTTCTCCACATGTTAGTGATGGTTCCAATGAGAGCTTCCTTCTAAGATCTAGTGGAGTCAGTAACAAAAGTGCTTAAGATTTAGTACATCCCCAACACTCCATCAACGCGAGTCATTACTGATGATGATGAACAGAGTACCTAGTGTATAGTAAGTGCTCAATAAATAATAAGTAGCTATTAATTCTAAAGTAATAGCCAGAGTCCAGGTGTGGTGGCGCATGCCTGTAATCTCAGCGCCGGGATGCTTGCAAACACGAGGATCACTACTAGTCCGAGCTGCGTAGTAAGACCCTGCACAAAATACAAAATAAAATAAAATAAAGTAATATCCAACAAAACCTGGCTCCTAGTGCCATAAAAACTCATTATTAAAAGCTCATTGAAACAGGTGCAAATTTACATCTTTATAAATAATATCCCTCAGTATATTCCTGGGTCTGAATCCTCCACTTGGCTTAAAAGCAAGAGCTTCAAAGGATCCACAAAGTCATGCTGGGCTTGTTGGGGCTGATCGTCTCCCTGTCCCCTTCCTGCACCCCCTCCCCAAGGCTGCCTGATTCATCCCTGCAGTGGGACTGCATGCAGACCAGGAGCTGTGCCCCATTAGGCTCCGTTACTCTGCCCTCATTTGCAGGCAGCCTCTTGCGCTCCATCCACGTCTGTCAGGATGTCTCAGAGGGCAGCATGCCACACGCCCTGGCACAAGATATGAATCTAGCCTCCTCCCAATTCCCAGGCTCACTGAGAATCCTGGAGAAGGCGCCAGGGTGAGCTGGTTCCCCTTCCCCCATGAGAAGAGGGCAGCAAGAAAGAGATGAGGTGTTGCTCCCTTCTCGTCCTGACACGTGGAGGTCACTCTTCTGCTTCTGACATCTGCCCATCAGGTGGAAATTCCAGTCCCACTCTTCTTCCCAGGGTGCCAGGAAGGCACCAAGAGCAGCAGAGTCTTCATCTGCGATTAGATCTATGACTTAGATCCGTCTACCTGCACTGACCTGGGCTGACCGCAGTCTTCCAGGACGGGGCTGCAAGGCAGGAAAGCGTTTTTGTTTCACATTAAGGCTTTTTTTACACTCAAAAGCGAGTCACCCTGGAAACTGTTGCTATGAGGACAGGAATGCAGGATGCAGGCCTCTCACAAAGCACCTCTACCTCCTCCCCGAGCAAAGATCTGATGAAACACTAAGACTGGGCACCCACAGCACACATCAAGTCCCCAAATTTCATGGCATATGTGCTTTTCCAGATGACTGCGTGGATACACTCCATAACACATTGTTAAAGTGATAATTAGCGATAGACTTGTTATGAATATTCCAAATAAAATTTCTCTCCACAACAGTCGATGGAGACAAAGGGCATCACACAAAACGTAAGAAGTAATAGAACAATTTTCATATGCATGTAAAGAGAAGGCACTGGGAAAGTAACACAAATGAGAAGTTGATTTTAACATTAGACACCCCCGGGTCCTTTCTGAGTGGAAGGGGCATGGTCCTGTATATTTCCTCCCAGTGCTGAGGAAAACAAAGCCCTTGAGCTCTGACAGGGGGAGAGAAGCCCCATCTCCAGCTGCCCTGTATGAAAGCAGCTATGAACACTAAAGATGGAGAGGCTGGGTGGGGCAAGGGGGCGGAGATAACAAGAGAGACAGTAAGGAATAAGCAAAGGAATAGCTACAACCAAGGTGACTCACCCTTTGAGAGTAAAAGAAAAGGCTTCTATTCATGTTTAACATCACTGCCTCTAAATGAAACCTCTGAAGGCCCCACTCTGCTCCCACACCCTCTCACACACATTCTGAGCTCTAAGTTCACAGTGACTATGCTGGGACGAGGGTGATGTCATTAACACGCTTCCTTCCTCTTTGCTAATTTCCCAGGTGGATGGAGGCTGCAACCATCCAACTGGATGACACTAAAAAGGGAGGGAACCAGTGCTGCCCAAAGGAACAAAACAAGGAGCCCTGGCCCAGCATGCCACCCCTGCTGCAGATGGAGAAGGAGCTCTGCCAGGGGGCAGGGGGAACCAGCCCTTCTGGGCTGAAAGGGAACTGCACCGCTAAAGAGGGGCAAGAAGAGCGAAGCAATTAACTGTGTCCCCGTGTCTCCTCTGATCACCTGGGGGCTTCTGGCTTAGTCATAAGTAATATTCTACTTTAAGGATGGTCTGGGCTCTTCTAGGCTAGCAGGCAATGAGGTGGTGGCACATATCACACAAAGAGTCCTCTGCAAGCAAAAGCCCCCCGTCCCCTAGTACTACTAGATGTCATATGATGGCACTTCCTGCCTGAACTGCTAACATGGTCCTAGAGCTTGAAAGCCAGTGTGAGGGTCGGCTCTAAAGCCAACTGGATACTCTATTTCTTAAGAGATGAAGCTGAGGACCAGGAATGATGTGTCTGACAGAAGACTTGAAAACAGGATTGTTTTAACAGCCAGGCCCCAGCTACGGCAATCTTGTCTCCCTACTACAATAGCACTGCTCTTCCCTGTCCTTATCCACACTAAAGCAGCACCTCACCCACAGAATTCTCTTGGAAGGAGTCAAATTAAGCATCAGAATCAAAATTTAGAGGAAGGACAAAGTGATATCTAGTTGGGAATAACCTTAGCACCATGGGCTGAAGGTGCCAGCCTGACCTGAGCTCAGAGGGAGGCCGGCTGTGGGCTGGAGGAAGCGGGCTGTGAAACCCCAGCCTGAAACTCTGCACTGCTTCTGCCTCCCCCACCCTGCCCCCTAGCATCTGCAGGGCCAAACCACTCACCCCCTTCAGGGCACCTCAGTGAGGCCCTCCCTGGCCACCCAGGTTAAATGCTTGATGTTCCTCACCTCTTCACCTACTTGAGTTTTTCCATAACACTTACCACACTCTGATAGGCTTTATAATTTACTTTTGATTATGTTCATTGTTCACCATTTTTAAAATAATCCTCAAGAAGGGAATTTTTCCCTCCTGTATCACCTGGGTATAGAATAATATCTGAAATGTATTATTTGATCAATAAATGCTCATTGGATAAACCAAAGATTGCTCTTTCACTCTCCCTTAGTAACTCCTCTCTCTCTCTCTCTCTCTCTCTCTCTCTCCCTCCCTCCCTCCCTCCCTCCCTCTCTCCCTCTCTTTCTTTTTCTCCTTCTTTCTCCATCTGTACCTTGGGCCTGCCATTAGAATTAATGAGGATAGTTTAGCTAAATTTAGAACACTTGGCAACAGTTTTTCAAAAGATCTATATTAAAAATTCTGATGCTTATTCTGAAGACCTGCATGGTTTTATACACACACACACGCGTGCGCGCGCACACACACAAAACCTCTCGAAGGGTCCACAAGCTCCTGAAACTCCAGATGTCTCCAGGCAGTGATGGCTGGTCTCATGGCCTTTCCAGTCTATGCTTTTCCTGCCTTTGAATCTTGAACTATCTGAATGTGATTCACTATCAAATATATTTAATTTATAATAAATTTGGGATTAAAAAACTCTGAAAGGAGCCGGGGAGATGGCTCAGTCAAATAAGCGCTTCCCTGGCAAGCACAAGAACCCGAGTTCAATCCCCGGTTCCGAAAAAAAAAAAAAAAAAACTCTGAAAGATTCACATATTCCTTAGCTCTTTCTTCAACATCATCTTAATACAAAATTTTCAAGGTGAAGGTTACTAGGATGCTACTTGCCCGGGGCTAAGATGGTGAGATGGGGTAACAATGTGCCCTTTCTCTAGCTCCCACATTTTCTGGAATGTGATTATTTCTTCTATAATGAAATATCTGAGAAAGTTTCTATCAGGCAGAAGGATATGAATTAATTCAAATTTTCTTACATACATAAAACATTGAGACTTCGTTTCAACTCATGAATCTCTTTACCTTTAATTTTGTTTACTCCAATTTGGGTTTATACTGAACAGATTTCAGAAGGCGTGGTATAAGATGGTACCAGTTTGCTGTAGGTACAGAGGGCGGACACAGGCAATGCCTTCAGGAAGGCTGTGTCCGGTGAGGATGCCCACAATCGTGTAAGTCTCACCTCCGAAGGACACACTTAAAGGTGCGAGCTGAGATGAGTGGGCCAGCAGATGACAGGAACCTCACATTTTCCCTGCAGGACTTTGAGATGGTTACAAACTTTCTGCCCTGACAGATATTACTGATCTTGTATTTCTCCTCTTACACTGCCATGGAGTAAATATGTGTTCTCACTCCCCTTCCCTAACAGTGTTATTTCTGAGAGAACAGTCCCTGTTCCATCCATCCCTGTCTTCTCTTGCTCAGCATCTGAAAGTAATGGTTGCTCTATAAATGGGTAATGAATGAAAAAACATTTCTCAGCATCCAGTGAGGAAGGATGCAGATTATCCCAAAACCAAGCCCAAACTGATAGCTCCCCTCGCTCACTACCTACTCTCAGCATTCAGCCAGGACTGGTCTCTGCTCTGGGCGAGGGGAAGGAAGTCAGGGCTGCCCAAGTGTAAACATGGAAGGGCATCCAGGAAAAGGCAGTTTGGCCTTTCCAGGGCCCTTACTTCTAATGCACTTGAGTCCAAGCAGTTAGTGGCGGCTCTGGGCTTGGAAATCTTTGTAACCTTTACTGCTCATCCTTTGATCTCTTCCTAAGAATTTACCTTAAGGAAATAGCTATAGGAAGATTAAACCAAAACCATGTTCATTAATGACAATATAGAAAAGTAGGAAACAACCTAAACATCAAACTATGTGAGATAAGATAAATGATGGCACAACTAGTAATTGAGTCCTCCTATAACTTCAGTAGAGTGGAGCTCGTTGCTATAGAAATATAGCCATAAGACATGAAATAACAAGTGTTATCAAAGTGACTTGACATTGTAGTTACATATAGCAATAAGTATATCATCCTATATAACTATATAAAACAATAGTAGTCTTTGGGAAGAGATTTTGGGGCAGTTTTTGTCTATTTGTCTATATTTCTGATGTTTTATAACAAGCATGCACTGTTTTTCAATAATGAAAACAGCTACAATTATATTTAATTGAGAAAAGAAAAGCACAATTCTCCTAGATTAGGCCAGACACAAAAGACAGGAATATGGGTTGTGAGAGCAGCGGGAGGCAGAGCCTGACATGGGGATAGTCTCCTCTGGAGTCACTGTCCTCTGGGTGGAGCCATCTTCCAACTGCCTCCACATTAGCAAAGACAGCAGGCCCATCAAGACGTACTTTCCACACCTGAAGTACCAGATGTGAAGAGAAAGCCTCACCTGGGTCAGGTAGGGATTAGAACAAAGACACTGAAGAGCTGACCATGAGAAACACTGACAAGGCCAGGTCTGCCAGAAGTGGACCCATGGTCACCAATGAAAGAGGTATGATGTGGACTTGACAGTTTCTGAGGAACAGGAATGCCTAGTGGAGCATTTAGCCTAACATGACCCGGCTCCAGGTAAGAGAGTCTAACCCAGAACTCCAGAAGACGAAAAAAAGAAGATTTTCTCATAGGAAAAGTGGACTGGAACTGTTACAGCTGAAACAGGAATTGATGCTCAAAGGTAGATAGAGGATGGTCCAGATCCCAAGGGTAATGGTATCCAGGTATATTGGAAGTCGATGGGAAGGCATTCTCTTCTCAGTGTCTGCTGGTATAATTGGTCATAATTTGGTAGATAATTCTCTCAGGGATACTCAGACAGCTTGGAAACTGGACTCATGTGGCTTCTTTGGCTTCTTGGGCCTTGTTCCAGCTTCTGCAGTTGCAAAGTGAGAGAACAGCTACCGTGTTGTCTTCCACTCAGTGGGTCCTGCACAGGCTGCCTGGGCACTGATGTAGACAGCTTTTGGGATTGCTGGTATCTGCAAAAGGGAGAGTGCTTATCACAAGTGGACTCCGCTGCCCTGTGTATCTCATGTCAATCATGGGTAGCAAGGAGACAAGGGTGTGAGTGGGGAATGGGAGGGCTACAACAGGAGCTGGGGGAGAATGGTGGGAAGAAGCAGGGATACAAGGAGGGAAAGCAGCACCAGAGATGAGAGATGCAGCCAGAGGGGCAGGAGGTGTGAGCAGACTGGTGAGGCCAGCCTGGGCTGGATCACTCCAATTCCTCTCCATGCCCTCAACACCTCCTGCTTTGCCCATCTGCCTCCCAGTTCCTACCTCCTGGCCCAGAAGAGGCCCTCCCAGCCCGGCCCCCCTTCTCTACCTCCTAGTGGCCCTAAAACCCACCAGAGAAATACACTTACTTTTGCCCACCCATGCTGGGCCTGTGCTCCTCCTGTGCAGCTCTCCTGGGCTCCCGACAGGGTGGGAGTGGCCCCTCCAGGCGTTGGTGCTCCCGGCCTCAGGCGCTCTTGCAGCTGTGCCTTCAGAGTCTCCTTTCTTCCCATGCTTCAGGAAGGTGCCAAGACCTTTCATCCCTCGACTGGGTAAGATGCGGCAGAAGTGGGCAACGCAGGGCCAAATCCGAGGCACCAGACTGAGAGGGACAGGAAGGGGAAACACGGGGCAGTGCTGGGTGATCTGGACCTCCCCGTCACCTCATTCTAGTTATGAGTGGACGGCTACATGAGGGAAGCCAAACTGGACCAGAACTGCAAAGTCAGTGCGCAGCAGGATTCCAAGGCTACCTTTTGTGAGGAGCCCAAGATCTTTTGTCACACTGATCACTGATTTTCACAACACAAGTGCAAGCAGATTTGTCTTGGCCAACTTCATACTTTAAAAAGACACAAAAACTAACCATAATCAACAAACTTTTTATTGAGCTTTAAATATGAACTGTCCCCCAAAGACTCATGCATTGAATGAAGGCTTGATCCCAGTGTTCAGAGGTGGGGCCTAGAGAGTTCACTGGACCATAGGGCATCACCTCATTAATCAATGAACTCTTTTATGAGCTCATAGATGAATGAGTGATTAGGAAGTGAGGCCTAGAGGGAGGGAGTAGGTCACTCAGGATATGCCTATGAAGGACATAATTTGCCCTGAGACCCCACTCTCCCCTCCCTCTCTCTCCTTCTCCCTCCCTCTCCTTCTCCCTCTCTCTTTCCCTTCCCCTCCCCCTCTCCTTCTCCATCTCCCTTTCCACACTGCCATTAGGTGAGAAGCCTTCCTCTGCCATGCCCTTCCACCACAAAGCTCTGCCTCACCATAACCCAGAAACAAAGGAACCAAGTGAACAGGAACTGAACCTTCTTAAGCCATGAGCCAAAACAAAACTGTTTTCCCTTAATTTTTTTTTTCAAGTATTTGGTCCCAGCAACAAACAGCTAACAATATTCTACCTCAATCAATGTCCATGGCAGCAGATCCTACAGCACCATTGGTGAAGCTTCTGGGATGGTGCTGCCCTGTTCTAAGATGCCCCTCGCCTCTGAGAAAGTACCTGCTGTGCTGGAACATGCATCCATGTATGTGAGACATGGCACCAGGCAGGAGCACTAGGGCCCAACCCCAGTGCGAGCCAGAAGCTTTCCTCCTGTACTACAGCCGCGGGGCAGTGTGCCAAGCTGGGTTAGATAAGCATCACACAGATGCAACCATATGCTGGGGCCATGACAAAAACTGGAAGGCAAGAACCTGTGTCTCATGGCTCCAGACCTTGAAGCACGTACTCTGACTTTAGCATGCATCCGGATCATCTGGAAGCCTTATGAAAACACAGACATTTGGTTACACCGCTAGGAGTCCTGATTCAGCAGCTCTGAGGTGTGAAAGCTGACAATCTGTGTTTCTGTTTCCAGGTGCTACCGCTGCGGTCTGGAACTGTAAGACCCACTGGTGCACATCAAGCACCTGTCTTACATTCCAGGCTCTACCAATGACTCACTTTTCCCAAGTACTCTAAGGTCACCTGAAGCAAAGGCAGAAAATCTGTGACACAGTGAAAACTGTTGATTAATTCTTTCAAGATTAAGAACCTAAGCAATTATCTATCTATTTCACTTAAAACAGTACTAGTTAAACAAGGTTTATGGAAGCCACTTGATCAAGCAGAACATAAACTAGATATCCTGCATTGTTCTCAAAATCACAAATATGGAAGTAAAAAAGAACTAAGATGTGCTAATGTATTGCACGTACCAACTTCCTGTGCTGAACATAATCAATATGTACTGCAAACACAAACTAATAAAAAATGAATTTTAAAAAATTATAAATATGGAGTCTTAGAAAATCTGATTTTGCCATTACTGGAACCTCAAGGTTAAAAAGCTTCCGTGCTCAGTGAACATAGGTGTGCTCTGTGCTAAAGAACTTATGGCATGCCATGGTCATTTCTTGGTAAGAACCAGTCCCTGGTTCTCTCAGGTGTCAGCTGTGAGTCTCCCCGATCGCACACCCAGACCTCTGAAGGGTCTCCTCAGGATTTCCACAGTGAGGGCAGAGGGTGCCAGACAGCGCCTCTCAGCAGGTTCAGCACTACAGGACTGCAGAGCCCACAGCACACAGACTCTACCTAACATCTCCCAGTGCTGCATGGTAAGCTTCTTAGCCCCTGCTGGCCCCTCTTCCTGGGAGCCTCCTTCCCTAGTTTTCCCATGATGGGCTCAAATTTTTCATGTTTGCCATTGAGCTATAGCTTTGTGCTTTCTCTTGTCATCTCCCCTGAGTCCATGGCTCCCACCTTTTCCTTCAACAGTCACATTCCTTCTGCCCATCAGCCTCTCTTTCCATATAGCCCCTTGCTCTACCTACAACATTCTGCTCGTCGTGAACTTGCTTAGTACCACCAAACACCAGGGTATGAATTCTAAAAAGCGAGGCCTTTAATCTTTCTCATTCATCATTAGAACCCTAGCCCTCAGAACAGTGCTGAGCACACAGCAGGCTCTCTACACATATCTGCTGAGTAACAAATGAATGCACAGGAGAATTTAGAAAGCTGAGTATCTCCTCCCAGTGTGGTTCCTGAAGTTGAGATTTCTTCCCATTTCTCTTAGTTTTAATAGTAGGAGAGGGGCTCTGGGCTGTAGCAGAGTGTGAAAGAAGAAAAACGCAACCTTAGGCTGGTGTTTTCAATGACAGGGAGTTCTGGGCTAGGCATGGCGTTGAGTACCTTCTTGGTTCTGGTGCTGTTTCATGTAGAAAAGGTGCTCGTGTGGCAGGCTTATCTAGATACACAAGGTCTGGGAGGTAACAGGGTTAAGGAATGACAAGATGCTTCAGGTTCCGGAGATTTGGGTTGAAACCCTCAATTAATCATTTAAATCTCTCTGAGCCTCAGAGTCCTCGTATGTAATGGAGATGTTTGGGGATAGCCAAGGCCAGGGCATTTGTGGGAATCAGAATTTAACACATGTGGGAATGCCCCAGATAGTAGATTACCACTGAGTGCTGAATGGTTATTTATAACAAGACCACACAGGCTCTGGAGGGCTCTAAATATGTGACATTTTTCAGGGCACACAACACCACTCAGTTCTGCTCCTCCACCTCTCTCAGTCCTACTGGTACCCCATCCCAACTGCAGCAGCTCTGGGGTGCTAGGACTGGATATTTAGAGCCCTGGGATGGTCACAGGTAGCACTTCCAGCAGGGATCTCAGGAGAAGGTCACTGTGGGGAGCCCTAGAGGAGCACAGGATGCCACTGTTGGAATTGAACCACAGAAAGTGGTAGAACACAAGTCTGGCCAAAGTTCTCTGGATAGCTGAGTCCCCAAGACAGGAGCTTGGGAGAGGCCAGGTGCTGATGTCATCAGATCCTTAGGGATGGTGCCCACCCCACCCCCAGGTACCATCTATCTACTCTTTCCTCACCCCACGACTCCCTTAGCAACCTTGGTGGGCTGCATTGCTGCCTTTCTGCTGGCCCAATTTTAAGGCCCAGGCAATGGGCTGGCAGTGCCATGCCCCGTGTCACAGATGTTCATGTTGCCCTCGTGCTACAGATATTGGCCCTTCTGACTCACTCCCAAGATAGGGCCATGCTTCCTTCACTGCTAACCTTACTGACACGCTCCATGCAGAGTAGCTTATCCTTTCTGCTAAGAGATGAATTCAGAGGAGGAAGTGGCTACTACTCCCAAACAGCTGAGCCCACTGACTGTAGGACCAGGACACGATGTTGACAGGACACACTGCTGCAGCCAGGTTTCTGCCAAGGAGGAGCTCATGATCTGGCTGAGGGCAGATACTTCATTACCACAACAGGAACTGCTGTGTGCCAGAGGTCATCGCCAGACAAGACACACGAGGAAGGCACGGGAGCAAAGGCAGAGGCTGGGTGAGGCCATCTTCAGTGGCTGAGTTCTCCTGGCTCTAAAACACTGTATTTACTGCAACATGTGGACATGAATGTGGTGTCTGGTTTCAGACAGTGCTGCTGTGGTGTAACACGTGCTGAGCACTACCCGCACCGGGAAGTTTTCAGGACGCTATCACACATCAAGGGCCTAAGTGATTGAAGGATTCACCATTCAGAAAGAAGAGAAAGGGACTTGCAGGTGTGGAGGAGGAGTGAAAGGTGTCCCTACAGGGAGTGGGCCAGCTGCCGCTTTAACAGCGGGGTCTGCAGCACCGAGCTGGTCAAGGTGAATCCTTTGGAAACTACTCGGAGTCCCCATGCCAATTTGCAGAGCCAGCTCTGGGCCAGTGATGCCAACTGTGGAGGCGCCTGCCTGCAGATGACAGGAAACATGCATGTGACAGTGCTAAACAAGACTGGAGGATCCCACATGTCAAGGACTTCTGGCTTCCAAGAATGAGTGAGAAGGGGCCAGAGAGCCAGGAGGAGGCCCAAAGCCCATGATGCCTATTTTGCCTGCCTATGTACACATGCACTGTACTTATGGCCACCTGTCACCTTGTGAGGACAGAGACAGACCTGCCTTTATCTCTTTCTTTCTCTCCTTTCTTTCCTCCCTCCTCCCTCCCACTCACTCTCCCTCCCTCTCCTTCTCCCTCTCCCTTGCCCCTTCTTTCTTCTCTACTTCCAGACGAATCTTGGCAGATGTAGCCAGGATCTACCCATAGGGCATCCAGCAGGTGCATGGGAGTGTGTCCACTCAGCCAGGTGCAGATCTGAAGGGCTGGGGCTCTAGTTTCAGGATGGGCAGGGCTGGCTATAAGCATCCCTCAGAAGTGAGAACACCCCACCCCTGCCTCTGCTGAGGTTCATCTTGCCCATCCGTGAGCTCCTCTCTCATGTGTCCCTCAGCACTTCTATCCGTTTCTGTCATTGCTCAGGAGTGCCTCTCCTTGGCTGTACTCACACTGTACTCACACTGTGCTGGCAAACCCTGTCTCAGCCTTGCTTCTGGGAGAGGGACTGATGACTGTCTTCACACTGGCCAGACAACAAGGAATCACAATGCTGCAATGGCTCTGAAGAGTTGGCCAAATAGGGCAGCTGCCCAAGTGCAGAGCACCATCCGTGAGGTGGAACCCACACAGCCAACTCCAGACGTACAGAGGAAAGCAAGTACCAGCATTCGCACAGGACATCAGGCAATCTTGATGTCAGCAGAACACTCAAGCCCAAGATATCATGTTGAGAGCCAGATAAAGCCCAGCCAGCACAGCCTAGATGGCACCAGTGTCAGCCCCTGGCTTTCATCCCTTCTGTGTCCCCAAGACCTGGCGTATCACAGACACTTAATAAAATTTGTTGATTGAAAATTAAATGAATGGATGGATGGATGGGATGGGTGGATGGAAAAAAAGGAGCAGATGGGTAGGAGAGGGGAAGCAGAGCAGATGCCCAAGTGTCAAGACGCCAAGTGGCAGTTTGGGCAAGCTCAAGGTGACCCCACTGCCAAGCTCTCAGTGTGAACACTGGCGTGGTCTTGCTTGTTGGCTAAGGGCACGATGAAAGCCTGCAGCTCTTGAGCTCACCGCCTTCTGCAAAGGCATCTCAGGCAGAAGCATTCCCTGCAGTCACACACAGACGCCAACAACAAGCCAGTGAGCACACACTCCCATGCAGAGGACTGAAGAGGCCAGCACTCAGCATGCCACGGATTCCATGCTCCCTCCAAGATCCACCTTCTGCCCAATGGTAGGGACATGTCAGGAGCAAAGGAGAAACCGCTTAGCTACTTGGGGGCAGGGTGCACAAAGGAAAAAAAGGAGTCACCTTGCCAGGATGGTCCCTGTCCCTAGCCAGAAACTCCCTCTCTGCTGCCCTGTTGGGGGCTCTGAAGCTTAGCAGGGCCTGAGGAAGCCTGTCGTGCCTGTCGTGGGCCTGCCCTCAGCCTCCAGGCGCACTCCTGGGGAGAGTGGTGTACGAGTAGCCCATGTGGAATGCCTGGGGTTGCAAAAGCAAAGTTATTTCAGGTTCGACTGAATTACAATTTATTTTTTCTAACTGATCATTACTGCTGCCGGCTCTATAAATAACCACCTAGGGAGTCTGCTTTTTCTGCTCCCAAATCCTCCAAAAGCCTGGCCAGGCTCTCTGTGGTTTCTGGCCTGCCAAGCACACAGCACACTTCTTCTCTGTGTAGCCCTTCAGGGAATCCTTCGGCGGCACATGCCAAAGAATCTGCTGAGTGCTGCCCAACTCAGTCCTCTCTTTTGATCTGATTCCTCTCCTCCCAACAGGCCTCCCGGCTCTCGTCCTCCCTCCTCCAGAGGACCACTCCCAGGACACAGGTGGTGCCCACGCCAAGGTCCTGGCTTCTCTGTTTACTCTGTGTCCTTCCAACTGCAGCCTTCCAGGCTCCAAAGACAAGAGTCATTTGCACCACCGAATTCCAGCTCCAGCACCATGTGCAGTCGAGCCTCTGAAGGAAAGAGGGTGAGCACGATGCTTCTGCTGATAAAACCAAGGCTCCACCGGGCCCGTGAGGATGGCTGCAGTTTACATGAGTTCAATTTAAATGATTTAAATAAGAATATATTTAAGTAAATAGTTTTATGAGCTGTGAGGGAGACCAATGGTGAACAAGCAAATAGCTCACACGAGCCAGTGGATAGTAAATAGATATAGATATAGATATATTTAAGTAGACAGTTTTAAATAGATGGATAAGATAGATTTAATTAGATTCAGTTTTATTAAGAGGAAGAAAGAAAGAAAGAAAGAAAGAAAGAAAGAAAGAAAGAAAGAAAGAAAGAAAGAATATTGTTCTGAATATTTAGGTCCTTTCTAAGTGACATGGAATTTTCTGGTTAAGCAGGGCCTAGGAAGGAGCTGCTATTCAGAAAGGCACACTAGGGCCAGCAAGATAGCTCAGGGGACTAAGTGTCTAGCCTGGAGAAATGCAATGGACCGGGGTTCAATCCCCAACATCACAGGCTGCGGGCACTGTGAGACCTTGTACTAAATACACTGGAAAAAAAAAAAAAAAAAAGGATCTCTATGCTCCCCTTTCTCAGGGAGTTTGGTTTTGGAAACAGAAAGGCATGCTATGCACCAAACATGGTTTTGTTGTGGCTCCACAACTCAGTGTGCACAAGGTAGGCATCCCTAGGCCCATGTCACAGGTGGCAGACCTGAGTAAAGGCACTTGCTCCAAGTTACACAGAAAGAAAGAGGCAAGAGTGAGATTCAAACCTAGACCTCCCCACTGTTTTTCCTTCCTGCCCCCAACTAGGATAGTGATGACAAACCTTTTAGAGCTTTCAATGATACAAACAGCTTACTGTGGTATGCGTGCCGTAGGTCTATCACTGAGCTAGGTCAGACTTCAATGCTAGGTTTAGTTGTATGTTTCAGAATAAGTTCGTGGCCCAGAAATCAAGGACAGTGTGCTGTGTATTTAATTACAGCTCAGGAATAGCCCTATTTGAACTATTCCAAGTTGACCTGTCCAACTAATTAACTGTGAAATTTTAATTACTCTTCTACCACTTAGGACAGCAATGATCATAAAAGTGGTCATCACTTAGCTTGCTCTCATAGACTACAAGCAAGAGGTTATATATTTTTAGATAATTTTTAAATGATAATCACTAATATTAACAAAATAATGAAAAGCTCAGGTTTTGTGTGTGTGCACATGTATGTGCAGAATGTTACTAGGAACTAAACTCAGGGCTCCTGCGATAAGCTAGGTCCACAGCATCTTTTAATTTTTTTTTCTTTTTTAATTTCATGACAGGCTCTCGCTAAGTTTCTCAAACTGGCCTCACACTTGTGATTCTCCTGCCTCAGCCTTCCAGAGTTGTGCGATTAAAGGCATGCACCACCAAACAGAGCTGTTTTTAGTTGTAACAAGTATACATTTGTCTATTCATAGCTTGTATTTATAGTCTCTTGTCCCAGTTTAAGCCTAGCAGGTCCAGCAAAGTCTCACCTGTTGAAAGCTTGGTTGCTAGTACATGAAAGTGTTGGGAATTGGTGGAACTTTTAGGAGGTGGGGCATGCAGTAGAGAAAAGTTAGGTTGCCACGTGCATGATCTCAAAAGGGACTGTGGGGCACCAAGTTGTCCCTGGCACCGAAGAGGTGAGCACACATACCCCGCCATGACATGCTGCCTCTGCCCAGGCTCCAGATCAACTGACTGTGGACTGTAACCTCGGGAATACTGAGCCAAACTAAATTCCTCTCTTTATAAAGTTGTTCTCTTGGGTATTTTGTTACACTGAGGAAAAAAAAGATTAATGCACCTGTTATTTGCCCACACATGGTATGTGCGTGTCTGCCTGTACCTCTGTCCACCTACTTATCCAGCACGTGTTAGTCCTGCTCCACAATAGGCCCTCCCACCTCCCCTGGCTGAGTCACACATGTACCACTTCAGAGACCATTCCAGAGACCCCTCCTACAAAGGTGTCTGTCTCTCTTCCCTTCTTCATTTCCCATCTCCAGTAGCACCTGCTTTGTGCTGAGTACCCTACTGGGTTCTGGGATAATAAGTGAACAAGATGAACAACTAGCAGGTTGTCCATGACGCTTTCAGTACAGCGGGTGAAACAGCTATCGGATCGTGTTTAGTGACAGTGGCCACAAGGAAGATAAAACAAGGTGATACGGAAGGACAGAAAAGTCACACAGGACCAGGAGTGCAGTGAAGGACTTTCTGAGCTACATGACGAGGAGACTGTCACGTGAAGGTCTTGCGAGAGGAAGAAGGTTGGAACAGATCCCCAGCAACTGTAAAGGTCCTGAGGTTGGAGAGAAAGCCATAGCAAGGAGGCCAAGAGCACAGAGGTCAGGCTGGGGAGTCCCTGCTGGGATGAGGCTTGGTCGCACTGCTTCTGGCTGGGTGACTTTGGGATTAATGACACTTGATAGAAAAATGACTAACAGAGTAAATATATGAAACACCAGCATTAACTAGAATACCCAGCATGCAGTCAGCATCAACAATGGCAGCCCTCAGAGTCTCATTGCTTGTCTACCATTCCCCATGGCTTAGAAACTCACATAAGCCAGGGCTGGCCAGTTTTGTATCCTAGGACACGCTTGGCCTATAGGAAGAGCTCGGTGAGTATTTGCTAAGTGGATGGATTGAAAAATGTGTGATTGTGTGATTATGCCAATGGATCTCTTTTTAAAACATAGTCAGGCAATTCATGAGAGAAGTAGTAAAAAATAGTCAGACACCCTTGGTGATAAAAGAAAGGCAAATTGAAACAGTCAGAAGCTGTTATTTCCCCACAGATGGGCAGATTGTCTTAAAGGCCTATCCCCCAGCACAGACAGGGTCTGGGCAAATGTGCCCATACCTGTTTCTGGAGGAGCATGTACAGTGTGTGTTAGAGTTCTTAAAACTCTCTATCCCTACAGAAAGTCAGGATTTGGGTAAATACAGAAGATAGATCTTTTAAACAAACAAAAATTTTTTTGGTACTGGGAATTGAACTCATGGCCTTGTACTTGCCAGGCAGGTACTGTGCTGCTGAGCTATCTTCCCAGCCCAGCAATTTTTTAAAAAGTGTGTCATGTATATTTGAGGAGGCTTGATATTTTAAATAAAAGTAGACTGTTTTCTATAAACTGTTTAGTACATACTTTCTACTTCTCAAGTCTACCGTAAGAGGCTGTGGTGCCAAGAGATGAAGGCCTGGGTTCTGGAGAGAGGCCACCTGGTCCTGTTCACCTCCACTATCAGCTACTGGTCATGGCATCCTGCTGGGATTACTTACCCCTCAAGGCGCAGTCATTCTAGGTGTAAAACTGCAAACTAACAGGCCTGCCCTGTAGCAGCACCACACAGTCGCCGTGAGTTCACCCATAGAGAATGTCCCAGGAAGGCCTGGGTCCCCGTCTCACTGCCTTGATCCCCATTGGTAGAAGCTCGGCTACTTGTGTGTTTCATTATAAGAACTGCAACTAGGGGTACCTTTGTGGGTTCTCACACAAACACAATTCTTTCCTTAAAATAAAATACTAAAGATCTTTTCCTTATAAAGTGCTGAAGCTGAGTGTGGTGGCACACAACTTAATCCCAGCTATTGGAGAGGCTGAGGCAGAAGGATCACCAGTTTAGGCAATTTATTGAGTCCCTGTCTCAAAATGAAAAAACCAAAAAGTGCTGGGGATATAGCTCAGTGCGCCCTGCATTGAATCTCTCATTAAATAAGCAAACAGTAAGAAAGCACTAGACATGCCACTGCCAACTCAAAAGGGATAGAGAGTTTTAAGAATTCTAACACACTGCACACACTCCTCCAAAAACAGGTGTGAGCCCATTGGCCCAGACCCTGTCTGTGCTGGGGACAGGTCTTTTAGACAATCTACTGATCTATAGGGAAAGAACAGATCTGACTGTTTCAATTTGCCTTTCTTTTATCACCAAGGGCGCCCGACTGTTTTTCACTGCTTCTCTCATGAATTGCCTGTTTATGTTTCAAAAACAGGTCCATTGGCATAATCACAAACACAGAACCAGTGGCCTTGAAGTGAAGCGCTCTCTGGGGAGGGTCGGGCAGGCTGTACAGCCACACACCAGAAGACTGGGCACCCCTTTATCTTCTGGAAAGGGGAAACAGAAACACTGCAGTCCTGCCTCATCTGGGATGACTGAACTCCACCTCGCACCAGCAAAGGAGGAAGCAAGCCTCACAGAGAAGAAGCCTGGCAGACAGATCTCTCCCCCACATCAGCAGTGCCCAGGTTTTCCTCAGGTGAATTTGATCCTAGACCTGTCTCAAGAGCATCTGCATACGGACGGGTGAGTTATATCTGAAAGAAAAGTGAGGCCACCATGGCTGTGTCTCTGGTGGACAGAACACGCCACCACAGGGCATTCCTAAAATTCCCTTCCTGACAAGACAGAAAGTCTTTGAGAACCATAAGCCAAAGCCTGCTTCCACAGACACCCTCACAGTCACAGCCAGTGCAGCACAAAGACTTCCAGGGTATGGTCAGTGGCCCATTCACCTCAAGCTATTACGTGCGTTAGTTTGTCCTTCCTTTGCATTTGGCTTTGTTACAGTAGTTTGGCATGTAACAGCATCTTTACCCTGACTACTATCGACACAGTGATTTTGTTCTGAGCTGGCCAGAGCCCTGCAGGAATTGCAGACTGCTTCTGCTTTGTGTGGTAAGAGACACCGGGTTCAGAGTAGCTCACTGTCTGCTCTTAGGAAAATGATCTACAGAAAGCAACGTCTAACTTCTTCCTTCTGCAAGAATCTTGCAGTTTTCAGAGGACTTTCTAGATTTTTCATGAAGAAGATCTCCCCCTAAAATGTCTCTGCTTTCAGCCGTCCCGATGTCCTGCTGGGTTTGGCCTCCACAGGCATAGGGCCAGTTAAAAACAGAACGTACACATCTGTCAGCTTCCTCCTCCAAGGAAGAGGTCACATGTTGACTGAGAAGTGGTTGCTTACCTGTGGGCACTCCTTAGGCACACAAACCTGGAAGCAGCAGAGCAGGCGAAATGGCTGCCAACAGGAAGCAAAAGAACATCTTCCAGCAGGCACATGAGATCAGAGGGCAGCAGAACTAGAACTAGGTAGGCTTTTGGCAAATGGAGCAAAACCCCTCACTACGAGGTTGAGGCCCTGCTGCTGGCCCCTGGCACACAGGATATGGGGGTGGGCTGTGTGCAGCGCAGAGCCAATCACAGGCCAACTGGCTAAGGCCCAAAGGAAACCCACGGGCCATCCTCAGTATGGAGACTACAGGACAGCAAATCTACCAAGCCACTCTGACTTGTCTGAGCAGTTCACTTCAATCCCTGCAGAAAGATGTAGGAAGACCTGTGAGCATACTGAACCAGGCCTGGCCCTGGGGCTAACAGAAAAAGAAGCCTAAGAGCTCACTTCTATTCTCTAAGAGCACTTGAGGGAATGGAAGAGACGATACTCACGCGATGCAGTAAGTTAAGAACCAAAAGAGATTCCAGCTAGTGAGTGTCGCCAGGGGCCCAGAAGCAGACTTGGCCTGTTTAGGAGAAGGCAAAGTAGGCTTCGTGGGTAAATAGGCTGATCTTAAGCTTTAAGGGTGAGGGGGATTTAGGCAGTGAACAGACCTGAGCTGGCATCTGGGGAGCCACGAGAGCAGGCCCGGAAGGGTTAGAGTCCCACCCGCACTGGAAAGACTGTGTGAGGAGCACCAGATGTGGAAGCAGGAGGCCAGATTGCAGAGAGGTCTCAATCCCACACACAGAAGTCTGGGCTTGATCCAGTAAGCAGCTGGAGACTGTGGACAGCAGATCACATAATTACAGGAGAATCTCAAAGCCTTCAGCTTTTGGTGGAGATGCAGAGTAGAGAAGGTGCCGAGAACACCAGGAAGAGTCACAAGCCCTCCAGCTGGCAGCCACAGAGACAGATCTGGGGGCTACTCCAAAGCAATTGCTGCAGGCCCGGGAGACACATTTCAGGGGAGTGGGGAGGACTAGGAGGATGCAAGTGTGAATTGTGAAACTTAGTGGCTTTGACATAGAAGTGCATCGTCAGACTTAATGACACAGGCTGCTGCCGTGGAGAAAAGTGTTGAGTTCAGAGCCAAACGTTAGAGCAGTTCTAGAAGAACTTCAAAGGGCCCAAGCATCCAGAAAGTGAGGCAACAGCGGTAAACAGAAACACACTGGTGATGTCTCCTAATTTTGGCTCAAAGAGGAATTAATGTCTCAGCTGAAGTTTTATCTAACATCAATGAGAGACACAACTGTCAGTTCAAACAGTTGTGGACTGTGCGCCCCTCCTGCCTCACTCGCTCTCAATGTTCCCCAAGAGTCCATCAGACCACAGGTTTGGGACAGCCATGGAAATGAGATACAAATGCTCAGACATCCCTAATTCTAATCCTTTCTTCTGCTGAAATATTGCAAGAACTAATTATTTTCACAGTCCAGCACATGTTTCAGTACATATGCTCAGGCTTAAGAACTAAGTCATTTCTTTCTTTTCCCTTCCCCTCTTCCCTGGCTTGCCCTCCTCTCTACCAGCCCCTCCTCCAGTGCCCAATCTGCTGTCGGCCTCCAGGCACATGTGCATCTCCTGCCTATTTCTGCTTGGCTCTCAACATTCCCCATTCCCTCCCAGCTTGTCCCTGTAGAAAAACTCAGTCCAGGAGATAACTACCAGTTGATCAGGGCAGAAAATGTAGATCTCAACAAAGACAAGCAGCATGCTGTGGAAAGAGCCTTGAAGGGCAGGCCAGGAGACCTTGGTAGTAGGAGTCAGGTCAGGGAATCAGATAAAGATCACTGAGACAAGGGAGCTCCCCAGTGCCCAGCTTTGCCTGGACCCAGATGGAGGATCAGCAGCTTCCCTCTCAGAGCAGTAACCCCAAGTGTTTACAGTTGTAGTTACTGTGAACCACAGTGGAAAGGGGAGGAGAGAGAGAAAGAGAGAGAGACAGAGAGACAGAGAGACAGAGACAGAGAGACAGAGAGAGAGACAGACAGACAGACAGAGAGACAGAGAGACAGACAGAAAGACAGACAGAAGGAGAGACAGACAGAGACAGAGAGACAGAGGGGGGAGCAAGACAGAGAGAGAGGGAGACAGAGACAGAGGGAGAAAGAGAGAGAGAAGGAGGAGGAGGAGGAAGAGGGAAGGAGGGAGAGAGACAGAGACAGAGACAGAGAACTAGAAGTGAAATCTCACTGGTGTCCACTTTGGCTCTCCACACACTTGCCCAGACCCAGAATTGTCTGTGTACAAGTCACTCAGAATCTACAGCTACCAGCTTCTGCCACTTTGGAAGCTGTGCTGAAGTGGAAGATCTGCCACTGCTGGGAAACTGAGAGTAACGAGAGAAAGCAGGAACAATGGCAGTGACTCGTGGGCACTAACCCTATCTCTAATCCCAACCCTAAAACTCACCTGTGGGCAGGTGAGTGTAGTGAGGAAAGCCAAGACAGCAGTAAAAGATGGCAGAAGTAAGCATGGCTCTGAGGTCAGTAGTCAGGGATCAACCAATCTGTACAGCCTGGAGTCTACATTTACTTCTAGCTTCCTAGACAATCCTGCCTGAACTAGGTAGAAATCTGAACTCCATGTTATAGAATATCACAAACTCTAGGAATGGGACACCAAGGAAGGAAAGACAAGAAGAGATTCCATGTACCATTTTGGGAAACTGGGGGTGAGCTGGGAATGAAGGTCTTCCCAAGTGGAAGCTAAAATCCCATTTATGTTCTGTGCTTTCAGTACTTCACACTTGTGGCCAAAGGAATGATTCTAAATGTGGTTCTCCAGCGGAGGCGCAGGTCTCAGGTGGGGGTGTGTCAGAACTGATCAAATGGCCCACTTAAGATCTTTGCATTTCACGGTATGTAGATTTACACCAGCAGTCCTAGAGCTCACAGCTACTTGGTGGTGTGGCCTTGGGTGGATCACTTTGTGGAGCCCAGACTTCCTCATCTGTCTAACTGAAACAAAGAAGCTGGATTCCACATTTACCACATTTGGAAGCACTGAATGTGACCAGAAATGGATGGATACATCCAGAGAAAGAAAAGTCATGGTCTTTGATATAGCCTATAAATTTCAAGTTGGCATAACCATCTGCAGAAAATTACCACCAAATCATCTACTCTGAACCAAGAAATAGTAATTCCCCCTTTTACAAATGAGGAAGCCAAGTTTACTATATCCAGTAACTTGCCTCAAGTCAGAGCACTGATTGCCCAGCTAAGCTGGGATCAAACCCAACAGTTCTAATGGCATCCTCTTCCTCAGCATCCCGTCTCTCTTCTGTTAAAGTTCCACATCCTATCACTGCCCACGCCAGAAGAATGGAAGTGAGTGTGGGGGGCCCAGCTACCTGCTTGCTGAGGACTCCGGGACAACGTTCATCCTTAACGGTGACCCCTAGTAAGGGATTCACAACACCAAGCAAGCTAAGTGATGCAATCAAGGCTCCAAAAGCTAAGAGAATTCACCTGCTCTGATTGCTAATTATCCCTAAGAGATACAAACTGAAGTGACTGCCACAGGGACCCAGGGCCTAGTAAAGCTCCACCTGAGATTGGATATTCAAGGATTGATGAATTCCCACGCGACACCAAAGCAGAAGCCCCATCAGTCAGAATGTTGCTTACATAATGGATTGCTCTTTCCATATATCAGGGGTTTTCCATGTGGAACACATAAATTCAACAATCTTATCCAGAAAGTGAATTTTTGAAAAAATAACAAAAAACAAAGGATAGGGTGGGCCAAATAGCTCAGCAGATTAAAGCACCTACAAGCAGACACAGGGGCCCGGGTTCAATCCCCAAGCCTGTCATGCCAGTCCTGCCCCTGGGGTGCGCAGAGATGGCAATTGAGACTGGGCGTGGTGGCACGTGCCTATAATTCCAGCTCTTGGGAGGCTGTAAACAGGGTATCACTACAAGTATGACCTAGTACTGGGATCCTGAATACCCTATAGACCCTTCCCTAAAATACCAAAAAAAAAAAAAAAAAAAAAAAAAAAAAAAGAAAGAAAGAAAGAGAAAAAGAAAAGAAAAGGAAAACAAACAAACAAACAAAGGGACTCTGGGAAACTCCTGGTGGTACCTATGTTTATTACCTTGATTGTGAAGACAGTGTCATAGGTGTGTGGATATGTCCAAACTCATTAAATTGCACACTTACAGAAGGGCAGTTTTTACAGTTACACTTCAATAAGGTTGGAAAAATACATTCTGTACAGTGAAAGTATTTCTTCTGTTAGCTTTCATCAGGAATTGGAACTGTGTCCTTCTGGAGGAAAAAACTGGCCTGCGTCATTATAAAAACACACATCACTGAGGAAGACCCTTTTTCAGCTACTACCCTCAGAGGGCAATGAGGAGGCAGCCTAAAGAATGCCTGAGCACACAAGCAGGGTGCGCGTGGCTGCGAGAGATGGTGGCTTTCCTCCGGGAGTGTCCTGAAAAGGGCCCAAGGCATCCACGAGGCATCCACCAGGGCCTGCACTTTAGGGCGGAGGTCACTGTGGCTGCGGTGGTCACTTCATAGCCCGTGTCCCTCTGGCTCAGCCCGCTCATTCAAACCTCAGCCAGAACATCACTGTTCCATAGCAAGGTCCTCGGATGCCCCATCCAGCAGCTCGCTCGCTCACTCAACCAAGGGTCACTGAGCCCCTCAGGAACTTTATAATGAAATAATTAGGTGCATAAAATCTGATTCACTGTCTCTCTCATCAGAGATTGCATCTGATTAGTCATTGTAGTTGTAGCACCTGATACTACCCACAACACAGCGAGCATTCCATAAGTATTTGTTAAATGAATGTATAAACAAATAAACAAAATGTTCAAAATTCCTATTCATATTTTAAAAGTCCAAAGGGCCGGCAAGATAGCTCAGCAGACTAAGCAGCAGGGACTGGGTTCGATTTCTGGCAACACATACTGCACCAGCCCCGCCCCTGGGCAAACTGAACTGCAATCGAGACTAGGCATGGGGGTGCCCACCTGTAATCCCAGCACTGGGGAGGCTAAAAACAGGAGGATCACCAGGAGTGCAAGCTGCATAGTGGATCCTATACCAAATACATTAAAAAATAAATAAGTAAATAATAAAAATAAAAATAAAAAACTCCAAATATACTCTTCTGTCTACCTTAATAAGTTATAATTGATGGCACAATCATTAGGACATTTGAATTTAATAAAAGAAATGAGAGGACCCCTCCAGCTCCAGCCCAGGCCTGGCATGTGTGAGACCTCCTTGCTCCTCGCTGAATCCCTTTCCAGCCAGAGTCCAGGCCTGGCATGCTGCACCAGGAAGAAGAAGCTGAGCACAGCAGCCAGACCCAAGCCAGGCACACCTGGAGGAGTTCAAACTTGGAAAATCCAGACCCAAGTATATAAATAAAAATTATATTAAAAAAAGAAGTGAATTCACTTATTTAATTATTAGTAAAGTAGTAAGATGTAAGCCAATAGGCAGAAAGTTACTTTCCTTGAGGGACAGCTTCGGGTACAGACCAGAAGACAGATCTTTAGGTGTTACCCTGGGCTTAACAGTCATAGTACAGTATAGGGTGGTAGTTAAGGGAAAGGTGGTGGAGCCAGGTTGGCTGGTTTCTTAGAGTCTTGACCTCCACAGTACCCACCACCATCAGAAACTGTGTGACTCTGGGACAGCTACTTAACTGTTTTTTGGTTTTTAGGTCTGTACATTGGGAAAAATATCAACTTCAGATGGTTCAACTTAGAATTTAAATGAGTTAGTATACATGAACTGCTTAGAGTCACATGCTCCTGCGACATATGAAAAACTCACTAAATACTATCTGTTTTATAGCCCAGAAGAATGAAAACAAGATTGTTTGACACCGCTCCAAGCACATCTTCCTGATTTCCAATTACTGCAATAAGCAGTGAGGTGGACCTGCTGGTTCTCCGCTTCACCTTCCCACCTTGGCTTCACCTGGACAGGGGATGACTATTCCCCACCTAAAACCACAGGCTTTGCCCGAAGCTCCTGATGCCATCTCCAGGTCTAGAGCTCAGGATTTCATTGCTTACCATACTCCTTGCCCAGCACAATGACAAATGCACTTACAGTTCAGACAATGCGCACATGATTGGCGTGTGGCGACTGTTAGTTAAAACCAAAGGAACTGCACACTCCAATGGGTGCGCCTCATATTGTCCAGTGCACATGCTGCCAGCCAGAGGAAGTGGGGGCAGCAGTGAGGGGCTTCAGGTACAAATTACTGCACACAGCTGCCTCTGGGCTCTGACACAGACTGTGGTCCATGAATGCAAAAGCTCCCCTAAGAATTCAGGTGGTGAGCGCATGTCAGAGGCCAGCATCAGGCCAACCTGGGGAAGCATCGGAGAGTGGGCTGATGCCACCACATCCATGAAATGCTGCCCTGTCTCCTCATTATAGGGCTGTACAACATTCCTATACACGATTCCACAAAACAGCCTTTGACGAGCTTCCAGAAGGAGGCTGCTGGGGAGAAACAAGGAGGGGACAGCACTTTAGCTTTTGGTGATGAAAAGCCTGGGCCAAATGGATGTGCCCCAGACTGTGCACACACAAATCCCTTTATTCAGAGAAATTCTAAAAAGAAACCTGGGGCTGGGAAGATGGCTCAGTAGAATAAGCACTTGCCTGGCAAAGACAAGGGCCTGAGTTCAATCCCTGGTTTCGCAAAAATATAAAAAATAAAATAAAAGGAAACCTTTCTATTTCTTAGTGTTTTCCAGAGACATAATTTATATCCAGTCAAATGCACACAGGATGATCAATCGTTGGTTGTTTTCTGACAAACATATGCACCCAGGTATCCACCACCCCAGTCAAGATATAAACACTTCCATAACCCCAGAAAATTAGTTGTATCCCATTTGGCTAAGCCCGGCTCTTACCTCTCCTTATTCCAGCCAAAAAGCCCCTGTTCTGGTTTTTCCTTCATAGATGAGCTTTCCTAGAATGTCCTATAAACAGAAACATACTCTGTATTCTTTTCTCTCTCTCTTCTTCCAGCAAAACCCCTGCACGCTGCTGCATGTGTCCATGGCTCACTCCCGAGTAACACTTAGCACTGAGGAGTATCATTATTTCATTATGTGGATGTACCGCAAGCTACCTGGCTTTCTCTGGCTGATGCCTATTTGGACTGCTTCCAGCTTGAGACTATTAGGAATAAAGCTGTTATGAACATCAATGTACAAAGCTTTAGGTCAACATACGTGCTAATTTCTCTTGGGTAAATACCTAGAGGTACAAATGCTGGGTCATATGTTGTATATGTTTATAAGAAAATGCCAGATTTTCCTGAGTAATAGAAATCAGCCACTGATTCCATTGCAAACTACTTACTACTTACTTTTAAAATAAATGCAAAAATCTAAGGTAGGGAAGGAAACAAACCACAGCCCAAAGCACACTGGAGCCACTTCTCTGGAGTGCAGGTGGGAGCTCCCCACAGAGGGCCTCGCAGGACAGCACGCGCCGGACACCCCCACCGGAAAACTGCTCCTGTTGGCGGGCTTTGCTCCCTCCTGCCTTCAAGGACAGTCTTGGTCCACCTATCCCTGGCAGACCATTCTAGGACAGTCAGGACTTGGAAGGCTCAGCTCACTCAGGAACCAATATCCTACAATGCCTCTTAGAACATGGGGATCCCAGTATCCAGTGTCCTTAGCCAAGGCCTGGAGACATCTTTAATGCCATGTCACAAAAATAGTATCAAAACTACAAAATCTGTGTGTTTTCAAAACAACCTATCCTATTTTGGAGGTGTCCGTTGATAGATATACATGATAGATAGATAGATAGATAGATAGATAGATAGATAGATAGATAGATAGATAGATAATTTCTGAGGACAGTAACTTGGAATTGAATTCGAATTTTCTGTATTCTCATTGATTTGGATTTTTCACATGGGCTTTACTTTGATTTCTAATCATTCTCCTTAAAATCCTCCCAGGATTCCCCACCACCTTCAGAAATGGTGACAAAAGAGTAAGGGGAAGTGATTCCAAGGGAGTTTTTTTTTGGGGGGGGGTGTTATTTTTTGTTTTTGGTGCCGAGGACTGAACCCAGAGCTTCCAGTTTGCTAGGCAAGCATTCTGCTGCTGAGCCAAATCCCCAGCTGCAAGGGGAAGTGATTCTAAATCCTTAAAGAAAGGGAATATCTGAGTGTGGAGTCTTTAAAGAAAGTTTAGGAATCAGGCTGCTAAGAAAGAGAACAAAGAAGGTCAAAGGAGATAAGGGACAAGGGACCCCTGAGAGGCAAAGAAGCATCTCAGAGCTGCTGGCCCAAGCAGCCATGTGCTTGCCTCCCCCTGGGGTCAGGAACCAGAGGTGGAATCTCCTTCCCACCCCCTTTCCTTATCCCACCAGTCCCGGCTCTGCTCCAGAAAATGTTACCAGGTGATGATCGAGGAAGGGGCAGTGGCCCAGTGTGTACCCGGCCCGTGCTAGCACAGCCATCTGCCACTGCCAGCACTTAGAAGGCCTCCTGTGCACGATAGGATTTCCTTGGCTCCACAGAAACCATCCTTTCTTGGGGCCGGGGAGATGGCTCTGTGGAATAAGCGCTTCCTTGGCAAGCGCAAGGACCTGAGTTCAATCCTCGGTTCCGCAAAAAAAAAAAAAAAAAGAAAGAAAGAAAGAAAGAAAGAAAGAAAGAAAGAAAGAAACCATCCTTTCTTGCCTTAAAAGCAACTAGAAATACTATACAGCTAACGTATCTTCAAGTCTGCTTATCACAGAAATGAACAGATCTCAGGCATGCTTGTGTGCATATTTTATTTTAATTCACTGGGTTTGGAAAAAGTCAAGAGCAAGGAGAGAGAATGTGTTTTTTTGTTTTTTGTTTTTTGTTTTCTTCTTCTTCTTCTTTTTTTTCTGGGATTTCACTGGTTTTTTCCTGTTCATCTGGAAAGCAAAATAAAAGCATGGAGATTGCTCGCCAATTTCCTTTCATTTGGAGACTCTGTTTGATTCAGGCTTGGCTGGAAAAGAAAGAAATCTCTCCCAAAGCCTGGTGTGCCCACCACCTGGGCCCCAAGAGTCACTGTGTGCTAGGAGGAGATAGATGCTCATGGTGACACGAGCTCCAGGTGTAGGCTTCCCTGCCTGAGTGCCAACCTAAACCCATCACACCCTGACAAAGGTGCTCTGTCCTATATCTGGGCAGTTGGTGAGGAGGGCTGGATTCTAGAGGATTCTGGGTACTAGGGACTCTGGCATGAGAAATGCTCAGAGGGCCTGCAGTAAGCCCACAGTGCAAACAGCTAGAACCAACCTCTAAGGTCACTTAGTCTGATTTTACAGTTGAGAATACTGAGGCTCTGAGGGATTGGTCAGAAGTTCCCAAGTGCCATCCACTGGGAAAGGAAAACCTTCCTTCTCTTCATTTCTGTGATAAGCAGACTTGAAGACATGTTAGCTGTATAGTATTTCTAGTTGCTTTTAAGGTAAGAAAGGACAGTTTCTGTGGAGCCAAGGAAATGGGGTCTGCCTCCACCCCTCTCCCCCTCTGATCAGGCGCAGGGCTGTGAACTACCCTGTGCCCTCCCCCATTTTCTTACAGGTGTGTCTGGTACCCTCTCCACCTGCCCTCTGCCTGCCAGAGCTGGAAGGACCCAGCAATGGGCCACCTTGGCCTGGGTCATGGTCCAGGGGCACAGGAGCAGACCACAGGCATGGTGGAAGGGAGAGAAACTGGTCAAATCCTTCTCAGCTCTGGCCCTGCAAAGGAGGTGCACCAGGATACTGGTGTACTCAGTCTGCTCGGGGGCCGCTGTTCCAGCAAGGCAGCCAGTCCTCCAGAACCTTGTAACCTGTAACCCCCGTCCTTCATGACCCTCAGGGCTCCATAGCCCTCAGCTCTGGCCTTGCCTTTGCAGTTCCCTCCTCTCCTCCCCTGCCATGGTAGATGCTGCCTCCTGAACTGTCCTGATTGGTTCCCAGGAGAGACACTGACTGCAGCTACCACCTGCCCTCCAAGTTCCATCTACCCCATCCGAACAGTGATCTCCCTGGTCTCTCTGGTCTTGAGAGCCTCCAGTTTGCCCCCTATCCCCAGCCTGTCCTATAGTATGTAGGGAAGATCACAGTCTGGCTTCAAATCTCTCCACAGTTTCCTCCAGCAGAAGCAAAACTTCCACCAGCTCTGGGCTGCTTTCTGCTGGCTCCTCTGACCTTGAACTGGACAGCATCCGGGCAGCCACCAGCCCCCTACCCCTCCTCTTGCCTCAGGGCTCCTCTGGGTCTCAGAGTCGCTGGAGCTGGGCCCTATGCCTGGCCTTCCACCCACCCCCTCTCCACTGACTGATTCCTCTCCTGCGAGAGCCATACTGGGCAGCGCACACCCTCCCCTGTTTTCACTCTGTCCTGGGGCTGGGCTCATTTACTTCAAGCACTTAACAAATGTGTAATTATATAATTTCTTGGTTTGCTTTTTAAATGACTGTCTGGCCCACTGGAATGCAAGTCCTCCATGGTAGGAACTAGGTCTGCCTTGTTCTCCACTGACAGTCACTGGGCACTGGAGGCCCATTTGCCAAATGAAAAGCTAGGAATATGTTCCATTTCAGGGGGTGATTCTCTCTCTCTCTCTCTCTCTCTCTCTCTCTCTCTCTCTCTCTCTCTCTCTCTTTCTCTCTTTCTCTCTTTCTCTCTTTCTCTCCCTCTCCCTTCCAAGGTTAGTAACATTATCATTCACCCAGGGGAAGCCCTTAGTTTAGGTCTCCAGGCAGAATTCTCCCCTGAACTCTGCAAAACCCTTTCTCAAAGAGTCAAATGGACACATCAGGCAGCAAATGCTTGTCCCTTCTACACAGAGGGGATTCCTTCCTAGGAGGCTCCTGAGATCACTGCTCACAGCCCCCTTGGGCTGTTCCTGCTGCCTCTGCATGGCCAGGAGCTAGGTCAGCCTTTGAAGCTGTGGTATTTCTGAATTTGGGCTTGGACAAAGACACTATTCTTCTTCCCGGCCTTTCATGCCCTGGGTCAAGTAATTTTAGTTGAATTCTATTTCCCTTCAACAGAAGGCTATTGGAAAATGCAAAACTATACTTATGAATGAATCCTAGCATTCTACTTTCAGAGTCAACTCTGTTATATTCCAGGCTCAATAGCAGGTACATTTCACCATTTTCAGACTCCAAATCATTTTCCCCACTCCCAACTAGATCATAAAAATTATTTTTAAATTAATTCTTATTGATGCATAAAAGCAAAATTTACACATATTAGTGGAGCACCATATGATGTTTCAGAACATGTTTATTTTGGGTTATCAGGTTAAACATATCTCTGTCAAATATTTACTATTTCTTTATGGTAAAAACATTGAAAATCCTTTCTAGTTCTTTGAGATACATAGATCCAAATTATCTCCCAAAAGTCTCATGTGTTCAGGAGTGGGGGCCTTTGGAAAGTCATTAAATCGGGGGGAGGGGACTATACTCATCAGTAGGTTTAGCTATTGATAGGTTTATAGGTGAATGAGGTATTAGAAGGTAGAGCTTGACTGGAAGAAATGGGTCACTGTGGGTGTGACCTGGAAGGGGTGTTCTAGCTCTCTGAGGTCTCTTCTCTCTTTCTCTCCCCCTCTCTCCCTTCCCCTCTCTCTCCCATTCTCCCCCTCCCTCTCTCTCCTTCTCTCTCCCTCCCTCTCCCTCCTTCTCTCTCTCCTTACCTCTGTCCTTCTCTCTCTCCCTCCTTCTATCTCTTTCCTTCCCTCCTTCTCCCTCTCCCTCCCTCTCACCTTGCCTCCACAATCCCCTTATGTCTTGGATCCATTAGCCATGGACTGAACCCTCTGAAACAGTAGGCCAAAATAAACCTCTTCTCCTTAGGTTCTGCATGTTAAGTATTTGGTTCTAGTGATGGGGATGTGGCTAAAATATTATGCAATCCCTCTCTATAGCCACCCTGCTGTGCCATGGCACACCAGAACTTCTTACTCCTCTCTAACTGCAACTTAGTCCCAGTTAATTAACGTTTTTCCAATTCTGCCTCCCAATATTCTTCCCCAGTCTCAGGTAACCACTACCCTACTCTCAACCATGTTGCCACAGCGATAGGATTTCCTTCTTTTTATGGCTCAACAGCACTTCATTGTATATATGCACCACATTTTTTTCATTTGTTTACCAATCACCGGGGACCTAGGCTGTTTCTATTTCTTGGCCATTAAGAATATTAGGAACAATATTGCAGTGAATATGAAAGCACAGACATCCCTTCAGTATGCGGATCCTATTTCCCTGGATGCATCCACAGCAGCGGGCCGCTGAACTGCATGAAGGCTCTGCTTGCATTATCTGAGGACTCTCCATACTGTTTTGTTTTTCCTTTGACCCAACTTTTATATGATTTTCTTTTTTATTATTAATTTTATTGAGAAACAGATTATCAGTGAGACAGTTTCAAAACCGATTAACAAGACAGTTTCAATAATTAATACAAGGCATGTTATCTTCTGAATAGTGGTTATTCATAGTATAAGATGCAGACATGATATCCTGTCCAAACACCATTAGTATAAATCTTTCCTCTCATTGAATTAAGAGAAAGTAGCTGTATACCTATCCTAACTATTTTGTATATACAGATACAAAATGATCCTTTCTTTCTATCCCCTTTTTTTGTTTAGTTTTGTTAGAGATGGGTATTCCATTGCCATTTAAATATTGTAGGTGCATGAATTCAGCAATCCAATATAGTCCAGTAGTCCATAATAGTAGTGGGCTATCCATAGGACTGGCAATGTCAGAAGTTGTTGACTTGAGCCTTTCACAGCTAAGCATATTAATATGGTTTTACTTTTTATACCTCGTTGTTATATTTTTCTGCTGGATGGTTAAGACTAAGATAAAGCAAGACCTATATAACAAGAACTGCATCTTTTGTATCTGATAAGGTCAGTCAAGTCCCCTTAGGATTTATCCTGTTACCCTGTACCGCACTTTGTAGATCTTTTGTCGGTGTCAGCCATGTGGATGAGTCATAGCCATTGCTTGACCAATTTGCTCTCTGTGAAAGCCTGAGAGAATGTTTCCTCTCCATGTGACTCTCCTTAGGCACACTGTACGTCATTGATCACGTTGCTCTGTGGCCCCGTAATCTCCTTGATCAGTGAAGACTCAGGACATAGTAGAACCTCTACTATAACATCATGTAACTCAGTTGTGTTCATACTGTTTTCGACAATGGCTGCACTAACTTAGATCCCCACCAACAGCACATTAGCTGTTTCCTTTTCTTCACATCCTCATCAGCGCTTATAATGCAAATTCCTGATCAGCTGTGAAAAATCACTGTAAAATTTATATAGGCTACATAGTCACTGGCTCATTTTAAAGAAATCCCACATTAAATATTATGAAATAGACATTAATGAGGCTACGAATAAATGGAAATGATTGCAATTCTTTTTATCTTTCTAATATTGTTCATGACCCAAAAACTGGAATCCAGATAAAAGCATTTCTGACTATGAAGTCAGCAAAATTACCTGAGTTATAAACTAGTCCTGGACTATACTTACAAATAAATTAAACAACTATATAGAAAGGATAGAAGTGTAAATTGAAGACTGAAGGCCAAAATGGATTCAGAAATACTATTCTTGCATTGATGATTTAAAGCAATATACATATATAATTTTACAACACCACAAAGCCTCATTTCATTTGTAAAATACACCAGAATGTCCTAGCAAGCTTCTGTGGAACCATGCAACTGATAGTGTTTTTTAATTAATTGTACATCTAGCAACCCACAAATATAAATTAAGTACCTTGAGTTAGCACTGTAGAGAACTTAGGTCTCTGCCCCCATGGAGCAAGCAATCTGCAAAACTTTAAGACACAGGAAATCCATAGCCCTAGCTACCAATTTTAAGGACATTCAATTCTGCAGGGGTTCATCTTTATTCTTTTCAAAAGTATATCAGAGTCCTGCTGTGTTTCAATGAGCCAAACCCCTAAGGCCCAGAAGGAAATAATTTCACAAGAAAAAAAAGGGAAAGATTATCTCAGAACAATCATTTCATTAGCATAAATCTGAATGTGCACTCTTTGGTCATTTTGTCTTGGTTTACAACTGGCTCTACAAGTGGTAAAATATTGCTGTCAGGGACAGGGTAGGACAAGAAAACACTAGGCACATGGACATACTCATGTACACACACACTCCCACATATCATAGGATCTATCTGAACAAATAGAGGTAAAAGTTGAACTAGTCTAACGTCAATATGTGCACAAAAGACACTTTCTTAATTCATTGTTTCTTTCCCTTCGTTTTCCTCCCTTCTTTCCCCCTCCTTATCTTCCTCCTTCTATACCCTACTTTTCCTATTCCATCAACAAGTCCAGGTGCTAAGAACACCTCACTGTCTGCTTGATCGAAAGCATAAGGCCAGCTGCTGAAGGAATGCAAGAGACACACCCTTCCCAAGGTTGTTGGGAATGTTCCCATAAGCACTTGCTTTGCTTTGAAGTCTTAATTCTGACCAGTTTAGGCACACAGCATTTCTAAGCCTCTTTTGGAAATTCAGAGATGCAAAAGACCTAGTACCTGCCTATCCTCAAGCTCCCAAAACCTTCCTAGTAAGAGGTGGTGCACTCCAGAATTAATGTAGGGTCACACTCTACTTGTCCAGCTCCATGTGTCTGATGTCCTCATCATAAAGGAGCCCCCCCTCCAGTCCAGTTATGGCCTCTAAGAAGGACACACTCTACTACCCGTGTTATTTGTGGCACACATTCTGCGTGCCTTCCTCCTCCTGTGGGCAGACCTCAAGGAAGACACTCAAGCGCTGCTCTGGCTTCCCCAGCGCATCACAGCACAGGCCCCCGCCTTTCACAGTGCTGACACTTTGGAGTTGCTGGGTCTTACAAGGCTTTGTTTTCTAAAAAAAATAAAAAATAAAAAATAAAAACCACAAGTTTCTTCATGGAAGTATATCAACACCACTTCTGCTTTTCATATTCTGCAACACCTGGCAGCATGCCTTACAAGAGCAGATCTAGAACCTCAGCCTCTCAAGCAAACCTCCATCCATTCCCAGTCTCTAGCAAACAGTTCTTACTCTATCTCCCTGGTTCTTCTCTCTCTTCTCATTCCGGGTTCATGGAAAAGTATATCTGACTAACTGCAGGCAGATCAGATCAAGGGGCTTCTGCTCTGTGTCTTATATGTGAAGAACATTCAGGCTTTTCATTTATTGTATGAAAAATTAAGGACATTCACAGCCCAAGTAGCTATTAGGCAACAAAGGTAAAGCTAACAGTGACAGCAAAGCTAACAGTATCAACTGTGCTGTGCTTGGGGTGGTTCCAAGCGCTTTAGGTATTCTGACCATTAAGCTCCACCACACCCATGTAATGCCAGCACAGTAAGTCCCAGAATCACAAACACTCCCATTTTGGACTTCACAGGCTCACTGTCTACCACTCACAGGTGTGCTGTGTAAGAATTACTTTGTCAGATTACAAATGGATCTGACTTACATTTTCCCAGAACAGAACTCATTTGTAAGTGGAGATTTATTGTTTTACTCTCACTCTCATTTTACAGGTCATGAGAACAAGGTCCAAAGAGGTTAATTTACCCACCTAGGACTAGCCAATGAATAAGTGTAGAGCTGAACCACAGCCATTTGACTTGAGAGTCTAATATCCAGGGAGGGACACTGTCGACAGGGTCCCATGGGGACCCTGTGCCCTCGGTCAGATATAGTGCTGAGCCTGAGCACCGAGTAAGCACTCTGGCTACTGTACACCTGTGTGTTTTCCCTGAGTCCACACTGTTGTGTCCCCAGGAGGAAGAACTCAGGTGCTAAGGGGATATGAGAGAAGAGAGGAGGACATTTTTGCCTTGGAGAGGTTCTATTTTAATCTTTACAAAAACATTGAACAGACCAAGCCCTGGATTTCAACATCAGTTTTTAAAGTCTCCAGACAAGAGGTTGCTATCTGAAAAAGGCAGTGTGAGGGGGCAGTCAGATGCCTCTAGGGTCTCCACACTCTCCCTGAGCTGCTCAGACCCTGAGGCCAGTGAGGAAGCAGAGATGGAGGTGCTGGAGTATCTGTGGCAAGATGCCCAGTGCTCAGATCAGGGACCAGCTCCTTGGCAGACTTGAGAAGCAGAGGATGCCACACTCCCCTGTACTAAGGGGGTGATATGAAGTTCAATTTCTTGACAAGTTCATGAAGGTCCGCTGTTTCCAGAAGTCCTAATATCAAACTCAGAAACTTCCTCTTCTAGCCTGGCTTTGTAGAAACACTGAATCATAACATCCCACAGTACAAATTCCTCAAGTTCAAGGACCTTTGAGAAGAAGAGATGGCTGAGGCAACAGCCTTGGTCCCTGGAGGACCAGCATCTTGGTGATGATGACAATAAAGAAGAGAGAGAAGATGAGGACCACAGTGATCGTGACAGCAGGCACACGTGCCGCATCCAGTAGTGATCAGTCAGTGATGAATACATTTTTGCTGAGCACTGCTGTGCACACAATTACATTTAACCTTCACAGCAACTTGGAGACGTAGGAGCCATTGCAGCACCTATCTTAGAGATGAGGAACCTAGCAAGGGAGGCCGAGTTCCTGGGGCAGGTGCCACAGATGAGGTTTTAGAGCTTATATTAGATCACAGGCCAGTCTCACTCCATGATTCTACATTCTTACCCAATGCCACTATATCTTCTTATTAAAAAAAAAAAAAAAAAAAAAGCTCTGAAAACAGACTTTGCTGATTGCCCCAATTTTCTGGTAACTACAAATGCAATCAGTTCCAAACTCACTTGAAAAAATTTCCAAAATATTCATGGTCCCTTCCTGCTGTTAATAAGCATAGTATACTAAATATAACCCTCGTTCTGCTTTATGAATAAGCTCATCTGGGACTGCTAGCCATGGGCCATAAGTACCAGCCCTGGTCCTGAGGATGGAGACGTGCATGAACTGCAGACGGCCGCACGCCAAGCCCAGCGCATGCTCTGAATCTGGAGTGCTGGAAATTAAGACCGAAGAAAATTTGTTTGCATTATTTGCCTTTTTGTTGTAAAACTTCAGTTGAAATGACTCAGCTGGGTAAGTAGAAGGGTTACTGCAGGAAATGGTACCAATGGCTGCTCCTGACATGTGTGGAGAAAAAGGCTCTGATGCGAAGCAGGAAAAGGAGCAAATAAAAAGCCAAACACGTAACAAAACTCGGCATCAGAATGAAAGCAGCCAGCTCCCTCCCTGATCCTGAGGGAGGTCCAGCTTTTCACGGGGCAGTCAGCGTATTTTGGTCCTGTGGCTTTATGTTTTTGCAGACACATTAAATCATAAAAATCGAAGAAACTCTTTCACCCCCAAACCACACAGTGTATTTTAAGGAATGTGTCCCTTTTCTAAGAAACTGCTTGATTTTCAGGAAGTGGCAAAGTGGCAGGTGTGTTCACATGATCAGCCAGAGAAACCAAGTAAACGCTCCCCTGGCCAAGCCTGCTTCTTGAAGATAAACAGCTGCTTGCCGCCAGCAGGAGGAACAAGGAAGCAGAAGGCTGCCCCTGTATTGCCTGGCACTTCTGTTTTTCTGTTGAAGTTGAAAAAGAGGGAAGATGAACTCCCACAAGCATACACACCCTACTCTGGCACAGCCAGTCCTGAGCCTCAATGGGGTGAGGAGTCATGAGGGCTCAGATCTAGCTGGAGGCCCCTGGTCTCCTCTAGAGAGCCAAGGAAACACACCACTGAACCTGGATTTGCAGGAAATAGGTTTGACCTGAAAAAGACATCATCACACAATTCCCAGTAGGCCAAGGGGGTGGGGGAGATGTCCCTGTTGCTTGCTCCCCAGGTAGCCTTGGTCTTCCCTTCCATACCCCCGTCTGTACTCACAACAGATGGGGTGTGTGCCTACAAGTCTACCCTGGGCACATAGCAAGTACCCAATGGAAGATAAATAAGGAAAGTGTGTGCTTCTCAAATACTTATTGAGTGCTGGACATGGTGGCACACGTCTGCAGTCCCAGCTAACTGGGAGGCTAAAGCAGGAAGATTGCAAATTGGGGGCTGGCCTGGGCAACACATAACTAAGCAAGAAAGAAAAGAGAAGAGAGAAAGAGAGAGGCAGATAGAGAAAATAGTGGAGGGGAAAAGAGAAAGA